>NC_092410.1:3371314-3695086 GCF_009017415.1 Aspergillus flavus | reverse complement strand
AATTGTGAAGAATAACTTCGGCTACGTTACGGATGATGGCTCTGTCTACTTTGATATTGAAGCTTTCGAGGCTGCTGGCCACCCGTACGCCCGGCTGGAACCCTGGAACCGTTCAGATAGCAAGCTGTTGGCTGAAGGAGAAGGTTCCTTGACAAAGAAAGCTACAGATAAGCGATCTGCATCTGATTTCGCCCTCTGGAAGGCTTCGAAGCCTGGTGAGCCTAGCTGGGCGAGCTCCTGGGGTCGTGGAAGACCCGGATGGCATATTGAGTGCTCTGCCATGGCTTCCGCACGGTTGGGCAAGCAGCTGGACATCCATTCGGGTGGTGTCGACCTTGCGTTCCCTCACCATGACAACGAACTTGCGCAAAGCGAGGCATACTGGGCAGACAGCCATAACCATTCACACGACGAACAGTGGGTTAACTATTTCTTCCACATGGGACACCTGTCCATCCAGGGCTCTAAGATGTCTAAGTCTCTGAAGAATTTCACTACCATTCGTGAGGCATTGGAAAGGAAGGAGTGGACCCCCCGGAGCTTGAGAATTGTGTTCCTGTTGGGCGGCTGGAAGGATGGTGTTGAAATCACCGATGACCTTGTTAGCGCTGGTAGCTCGTGGGAGGAGAAGGTGAACAACTTTTTCATCAAGGTGAAGGACCCCGCTGCCCTGCAAGGTTCTGGCACGGACGATACTCTCGCCACTGCTTTGGCAGATGCCCAGAAGGCTGTCTATGAGCACCTGTGCGACTCGTTCAACACCCCGGGAGCCATGTATGCTATTTCTGAGCTTATCACGAAATACAACAGCGCCGACAAGTCAGCCGTCAACCCCAAGGACGTTGAGGCTGTTGCCCGGTGGGTGACTTCTATGGTCAATATCTTTGGCCTCAATGGCAAGGCTGCTGCCGACAGTCAAGAAATCGGATGGTCTGGTATTGACGTCCCCGAAGAGGCCAAGCCCTTCCTCCACCCACTGTCCTCCATGCGTGACTCTCTGCGACAGGCCGCACGGGCGAAGGAAGGAGTCAACGCCAAGACCATTGCTGAGATCGTCGATCGTGAAGCTCTTCCCGAGCAGGAGGTCACAGATTCCACGAAGCCTTATGCTGACGTCTTGAGCAATTTCCGTAACAAACTGTCGTCACTTGAGGAATCGAATAACATCAGCAAGGAGGTTTTGGCACTCTGCGATCGTGTTCGCGATATCGATTTGTTCGAAGTCGGCGTGTATCTTGAAGATCGAGACAACTTGCCTGCACTCGTTCGCCCAGTGACTCGCGAGTTGATCCAGGCTCGGGAAGAGAAGGCCAGGCGGGCGCAGCAAAAGCAGCTTGAAAAGGAGAAGAAGGAAAAGGAAGCCTTGGAAAGGCTGCAGAAGGGCAAGCTCAGCCACCTGGAGATGTTCCGGACAAACGAATATAGCGCGTGGGATGACGAGGGTCTCCCCACCCGCGATGCGGCTGGCGAGGAGATCGCTAAGAGCCGGGCTAAGAAGCTTCGGAAAGACTGGGAGAGACAGAAGAAGCTGCACGAGCAGTGGCTGGCCAGCCAAATGGGAGCAAAATAAAAGAGTTAGGATATTTCTGCTGATTTGTGGTTACATTCGCTTATACCTATATGCATTGATGGCGTTCTAGTTCCTCCAGCCATAAAGGAATCTATATACATGTTTTCGGGGTTACACTGTGTTCATTTGATGTTAGAGATGTGGTATAGTAGATACAAGCACTTTGTTCACACATTCTCTAGTCATGGGACTATGGCGAAGGGAATCATGTGCTCCCTATCAATCATTCATAAAAGCCGCCGCGTAATCACATGCGGGGATGGCATTCGCAACAACATGCTATGCGATGGGGACAAATGGCAAGGATCTTCCTATTTTATGCAAATATGCTACCATGTCATCCGTCATTCAGGACTTATTTCCCCAGCTGTCAACTTGCGGCATTCCCCCGCATTCTTGTTCTCTCCAGGGGCCGTCCTGAATATTAATCTCGCCGACCCGACCGTCGGTCGGCCACGAACCTCGGTAACTCTTCCCCACGGCAGAATCTCCGCGGGTACAAAGAAGTCGCATTCCTTTGCTGATCCGAAGGCCACTCTTTTAATAGCCTGTTGTTCGTGATACCCTTCACTGATAGATTATACATTCTCTGTTCATATTAATTATTGGAGCCACCGTCGAGTCGGCCGCTATCTAGAAGTACATACGCTCAATCTCAGTTGCATACAGTTAGAACAGGAACAAAATGGGCTTCAACACTGCACTGACAAGGAAGCTGGGCATCACAGGTACCTAGGCTTACTCCCCGGAGATATTGGTGTCTAACTAACCGCTCGCAGTCCCTGTCGTCCAGGGTGGTATGCAATGGGTTGGATACGCTGAACTCGCCGCAGCGGTCAGCAACGCTGGAGGCCTTGGAATCGTACGTATCAGATCACATGCGAAAGCAAATGAAGACGAATATCGCTGATTATCCATCCAGCTCACTGCCCTCACCCAACCCACCCCCGAAGACCTCCGCAAAGAGATCCGGAAATGTCGCTCCATGACCAAGAAGCCCTTCGGTGTCAACCTGACTCTCCTCCCCGCCCTTGTGCCCCCAGACTACGCTGCCTACGCCCAGGTTATCATCGATGAGGGTGTCAAGATTGTCGAGACGGCCGGAAACAACCCCGGTCCGGTGATTACCCAGCTGAAGAAAGCCAACACCACTATCCTGCACAAGTGCACGACAATCCGTCACGCTAAATCAGCCGTCAAGCTGGGTGTTGACTTCCTGTCCATCGACGGTTTCGAGTGTGCTGGCCACGTCGGCGAACATGACATCACCAACTTCATCCTCCTCAACCGCGCCCGTCAGGATCTGGGCGTCCCCTTCATTGCATCGGGCGGATTTGCAGACGGATACGGCCTGGCCGCGGCCCTGTCACTGGGCGCCGAAGGTATCAACATGGGCACGCGGTTCATGTGTACGATCGAGGCCCCCATCCACCACAACGTGAAGGAGGCCATCGTGAAGGCCGAGGAGACAGACACCGCCCTGGTGCTGAGACGGTGGAAGAACACAACCCGTCTGTTTGCCAATAAGGTCTCTAAGGAGGCTCTCAAGGTGGAGAAGGAAAGCAAGTCCGGAGAGTTCAGTGACGTTGCCCCGTTCGTCAGTGGCAAGAGGGGTAGGGAGGTTTTCTTGAACGGTGATGTCGATTTCGGAGTATGTGTATCCTATTTTTGCTTAGTCTCGTCCCTCTCCCTTTAGGATTCCAGGGGAAACGTGCCGAATCCTTGCTAACCGTTCCATTTTAGGTCTGGACTGCCGGTCAGGTCATCGGTTTGATCCATGATATTCCCACCTGTGCACAGCTGCTCCAGCGCATTGAGAAGGAGGCCCTGGAATCGATGCAGCGGAACCAGTCGTTGTACACGGCAACGCCGCAGAGCAAGCTTTAAGTGGCTGTTTGTTTTGTTCTCATAGGTTTTCTTCGATACTTTGTTACCAGGCACAGAGACTTTGTATGTAAGGCATAGAACTAGTGATACTACGGCAATGCAATGATGACATGGACAGTTGGTGCATGACAAATAGTACAACCATCCCTTGCAGCCCTTGAAATAAGCAGAACGCCACACCCCCCAAGAAAGGAGGGCAGAGAAGAAAAGCCACAAAATCAGGAAAAAGAAAAAAAAAACCCCCGACACCCACGAAGTCGGGGTATTGATAAAAAAAATCCCCAGAAATCGTACACGTTCGCTGCACGAAAATTGGCATCTCACGAGCCCCCGACCCAAGAGTCAGAATTAGCCCTAACCCGCAGCCTAGCACCCTCAACGCTACAAAGTACATGTTGTACAACAACTTACCACCTCTAACCTCCCTTACTCTCCCAGAGGTCCAGCATACATGGAATTCTTATTAAGATCAACCCTGCAATCACCATAATAACCTCACATTTACACAAACTCCCGCACACACACCGCCAAAGTCACCAATCAATCCCATACTTTCCCCGCGGAAGTAAAACCCAGATACTAGGAACTTAGTAGCTAGTAGCACAACAGCCCTTAACACGAAATGCATCCTTACATCCCATTGCACCTGCTACCCTTACCCTCCTTACATTTAAACCAAACTCAACCTCTAGAAGAACCACAAAGGTAAACATGGAAAGCGGGCCAGGAACCAGGAACCAAAGTCAAAAAGTGCCCGGTCGTAGTAACAGGGCAACCGCATATAACCCCTCCCCTCGAAGACCGCCATCCCTCACTCACTAACTCATCACCACCAGCAACAAACTACTCCTTCACCCACTCAACCGGGAGTAACAGTACAGCGCATACTATACATATACATCCCCACTGCATAAGTCAGGTACCATCCTGCAAGAATCAACGCACCTCGACTATCCCTATACTACATTCCCCACCTGGGGTTGTGTCCAGGGAAAGAGAAGAAAGAGACCTTCCATTCCCCCGCAATCAATATAGCCCAAAACGAACAAATCCAAACAAAAACAGCGGCTTTATCGATAGTCATATAAACCCTCCTCGATCGACCCCTCATCACCTGTCACGGAGGGTGTTCGTCCAAGTCCAGACGAAGTTAAAAACTGGATAAGAGGGGAACAACGGGATAAGAAGAAAACAATGAGTATCTTATCTAAGATCTTCAGATCCTGTCTTCAGGGTCGACGGAGACAGAGACATAAACAGAAACATGATCGTGACACGCCTCCGGCTGTGCCGCCTAAGGATCCGGTTCCTTATTCGTGTCCTCCTGGGATGAAACCTGATTTGGTGAAGAAGCCGTCTATTCGGATCGTGGAGAAGGATGAGGATGATGAGGGGAGACCTGGGTCTCGGTGTGGGGGTGGTTATGGGAAGGGGGTTGAGGCGCCTGTGAAGGTGTCTGAGGAGACTATTGTTGCTGTTGAGGGGGATACTGGGTTTGAGGCTGTGGAAAGGAATTTCAAAGATGAAGAAGGTGAACAGAATGAAGAGAAAGAGTGTGATCAAGACAAGCAAGATGATACGGAATCACACTGTATCCCCGAGAGACCGCAAAGGAAAAACACCGTCAAGGGTCCCGAGGTCAGGAGTCGGATGATCGAAGACATCCCCGAAGAAACCGACACAGAGACCGAATCGAAGACAAACGAACCCGACCAAGAAACAGACACAACAATCCCAGCCAAAGATGAAAAGGGCATGCCAGCCTGGCGGGTCAGTCGCCGCAAATCTCTCGTCGAGATCATCAACCTCCTGCAAGCTACTGCGGCGTCGGCGCCCAAATTATCCAGTATCCGACTCCCCAGCATCCCGCCCAAATCGCCGCTTCGCACGCGCGGCTCGGTGGCATCGCTCTCTTCGTCCGCGTCTTCGGCCACGATGACGGAAGATGAGCCAGCCAATCTGAAGAAAGAACGAAGGATGGCCGCGGTGATGTTTCGTAATGGTCGGTTTGGGAACCGCAAATCGGCGGATGAGTCGATGATAACATCAGATACGGCTACCGGTAAGGAGAAGCCTCTTTTTTGCTAGGAATGGCGTTTGGGGTTCGGGGTTTTTTCTTTGGTGTACTTGGTCGATATCAGGGGGTTTTGTTTCCTTTCTGAGGATGTTTTGGACTGGGAATTCTTGATGTGTATACTATTTTGGGGGCTTTTGTACAGGTGATCTTCTGGTGTGGGGGATGTATGATATTGGTGTGTTCATCTTTCTTTTCGACGATGTCTTATGTATGAATAGTATCAATTCAAAGTCAGAGAATGCAGTGGAAATTCGTCAATGTAGGGACTGTATCGGAACTTATCCCTGGTAGACTATTAGTATCAGTCATGATTCATTTGTAGTGTCTAACCTATGATGATGATAAGTGTACTAAGAAAGATATCCACGAGAATCGACCCCTTGTTGTAACTAACGATCCACGATAAACTCGATACTGATACATCAAATGGTCATGGCGCCGAAGGAAAAGACGTAGAGCGTTGTCAAGACCTCAGCGATCACGCGTTTGTAGGTGACGCGTAACAACTATAGAAGACTTGCTATGCGAACAGTGGAATGTTTTCACTCAAGAGATAGGTTGGCTCCATCTCTTCTGCGAATATGGGAACTATCAAGGGTAGACTCAAGTCTCTTGCTCATAAAAGAGGAATGAGCCCGTCCGGCACAACATAAACGGGGTGCATAGTAATAAAATGATGGTTTTCAAGGAGTTTGGACTGCAGATAAATTGGTAGACGGGAACAGGATTCCAAAAGTACTACGGAATAAATGATAAACTACAATTCTACAATGGGAAAAGAAAAAAGGTTGAGCAAATAAAAAGTCTATTTATTAAGCTGGCTAGCCATGAACTATTTCCAGTGGTAATGCTGGAACATGAGGCTGCACATCAAAATCAGAATGCAAACAGAACAGTCTTCTCACTCCGAGGGTTCCACGACACGAGAAGCCAGTACAGGACACAGAAAAGGACACTATGGAAACATTTCATAGCCATTTTCCATCCCGTGCTCCTCGAGCTACCAATTTCGCGAATGCAATCGCTTACAGGAGAGAGCCGAGAGCGATGCAAGGAAGACCAATACCGACGAGGTCGCCATCCTGTGATTGTTAGTGAAAGCTGGGTATATTGTGCATTGATTCTACTTACGGCGCTGGACTTGGTGTTCTGGCAGCAAGAGATGGGCTGCTTGCACTGCTCCTGAGGAGAGGCGATGGGGACTAAGCTTTGTTAGTATGCCATTGGCTATATCTCATGTTGCTAGATACTTACTGATGGGGATAACAGGGATGTTGGTGCACTCATCCAAGAGACCAAGACCCTGGGAGCCCTGTCCGGCACCGAGGAGGTTGGAGAGGAGGCCAGCAAGGAGACCCTCCTCAACCTGGGTGAAGTCACCGGTCTTGACGGTCTTGTTGCAGCAGGTGAGCTGAGCCTGGTCACCACACTTGTCGGCGGCCTGCTTGGTGGTCAACTCCTTAGGGAGAGGGAAGTCGTTCTTGGAGTGTCCGACTTGCTGGCCAGCGCCAGTGCCAGAGGCAGGAGGAAGAGCGGCAACGGCAGTAGCCAGAGCAAGAACAGCGGCGACGGAGAACTGCATTGTGATGGTGGTTTTGGTTTTGAACGAGGGTAGACTCGGAGAAGTTTGTAAGCGAGAGAAGCTTGTCTTGGAGAAGACTGAACTGTGAAGAGTGAATGAGAGTGAATTGAGAGTGTTGATGAAGAACTGATTTGGTCGATGAAGACGACTCCTTATATAGACAAATCTGGTGGTCTGTGAGCTACCTTCAAGGCCCTCATTTGCACTCGACCGCTATGTTTTCGAGGGAGAATGAGGCCTGTTGCCACTCCTCCAGGAATGCAACACGCAAGGAATGGCCCTCATCCATCTCACTGCTTCCCCCATCGTAGGATAGTAGATCCTTGGGCCTGAAGACGTCTGCCCCAGCCAACGGTATGGATCTACCAAACAATTTCCCTATGCTTGCCTGAGCAGTGGGATGCCAGTCCTGCAGCATACCACAACCGTGCAGGACAGAACTTTCATCTTGCGTTGCATACAAGACCGTGTCTCATTCCTCCTGTCTTGACCCTGTTGAACGCTATGCAACCCGTAGATCCCCCTCGACGAAGCCGTTTACGTTACATTAAGTTATGCTTTTGAAGCTAGAAAAATATGTCTACCAATGATATATGACATTGACATAAGGCAACTCGGACGAGGTCCAACACTCACACGACTTGTTTACTTCTACCTCATGACCAAGTAATCGTATACCTCGTGCGGTAGGCCGTAGCTATCGTCCATTGAGCCTCGTGCGGCATGCAACAGCCATACCGGAAGATCGAACTAACAAGTAAAGTTGCAGGGCGCTTGCAGTGCATGGTCCGGGCAACGAAAGTCCGCGGATTCATTGGTTCTCCCTTTCGGTATCCCCGTCTCACCAGCTTCTCAACGCCCATGTGGGCAAGGGGTACAGGCAAGGGGTTACCGCACTAGTTGCTGTCTAATTTCCGCAATCAGGGAACTTCCATAACATCTGGCACTGGTTCCACTATCTGCCTGTCCAACTGTTAGGAACTCTACTACTGCACGGTCCAAGTTCATTTTTTCCTGTTTTACGTAGGGATTTCGTAGGGACTCCGCCGGGTTCACCCGACTCAGACAATGTTTAATGACCCACGGCATAGCCATGGGAAATGTACTGTCCCTCAGACACTCACTTTCGGATCAGCAAAAGAAAATGACTGGAATGTCTCCTTCGTTCAGTTCTGATGTCATCTATTCAGGTCTGGTGCCCGCGTTTGGTAAGAGCTGGTGGGATCACGAGACTGTGCATGTCACGATGGCCTTTGCGGGCTTTGGGTCTCTCTTACTGGTCAATGGGCATGCCAGGGCTCGTGTTCCTGAGGCTCTTGATGAGGTTTGAGTAGGCCTCTAGACGCTACTGGTAGTACTAGGTAGTATAGTGACCAGATCATGGACCTCTAAGACTATGAGTCTATGACTTTCCAGCGAAGCCGTTGTGAGAAAAGTACTGTAGATTTGACATAAGTAGTGTATGAATTAGGATTTCATCCAGAAAAAATTATGATATATGCTCCTAAATAGTACAGTGTATAGATTGGTTGTGCAGTATTGGTGGTGATATGAGAATATATATATTTTGGGGTATGAACACACGGGTATACGTTGTAGGGTACTAGCTATACAGAATAATCACTTACATTAACATGACTTCTAATTACTATCTTTCTTTTGTAAAAAGTGTAGACTATGGTTCTAGTTTATCAAATTTAACACCGAACTGTCAACATTGCTACTATATATCGTTGTAAATGTAAAGGTGCTATTGATGTTGTTGAAACCTTTCATAGTACTATACAAGGTGACCATACATAAAATTACTAATATAATTGCTACCTTACCACTGCAAAAATATACCTAGAGACTTGATAGAGCCTGAGATTATCTTTTTATCTTAACTGAAGTATCTAACTGTCTGTTTGTAGATTGTAGTTCATTCAACCAGCACCAACATCTGCCTTCCACAGTTCCTATACTCTCTCCAAGACCATCCACCGACAACAACAAAGACAACAAAACCAGTAAGACCCCCTACATAAGCTAATGTGGTCTCGTACATTATACCCGCCGTGGTGCATTAATGCAAGATCAAGATTCCCTCGAAAACATGGGGATTCATCAGTATCGCCGAGTAAACACCGATGTTTAGACCGCTCTACACAGCACCAGCTTACGTTACCTGCTTCAAGCTAAGAGAAAAATCACTATGGTTACAATTTTCCATGAATAATAAATTCTTACACCGACATTGTGAGGGCTATCTAGTTATCCTGATGGCCCTTGTCTCCCTATCCCTTGACTGAATGGACCCCGACCAAATTAAACCCCGGCCAAATGCCTTTCCAGCCGCAGAGATTGATCGCCACTCTCTGTACTCAGCGCCAACTTCCAAGAACAGCAAATACCGGGTCTCGTATTCTAGGGGGAAAAGGATCCGCATTCTGGGACGAAGTATGAACCCATGCGTCGGACTTCTTTGGTTTGTTTTGGTCGATTGAGCAGGATTTGGTCCATCCTGAATTCGGGGTCAACTTCGTCCCTCGCTCGCGGTGGTTGAGATTACTATGTGCCCTCACTTTTGTTAAAATGGCTGGCGAGAGAGTCACTTGTGGTGAGGGACTGTAGGTGTTAAAGGCGGTTGGGATTTGGGGTGCCTGGGCTGTCTCAGGCAGGAATTGTTTGCCTGTTGCTGAGTGGCCTCAGGCTGTCAATATACACGTGAAGTTTCTGTTAAGGATGTAAGTAGTGGGTTATGAATGGAGTATTCTCACTGGATCCTATTTCTTTCTTTGTTTCATGTATGTTAGAATCTCTTTTATTCTTCTTTTGCCTCTTTGAATCTTGACTGAAGATACCCATAGTAATTTGATTTAGATATAGCAGCATAAAATGCATTAACCCAAGCAAAGAATTAAATTAGAGAATCAACAATGTAAATTTCAGCTAACTATTCCTACTAGAGATACATGAATTAGATTCTCATTCATCACCGTTCCAGTTCCGTTCCTAAACATACTACTATCCATGAATGTTTACCTGTGTTATCCAACTCAAAATTGTACATACAAATCAAGCACCACCACCCGAAAAAGCCACACAAGCTTAGCAAATGCTTGAAATATCCTCATCACTAAAAGTAAATTAAATTCAGAAGCCACTACTACATTAGTGTAGGTAACTATTCAGTGTACGTAGCATCGGATCACCTGACAGGTGCCAACAAAATGACAGCAAACGGCATTGCCCAAGACGGCGGCCATACCCAGGATGCCATCCCGTTAAAGTGTCACTGGCATGGACACCTGCCTAAATAGGCCGGAGAAATCATCCAACCCATCAAACACAACCACCAATACTACCTTCCTGTCATTCCTACCGAGTAAACTTATTCTTTCTAAAACCATCCCAAACCCCCACAAAAACCCACCCTACGAATCTAGAAGTAGCCAAAGAGTAAAAAAAAAAAAAACACAAAATGGCAACCTACTCAGTCTACCTCATGGCCGAAAGCGGCCTCCCGCGCGACCACCACGCTATCTTCGTCGAGACTTACGAGAACGGTCCCTCCACTGGCCACCTCTACCACGTCAAAGGGAATATCCAAGAAGGCATGATCTTCGAGCATCGGGCTGAGCAGCCGCCGGAGGAGATCCCGGGGTTCTGTGGCAAGGAGAAGCTTGGTGTGGTCGCGGTCGCGGAGTACGGGCGCGTCTTGGGGATTTGCGAGGGCGTGCCGGTGCCCAAGAAGCAGTTTCAAGGGGCGAAGAGGTTGTATCCGCGGGAACCGTTGAGACGGTGTCAGGAGTGGGTTGCTGAGGCTGTTGATGCTTTGAAGGGGGAGGGTGTTTTAATTGGGAGTGATTAGTAGCTTAGTAGGCTATTCTGTTTACGTGGGGGTTTTACTGGGGTTAGGGAGACATTGCTTTTTTGTTTTTTTCTTTTTCCTTCTTTATTTCCTTCTTCTTTTGTTGGTATTTGTTTTTGTTCTTCAGATGTGAGGATCGTATAGATATTATGATCATGATGTTCATATTCGATACGAGATACTGGGGAAGAAGGATGGCTAGTCCCGATATGGTTAGCGTGGTCGCGATACGGCGTCGGCATAATTCAATTCAATCACTCACACTCAACCCGCAGTATCTCTGCACTTCAGCCACAGCTCTGACGCGCCCTTTCTAGGGAACAAGAAGTGCTAATCAAAAATGTCCGAGATGCCCCACAAGCACGCAACTGACAATCCGTCAGCATCCTCGTCGGAGGGGCGAAATGACCCAGTGACCCAGGAAGAGAACAGCCCCGAAGGAGACCGGACACAGACACCAGATAGGCCCACGGAGGACACAAGGGAAGGGCAACAACAAAAAGGAAAAGAGCGTGAGGGAAATGAAGAAGTAAATAAAGAAAATGCCTCTGAGCGTGAGGACGGTCAAGAGGAGGAAGGAGAAGCTTCAGCGCCACCATTACCAGATGAAGAGGTCCCACCACCGCTTCCCAACGAGGCTCCTCCCGGTGATGACGATGGGTGGGAACCTGTCTGGGATGCCAACGTTGGAGCGTACTACTTCTATAACCGCTACACGGGCGTGTCGCAGTGGGACAACCCTCGCGTGCCAGAGGCAGCGGCACCGGCGCCGGCGCCAGCAGGTCCTCCTGGCGTAGAAGCCAGCGCTCCGTCCCCGGAGAAGCCCGCGCCGGTGGTAGGTGGCTATAACCCTGCCATCCACGGTGACTACGATCCGACGGCTCCGTACGCCCAGCAGTATGAGCAGCCGCCCGAGGATATATCTGCCGTGGTTCCCGGTACGGATCACTACGCTGCGGTTGGCGCGTTCAACAGGTTCACCGGGCGATGGCAGAATGAATCACAGAACCCCGAGAACCATAATGATCAGAATAAATCCTACCGGCAGATGAATGCCTTCTTTGATGTGGATGCTGCGGCCAATAGCCACGATGGAAGGAGCCTGCGGGCGGAGCGGAGCGCTAAAAAGCTCACCAAAAAGGAACTGAAAATGTTCAAGGAGAAACGAAGAGAGAAGAAGGAGGAAAAGCGAAGGGCATGGCTACGCGATTGACCGGATTCAATCCACAGGCGATGTCTTGTCATTGAGATACCTTTTGTTTTATACGGACGGGCTTGGGCGTTTGTACTGTAGTTCATGGGTCGCATACGATAGAGCAGCGTGTACTTTCATTTCTGACAATAAATGTAACATATTTATCTGCTCCATCCCTCGCGTAACTGCTCACCGAGCTCTATACAGAGTAGATGAAGATGAGAGTAATTCAGGTATGAAATGCCGACAAATGATCCACCAGATCACATGACCCGACATCAAAGTTCTCAGCAACCATCCGATGCTTCACAAAATCGAGTATAGCACCCTCAAGAATATATATATATAATCAAGGTATGTGAATTTCTTATTCTGAATGCGCTATGCCCCGTATACCAAAGACCCCCGTGTAAAATTTGCACTCATGCCACTCATATATGCATATGTGGGGTGTTGAAGACTGAGGGGTTGATATACTATCACAAAAAAAAAAAAAAAAAAAAAAAGGCGACGGGGATGTGATAGATGATAGAAACTCTACAAAAGGTGCAAGCCGCATTTTGACTTCGAGATCGAATTTCCATCATTATCTACCATCTTATCTCCCTTTTTCAATTATTTTTTCAATAAATCTTTAATATGACATCTGTTGGGCATCAAATACATATAAACCTCTATAACATCCCACCCCACCATCGCCATCAAAAACCACACCATCCAGAAGAAACCACTAACAAACCCCCAGATACCCAAAAATCCCAAATTCAAGAGTCACACAGACTTTGAACAAACTCGTCACAAGCACGTGATCTCAAAAGCGTCAAGAGACCTAGACAGAGAGGCAAAAATGTCCACAAAGACCCCTATCACATTAACCGTCGACGCAATCGACGACCTCATTTACGACGCCCGCGCCGGCGATCTCGAGGCCCTCAAGTCCGACCTGGCGGCCTTGAGCGCCCAGCACAGCTGCCCGCAGGCCTGGATCGTAGCGTCGGCGATCGACTCCGAGCCTGAAGAGGAGGGTGGTTCGGGATCGTGCCTTTTGCATTTTCCTGCGGCGAATGGGAATGAGGGTATGTACTTCCTTGTCTCTTTTTTTCTCTTTTTTTTTTTTTTTCTTCTGGAGAGTTAAGGTTGTTTGTTTTGGGGAGGGTTTCAGGGAGTGGATGTTTAGGATTAGATGGGAAAGGCTAATTGGGTATTTTAGAAATCTTGAACTTCCTCCTGGGAGTGCTCACTCAGGGTGAGACTCAGCTGGATCAGGCTCAGGTTGCGGCTGTTATTAACCACCGTAATCACTCGGGGAACACGGCGTTGCACTGGGCGGCGCTGAATACGCATCTGGAGTGCGTGAAGGCGCTTGTTGGGGCTGGTGCTGATATCTCCGTTAAGAATGATGCTGGATTAGATGCTGTTTTCCTTGCTGAGAGGGCTGATTGGTCGACTGAGGAGCAGGGCGAGGAGCAGGATGAGGTCGAGGTTGAAATAGAGGCTGAGGCTGAGGCACAGAAGGGTCAAGGCGATGCTGGGAAGATGTCTAAGGGGAGACAGGTCGCGGAGTGGTTGCTGGGTTCGGAGAAGGGTGGTGAATTGGAAACTGGTGCTGGGGAGAATGCTCCTGCTGCTGCGGAGGTGTCGACGCAATGATTTACGCTGTTTATTGTTTTTATAGATCTGTTGGAATTGGATAGAAAAGTTCTTTATATTTTTTTAACGATTTCATTCAGTGATATTCGTACATTCGTCCCTCGTTCCTTCGAAGTGCTATGACCCACGTATCTATCTTTCAGTTCCCTTGACCGACTGGGGCTTGTTTGGAGTTAGGCTGGGGTGTCTTTTCACTACCAATCTCTCGAACTTTCATGTCGAGTCCGACTCGGAATCGCCGGTTGCGCCAAGTAACAGTTACGCCACCGTAGAAGGCCCAGATCCATATGGGGAGGGCCAAGAATTCGCGTCCAAGCCACGCTGAGAACCACTGAAAAAATGTTCGTCTGGTTAAAGAGCCAGACGGAGGCCGTGCAAAGGATGGCGTGTCCTCATCGAGCTCAACAGATTTGGCGGAATGTAACTTGATATACAGCGTCCAATCGGTCAGTATCCAGACCGCCAAGCTGAGGAAGAAAAAGGCGAAGAAGGCAGTCCATGTGGTCATATAAGTTGCACAACAGAACCCTTTTTCCTGCAAGAACTGAGCCAAGGACGTGGTTACTCCCCAGGCACCGTAACACGAGCACAGCAAGGACTCCGTGCCCGGCTCGACCAAGGTTGCTAGGAGAACGGTGAACTTGCGGACGCGTAGCCAACGAACCCGGCGTGCGATGTAGTCCCCAACGCTCATGTTTCCGACAGGCTGAATAGCCAGATCTCCAAAGACCATGCCATGCTTGCCAAAACGCTCGCCTTTCTCCTTCTCCTCGCGGACGCGATTCTTCCAGAGAAGGTCCCCGATCAGATGATCCTCGCAAATATTGTCGGAAAAGTAATCGATACCGGGGTTGCGCTTGTGGGGATCGGTAGGGGACGGTGTTGTCAGATAATCGAGGTGCGACCGCCGGAACATGTTGGATTTGCCTACGATGCAGGGTGCGATGAGGACTGTGTTGATTGCGGTGTACATTTTGGCATGAGAAGACGAAAGAAACAGTTCTTCTAGACGGCCTCCACCTGTTGCAAGAGTGCCCTGTTCGTGTTTGGAGATAGTCGGTGCTGAGGACACATCGCTGTTTGAATCTGCATCGCCGTTGGTATAAGACTCCACTAGTGCATTTTGCTCCTCTGTCGAACTGGCACCGCTAGTGACGTCCACCACGAGTGGCAAATGATGCACGAATTTGTACTTTTTGCCCGAAGTAGCACCAAGTCCGCAAAGCCGGTCGACCATCCTCCCACAGACTCCTTTGCCTACCCAAACATTGCAATCTATGATCCAGACAATATCACCCTTCGCCTCTCTATAAGCCCGGCTCATGTTCCGAATCTTTGGATTTGGTCCCAGGTCGTAGACACATTCCCCATTTGGCTGGAGCAAAGGATCCTCTTCCTCGATGAAGATGCGTGCACCGGCGTGGGGAAAATCAGATACAAGCTTTTGCAGGGTTGGGTAGCCAGGATCGCTTCGAGAGGCGACGCAAAAATAGACGGTCAGTTTGTCGGCAGGATAGTCCTGACGGAAGGTCGAGGCCAGACAATCATACAGATTCGGCTCGAGGCCTTTGACGGGTCGGATCGCGGTAACATGGGGAGCGTCGGAGGCAGTTGCGGAGTGGGATTTCCGGGGTCTTTGGAGAAAGTATCGCCATCTGTTTGAGACCGCATTAGTTTGTGTTACAGTAAGCATAGGTTTAGAACACCCAATAGAGAAGAGAAAACACATCGGAAAAGGGAATCAAACGCCGAATAGGAAGCTTTACATTTGAAAGTATCCCAGATAACAAACCAAGACCACGGTTGTATACCAGATCAGACACCCCCAACCCACGATTACAGACCACTGGAGCCCGCCATGGCTAATGGTCGGTCCAAAATCGAGGGAGATCGAACGCGATTGAAGCTTTAGCATAGGCGGATATCGATGCGGTGAGAGACAAATACGGTTGGCAAAGAAAAGATGTAGTGTCAACGTCGCAACAACATTCTATGGACGGGGGGCAAGCTGGAGAAGTGAAGTGCGGAGAGCAATTGCGGTCAGTTGACTCTTTGCAGGAGGCCTTAACACTCCCACGATATTTCGACCTTCAACCTTTGCTTTTTTTTTTTTCCCTTCTCTCTGGTGGCTGCCACGCAACAACCGAACGGGGAAAAGTTATGAACTAAATTAGTTCCGTGGTTGTTCCATTCGGATGCAGCGGACGGCGTCCATATTTATGGGTCGGTTCATCATGCGGTGGATTCCTGTAATTTCAGCCACATCGAACAAGCTCTCTCATGTTTCGAGTTTGTTTTACATAGCATAGCAGTCCCGATATGACTGCGTGAAATTTGAGAATAGATATTCAGAAGCGTCAAAATCAACACGAAACCAATTTTATAATTACACGTTTCAAGGAATTGAATTGATCGCCTCAAGTATTCAGTCCATGTGGCCCGTCCACCGTCATTTATCGGTTCCACGGATCTCATCTTCCAGTTTACCGGATAGCGATAGACCCAATAATAGTATCAAGAAGACAAATGTCCAAAGACCAATCGCTGTTTTGAATATACCTTTTAATGGCCTTTTTTTCCCTAAATAGAAGAACCCAAATCGCTGAAATGTCCCATAATCCCGATTACAACTCCAATTAATGCGAAAGGCATCTGCTATCTGAGCTAGGCCTTCTTCTTCTTCCGGATCAAGTTTGCTTGAAGCACATTGACTCCGGGTGATTCATTCGTCCCTGTTGTACTAGCCTCTGCTGTTACTGCAGTTGAGACTGTACCGTTCCCCTCACACCCTTCCTTTTGAGCTGATGTTGCTGTTGTCGCTTGGCTTGGTTCATCTTTCTTTCGCTTTCGAACCAATCCAGTGTTGATGATGTTGGTAGTTGGAGCATGTTTATCGGCAGACTCTCCAGACGTGTTCCTTCCTGTCACCTGCTGACCGACCCAGAGCTGGTCCACGATGGATGCGACTTTCTCACTCCATGCCTTGGTGCTGGCTATAGAAACTTTTTCGTTGTAGAAGTCTTGCTCAAGTAGGAAATTTATCGCAGTTTTGTAATCTTCTTCACTCATGACAGCATGTCCGCGGCCTGCTTCTGGCCAATAGAATGCGTTCTGGTCTGTGTTCGGCTGTACTTTCGGATGAGTCTCAGAAGATAAGCTGCCTGTCTGGGTTGATGGGTCTTGTACAGGACCACCTGACGTTGCCTCTGCTGTAGAATCTTTGGCAGTGTCCGAAGACTGGGAATCAGTAGAAACAGACACCGCTGTCCCTGTAGGTTTTGAATCCACCTTGTCATATACAGGGACGGTGGTTGTCAAGGAACCCTCTGCTTTCTCTTTGAAAACAGGTCTAGAGCTTGTCATTTGAACCGAGTTGACAAGCCCCGGAGGATTAATTACAAGCCACAAGAATCCTACCAGTCGTCCAGCAGAACACTCCTGTCGGAAAGACATCATCTCCCAGAACTGGTCTAGAGATTTGACGCTCCTCCATTGCCCAGCGCCTTCCTTTGAGCCCGCCGCCTCCAACTTTTGCGGTAGCTCATCGTCTAGGTCAAGCAGGAAGCGCGTTTTCGGATCATCTGGAAAACGAGGAACCAAGCAGCGGGGAGGCGCGTTGGTGTTGTCGCACAGTTGATGCAGCGGGTAGCTGTTCAGCCATCTGGGGCGTTCTTTATCATCTGATTTTGCGGTGCCAGGGAAGAAGCCTCGAGTTTCAAATTTGTCGCATCCTGGGACAATCAGGAATGCTGTCGCGGAGCTTTTAGCGGATTCCATGGCACGGTCAAGAAGACCTTTCTCGTGGGATCCTGACTCCGGCTCATACTCGCGCAAGATGGGGTCGACGACGCGACACCACCATTTGATCAGACCCCTATCGTCGAGGACATGCTTTCCTGAATTCTCGATGCTGCCTGGGAACAGATACTGGTTCTGAGCCCGTGCGAATAATGACACTACTAGCCGAACGCCCGGCCGTTGATGTGTCTGCACCAGGAAAGACAGGAAGCCGTTAGAAATGCGCCTGATGAGCGAAACTTTCGGTGCATTCTTCAGTAAGTGCAGGAATCCAGTAGAATCGGCCTTGGAGACGAAAACAGTCGTTAAATGCGCGGTGCTGTACACCAGAACTTCGATTCCAAAGACGATAATCTCGGGTCCATCATGCTCGTCGGCATTCACGGAGACCGTGAGAAAATGGTTTTCACAAAATGTCGACTCGGACTCTTCCCCTGGAGGAGGCGTAAAGAGCGCTGTACATGGGGTAGGGGCTGACGAGATATGGCGAATGGTGACCTTGACACCGGTGGGGAGCACCTTGGCCAAGAGATCTCCCAGATCAACATCAACCTTAGACATTGGGTCTGTTGAGAACTAGACTGTAGGCTTCATATAAAGACAGGGATTAGAATTAATAGTCGCGCGTTATTTTTCCTATTTATCTCTCGCTTACTCCTTTTATGATCTATTTTTCCTTTGGTCCAGAAGCCTCACGGATGGTCACGTGCAGCGGACAGGCCCTTTTCAGCTGATCGTCAGGGAAACTGTTTACTTTTTTGTCACATCTTGATTAGTGAGATTCTACCATGTAGTTTCTAAGATGCTTTACCGGCTACATCACCGTAGTTCTCATGGCTAAATAATGACTCAAGTACAGCGATGACTATCGCTGTTCTAATCACTCTATTTTCAATGTATTAGTATAAAACTCATACCTTAATGGCATATCATGCGCATATGTATATATTGTACAATCAGAAATAAGCCGCAACAGCATCCAGGTCATCAGCATTCAACAAAGCGACACCTTCCTGGAGAAGCGTCCTCCATACAGCATTACGGATTCGGATCGGATAATAAGGAGTCTCCCAGTATCTAGCACCAATTCCCCTCTCCTTTGCAGTACTAATTTGGGATCGAAGGGTAGCCAGCTGCTCGTCACTCAAAACAGCACCATCCTCACTATATGTGACTGAGCCCACAGCCTCTTGGAAACTAGTAGATGCAATAGGGGAGATCAAGGACGTGATCTCAGGATTTTCCTCTAGCTCATCTAGGTGAGCATCGAAGAAATAGTCGCGATTAGCAACCGGTCCAACCATGTCAAGGGGCGTATTGCCTGTCCCGATGACGGTTATGGGTCCACTTGTCACTGTCTTGTTGTCTTTCAACGAGGTCAGATAGCCCTCTTTGCGGAGTGGCTCTAATGCAGAGATAACAGCTTCGAATGTTTCAGGTCCTGATGTTTTTACATCAACGAAAAAGTAAAGGGTTTGCGAAGAAGTAGTGTCAAAGACGCCACTGGTGCAATGTTAATACCCACAACCAGGAGAAATAGCAAGGCTACTTCATCGAACTCACTTTTTCGTGGGTGAAGTCACAAATCGAGTTTGGGGATTTTGGCGCTTGAGCACGTCTAACATTGGATTGACGTAGAGGGACTCAAAAGTTCGCTCCTCAGTCAAGGAGGATTCATCGTGCCCGACCTGTTGGCGTCAATGTACGTCACTCATGTAGAGCTAGGCGTCAATCATAAAACTAACGTAAAGTGTACCGTTATAAAGCCATACATCGGCTTCCGTTGAGACACAGCCCTTGGAAAGACCTAAATGGCGTTAGCCTTGCTTCCTCGAGGAGATTTATATCGGCCGTACCAGTGTAAAAGGGAATATCTCTCCAGTAATCACTGCCATGGTATGGTTAATAATTGCTTATGTTATGGCAAGTTAATAGCAGTGGAAAGAGAAAGAACAAATAAAATGATTGTGGCCTACTTGTGGGAGTGGACTGGTATCTTAAATAGTCGGAACGGATTTATCAGCAAGTTTCCCTTCCAAAACGCCTTGATAAACCCCTGACAAAACGTCCCTCCATGGCAGCATAATTTAAGATGAACTCACGGGCAATATACCCCTGGTAAAATCGGTGGGATAATCATATTCATTGCCACCATGCGTGTTCTTCAATACACTCTGAAGCTCAGTCGAAAACCCAGCAGCCAGTCCCGGGGATAGGAGAGCTGCCGATGCTGCGACAAGGAAGGGCTGGGAAAGAATCATGTTCACCTGCAGACAGCTCTCTTTGGGCTAATTGAAAATATCAAGAAAAGGTAAATAGTATGCAAACAGCTCTCAGAAAATGTATCAGATCATCTATATGTACGATACAAATGAACGGTTTACACTGGTTGTGTTGTTTGTTTAGTTGTCTGATGGGATGGAAATTGAATCAAATGAAGGCCAAGAGGTGGTCCGCAGCCAATCACGACCTCACGTGGCCAAGAACATTTAGTATACCCCAACCCCCAATGGAAGGACCCCAGTTTTACACGAGAATATCGGTAACATTTAAGAATTCATAGTCAGGCGTAGACTTTGATATCATCTATTTCCCTCCCCTGTCTTGCAGTCTGAAACAATATATGGTCCTGGCACTACAATTGAGTCACCGTCTACCGAGAAAATATAGAAAGGTGAACTTCTAAACCTTGACATAGAAAAAGGGAAAAGGAAAGACCAAGTAGAGCGATATAATATTGAAGAGACTAGCACTTCTATATACCCAATGGGTGTTCATAAAAAACATGTTTGATTGCAAACGCCACCAAGGTATCATTAAAGATGAACATAAATAAGATCATTGGAAAACAAGCTCAGCTCTGTATAATAACGCGACGATACCGATCCAGCCTGCTAGGAAGAGACAAGAGCTTCAAGCAACAGCATATCAGACCTCCCGAACAGATGGAGCCCTGGAACTGTTCTGAGAATCCTGCGTGCTGGCCCTCCGGAGGCTCAGGTTTCCGATTCGTTGAACCAAATTACTGCCAACAGCGTCTACAGCGCCCTTTGGAGCAAGCAGCGTGGGCCCCTGTGCTGCAGCCTCTTGGACCTTGAACAGTTTGACGCCGGTTCCATTCCACACCCCAACAGTACCCGGCGTGGCGCCCGAAGCGGAGCCAACGACCATCTCACTCGAGAAGATGAATCCCCACAGTAAGGATTCATACCAGCCCATAGAAAGAGCTGACCATTCAAAGGAATGTACACGGGTCGGAGGGGGCTCTGAGATGATACTTTGGATCATTGGTTCTTCCGCGAATGAGGGGAGATTGTTGATTAGAGTCCGAGCTTCCGGGCTAGAAGTACTTTGTAAAGCGGACTCAGGGATGTGGGGCATAATGGCTGAAATGATAGTAAGAATAGTATGGAGTGGTAAGTCTGGGAGCCAGGACTCAAGCTAAACATTCTGCCGTCAGTAGGCTGAGCGATGTGCGGGAAACGGAAGATTGCTTACCCAAGCTACAGTTGGTGTGAAACCATTGGGAGCCGTTGGAAAGGCCGCCGACATACTACTCTGACTAGTTATACTATTTTGCCTAGAAAAGGATGGCTGTCCAGCAGGCATTTTGCCCCGTGCTTTTTCGGACATTCCCCGTAGCTGTAGGGGCACGCTTTCATCGACAGCAGATGAAATTGAAGGTCTACGAGAACTCTGAACAGACGGAGACGATTGGGCCGGCGTCTTTTGCTCTTCTCGCTCGTCGTCTGAATCATCCCCACCAATTGCAAACGGACTGTGTTCTTCGGGAATGCGACCCAACGGCGACCGCGCTCCAGAAGCTGTGTGAGGATCATCTTCCGTCGCCGACAGAACCGGGCTGGAAACAAAATCGTAAGACCCGCCTTCCGACTTCCGTCTCTCACTTTGGCGTTCTATCTCCTGCTGTCCGCTCTCGAGCGTAAATTCTTGAACTGCCTCAAAACGTCTCCTATGTTTAAGAATGGCGTAAACCAGGAATGAATTTCCTGCTGAGGTCAGCGACTTGTTTGGGGAGAAAGGCAGCAAAAGTACTACTTACTGGTGAATTGATGCTCGAGAAGCGCGTTGATGGACTCAAGTACTGAGGAAAGAAGGGCATGATTCGTCTCGTTAGCTAGTAGGAAGCTGGGGGCAGACATTGACGAGAAGAGCTGCAGAAGTTTGGAGCATGCAGCTGGGGACAGGTTTTCGACGTATGCAGCTATGTTGTTGATGATTGCTAGCAGCGCAGGGTAGACAGCCGTTAATTTGCCTTTGCTTCCGGTGATCAGGGTATGAACGGACTACTTGCGTCAGTTGAACCAGTCAATCTGAAGAATAGAAAATGACAAACCATGATCAAGTAGTCGGCATAAGATCCCCTGAAACCAGGAATACGAATGCTTTGTGGAAGCGTCTCTTGAGCTTCGAATTTCTTGTTCAGACTCTTTCCAAAATTGGGTTCGACGCTCATTGTCTGTGTAATAAAGATACACATCCTGACCACGCCTTGCTGTGAAGGGTCAGACTTGTATACAATAGCATAGAAGATACAAAGAATGACGAAGTCATGCGAGCGGTTAGAGTCAATGATGAATGATCTAAATCGCTTATTGCATTGTAAAGCTTCCCAGAAGAGCATCATCATCTCGGGTGCCCACTTGACAGTCTTTTGACTACCGGGAAGGTAGGAATTTGTTGCCTGCATCTGGAAACCGTGGCGTAAGCAGAAAGAAACACTCAAAGAAGGTGGTCAAGACCCACTGGCTGATTTAAGATTCTGGTCATGCCATCAACGAGGAATTGAAAGTCCTGCGGCCTATGTAGCCTTCCGAAGTAATGGCGGTAGTAATTCTTTGGTGCAGCTCCGCGCCCATCTTCTGGGATTGGATATAAGAGGAGCACCAAAAGAAACTGCAAGCAATATATAACTAATATTTGCTTAGGATCTTTCCAGACAACATGGTCATAGGGCACCCTCCAGGAAGCAGGGTTATATTTGATGGTCTAGGGGTGTCAGCAAAGTTCTATATGTGGATATCGAAATGAAAGGTTACACGTACTGTGTTCAGTAAGGAACAAAGTAGTGTTAAAACGGCCTGCTTATCAGGGCATGTTGCAATGTACGTAATGGCTTTGACGCCCTGTACTGGCAACAAACCTGCCAGAGGGTTAGCTAAGGCCATCATTGGTACAAATCGACAGCACTTACCTGAAGGCATGTACATTGCCTTTCCCGTTAAGGTAAGTAATAGCCGAATGATCTCACAGCGGTTGTTTTCCAGTTCTTTGTTCGAGCCCATAGATGTGTTGCAACCGACACCGCTCTGCCATATTGAATAGGACACTTTGCTTTTGGTCGTCGGAAGCTTTGGAATGGTGAAGTCTGTGTAGAAGAGAAGATCCACAAGTGTATCAATTAATTCCTCAGCCAAAGGCTTCACCTCTTCATAATCATTGGGCCCTGGCGACGTTCGTGGTTCCTCAGCTTGCGCCTCATCAAAGAGTATCTCGGCTGCCACTTGCGCTTCTCTTGTCTTCTTCTTCCGGCGACCCCAAAAGAATTTGTCCTCCCAGTCCTCCAGGTGCTCAGCTTCGTAAACGAAAGGGAGGATACGGGTCAAGATGCGAATACAGTTAAGGGCGTCACGGTCGGGAGCAAGCTCAGGGTCTGGAAACGATGGATGATTCTTTAATATACTGAGACGAGATGTTACAGAGAGCAATAGCGTTTCAAAGTTGGATAGTGCGTTATCGCGAGTCCGTCTTATGTCGGCGGGGGTGAATAAACTGAAGACATCTTCGGTGGACTCTGGGAGCTCCCAGAACTACAGTATAAAAGTCAGAGATACTAAGGAACCTCCGCACCGGTAAAGGAGATGGGGAAACGAACTCTGGCCCAGTACGGATCGTCGGCAGGAATGTCCCTCTCCTCTGAAAGACGGAAAATTCCCTGCTTGAAGACTAGCTTTGACTCCGAAGCTCCCATTGTGAAGCCACCGCCTGTGTTTCACGGAAATGTCGGCCTCATGCAGTCACGAATTGTGATGATCGAAATTCAGGGTTGAATATGACGCTTTTCAAAAACGGTGCTTTGGAAAGTACTCCAATCGGTGAGTGCCGCGTGTGGATGAATGTCAATGGAGGTAGTTGGCATTCTTGGGCCAATGCATAAAGCGGGAACTAGAACTTGGTACTAGACCCGCGGAGACTCCGACATGAACTGGGGAACGTGGGAAAAAGCTGCCTAGTTGCGTATTGTGCGGTCCATGCTTATTTTTATCAGCTAATTTTTATTTCCGAAAATTCCAATGCGTCATACTTATACATTCCTGTTCAATAAGGGAAAACTTCTATAAAAATATAATGCCTAAAATGCACATTGAAAAATCGATCTCTTCAAAAAAGGACACAGTGCTTGCTGAACGCCCTTCAGGACATATGAATATATGATTGTCTCCACCCTAATGCACCGAACACCAACGCAAGTAATTCAAAGACTACCATTGCTCGCTGACAGGCGCCTGCTCCGCTCATAAAGCCACTTGTTGCTCAGACCCAGATTGACACGCTTCCCCCCTACTGGCGACGGAGTCGCAGGACCCATACTCGATCCGAAGCTTGATTCGCGAAAGCTTGATTCACGAAAAGGTGAGCTTCGACCGAGAGGTGATGGAGAGCCAAAACTCGGTCTCCGCCCATTTTCTCTTCCTCCATTTGAAACAGCCTTGTGGAGCAATGGACTAGTAGAAGGCGAAAACAATGCGCCCGACGATACCCTACGTCCAGAAGCGCTAGCGCTGGTCGACAAAGGCGATGCACTTCTGCTGGCCGGACTTGCTGCCCGCGATCCAGAAAGCCGATATTTGGGTGGAGTAATGTATGTAGATCCCGGCGTCGGCGGTGCTGTGGCGGATGGATCAAGTCCTAAGAGGGCGCGTTGCGTAGGAGTGAGAGGGATGTCGGAGAGGTTGTCCTTTGGGCGGATGAGAGGGTATAGAGCCACGAGGATATTGAGGACGAAGATAAGTTGTAACACAAGCAGGGAAAGATCAGGATATGTAGAGTACTGGCTGGACTCTTCGAGTCGAAGAGAACTGTAGCGGAATTGTTAGTCTGCATGTCATAATCAACCTCCCATGTCGCTGCTCACTAGGATTTAAAGGTGTTGCCAAAGATCCAGGTTGCTAGCAGAGCGGCACCATTCCACAGAACTCTTTTGATATTACTATCTCCAAATGTTCCAGCATTCTGTCGCCGGACTATTTCATTCAACTGTGGGTGTCGCCATTTTCCTGGTGTTCGAGACTCGTCTGAAGTAGCTACAGGCGAAGATGCTGCCCTAGGGGTGGAGGGGGCGGATAGGGAAGCCATTGATGTGTACGAAGACGTAAAGTACAAAGCAAAGGGAAAAAAGAGATAGACTGCGCAGGTGTGAGTATGATATTCTCAGTATTGCACAAAGAGATCCAGAGAACTTACCTTGAATTGGGGGTGTTTAAACTTACCGAACTTACCTGTGTGACGCTGTCGAATAAAAAAGTCACCCGAGCATTTGTGTATGCGTTAAGTAGTTATATGAGTTCAAATATGGTCATAACCATATCGTGGTGGGCAGCGCGACGAGCTCTTCGAACGCTGAGGTGGGACAGTGCTTGTTTTGATGATCGGTGCGTCCTGCTCACTGGCAACCACTGCCACAAGCGCATTTGACGCGGAGTTTTCAGGTAGCTCGGTAACTTTGAAGTATTAAACGCCGGACCCGCGAAATGTCTCCACATCTACCCTCAGCTGTGGTCACGTCACCATCTAACTGCAGCCTAGAACCCGGCCCTTACTAGGGAAATAAGGAAACAATCGGATCCTCACTCTTCAGTACATCTCACATCCTACATGACGACGTATTGTCGATCATAAGTAAACCAAAAATGGCTTCGGAAACGTCGCTAGTGGCCAAGCTAGATACATTGGTCGCTGACGTCCTGGCTGACTGGAACATATACACGACTCTCATCGCGGGGACTATTATCACCTTTCTCATCTATTCGTTTGCTACGTCCAAGGAGCCAGACATTCACCCATTCTTGCTGGCCCGTCAGTCAACAGCCTTCCCCGTCCGTCAGCCTGGCGAATCTGCCGCCTACCGCAGCCTTGAGACCCCACACGGATTTCCCCTTCGGTCCGGACTGAACGTCAAAGACCCCGGAGCACCGAAATGGACCGCTGGACGAAAAGGTGACTTGCGCGATGTCTGGAAAACTGCTGTTCGTGGAGCTGCAGAGGACGGCAAGTTATCTGGTAAACAGGGAAAGATCTATACTGTGCTGGGAAGAAGGGCGATAGAGCAGTCGTTGGAACAAGTAACGCAAGAGATCAATGTCATTGGATCTCGCCTGCAATCCTCCAAGGCTAAAACAGTTGCCGTCTGTCTTACAGACTCGGTTGAGCTTTTGGCCTCAATATTCGGTTAGAGCTCCTAGACCTGCGTGCGCCCTATGACTGCTTACTGACAGAAGCTCTGATACAGCCGGTGCTTTTTATGGGTTTAAGGTCATCCTTATTCCTCACAACCTTGACCCTAAGGATCTATCTACCCTCCTGCAGAAATCTCAGGCAGATGTATTGATTGCGGAGGCTGGCGCGCTTGATTTGTCTCTTGTAGCGAAGAGCAACGAGCAACTCTCTCAGGTTATCTGGGTTGCGAAGCTTGGTAGTAGGCATATGGACTGGAATGATGTACCTGGTGACGTTAAAGGTACTTTAGAGGTTGCTGTCTGGCACGAGGTAGTAGAAGAGAAGAAGGACTTGGCTGGGCTTGATGTTCCCAGCTGGGAGCCGAATAGCCCCTCACCTTCCCTTACCACGGTTTGGCCATCCGCCACAGGACCAGGCGAGTTCATCGAGTATCAACCAGAGGTGGGAGTTCCTATCCTATACTGGTTCAAGGCTGACAGTATGACAGAACTTGATCTCGGCCATTGCTGGCTTGACTTATTCCTTACCTCGTAATGAGCGGTTTAACTCTAGTGATCTGGTGCTTTCGACTGACTCCCTCTCTCGCTCCTACCCATTATGCCAGGTCATGGCTGCTCTGTACTCGAATGCCTCCGTTGCACTGAACTCTGTCGCTGGGGAAAGTGTCGACTTCGCATTGGCTACCGTTGGAGTATCTCCGACTGTAGTTATTGCCTCATCTCGCACCATGTCCGATTACCACAACAAATTCATGGAGCCACACTCTGGTATCATTTCTTCCCTGGCTCGCTGGTTTGACGTGAGAAAGCTAGATGCTGGAGTCATGCCTTCTCATGGCATGTTCAGTCAGGTTGCCAACATTGGACCGATGGCTGAACTTTCACTCGACAAGCTTCGCCTCTTGTGTATCTCGCATCGTGCGGACGCCGATCCCAATGTTCGCCTTACCTCCGGACAGTTGACGGATTTGAAGATCTTTACTGGGGCTCGTGTGGTCTACGCCTTGACTGGTCCAGGCGTGGCCGGCGCTGTCTCTCAGACGAACGTGTTCGACTATAGGCGTTATCAGGGCCAGAACCACTTCGGAGCTCCTTTAAGTAGCGTTGAAATTGTTCTCACCGGTGTTTCTGAAGACAAGGAAAACGAGGGACAGGTATGCGATACTGTTATAATGGACTTGCGCTACGTCTTTTCACTAAGCTAATGATTGTCCAACAGATTACTGTTTCCGGCCCTGCCGTTGTCCTTGAGAAAACCACCCTGACGGCGCAAGGCCGCATCCGTGACGATAACACATTAGAGTTGTGCTAAATCGCGAATTCGCGCAACAACATCTGATCGTTTTTAGCGTTGACCTCGCGGCTGCATGACTTACGTTACCGGCTGATTTCGGTTGCACTTTTTGTATGGAGAATTAAATTGCCTCTATCCATTTCGATGCTGAAGTACCCCAAACATGTCAGGCGCAGCGGTATATTTTGCCGAAGGAGAAAATAGCTCATTTTCAAATTGAGATAACATACAGCTCCAAATGATTCTAAGTGGTAATATACAGTTCATAGACAATGTGTAGAAAGAAACTAGGCTTTAAGCCTGATGCAAAAGGTGACTCTGCTCAAGACCCGACGTTGGCCGTTGCACAGCTTTCTCGGGTGCAGCCTTCTTCTGGTTCGCAATCAAAGTTCCCAGCTCATTCACGCGTGTCTTCAAGCCCGGAGCGACAGACTTATCATTTGAAATGCCGTTGACTTTGAGGGCAAGCTTCATACCGTTGTAGATGGGCACGATCTCTTGCAGCACGTGGTCAACTTCGTGCCAATTCTTAGTGTCACGACTGAAGTTACCAAAAGACCAGCTGCCCAGGAGACGTTGAGCATAGGAACGGACCAGGTCACCTTCATCGTTGCCACCAAGCTCGTTAATGGCACGAGCAGCGCTGAGCTCAAGCAGGGTACCAATGACAAATGGCTTCCTCTTAGGGTCCAGCTGGAGGTTATGTTCGATGTGTTCGGGGGCTTCCATCAGGGAGACAAATTGCTTCGCCAATGTGAAAGCCTTCGACACCTCGGGATCCTTGAACTCCCCTCTTTGGGCCTTGCGGTGGAGTTCGAAGAAAATGCGTTGTACAATATTCACATTGTTGAGACGAAGACCAGTCCGCTCGCTCTGCTTCGCGGCTTCGAGAATAATACCAAGAGCATCAGCCTGGCCAGCCCGGCGCACCAACCACTCCCAACGGTCGGTCTTAATGACACGATGTGACATCCGTAATCCGGACAAGAAAGGGATCAAGTTCTGCCAATCCTTTGTCGTCTGCATGAGTGTGACAACATCCACGATTTCCTTCTTCGTTGGCCTTGATTGCGGGTCCATAGGGCGGAGCAGGAATGGCTCTTCATCCTCGCCAACGGATACGCTGACGGGCTCCTCCTCCAGACGGTCGGCATACTTCTGACGAAACATTAACCTCCTTTGCTGCGTGCCTAGTCCGAACGGTATGAAGAGTTCTTCGCGGAAACGGTTGAGGGCCTGGTCCAGCTCGGCGGAGGAAGTCGGGGAAAAGGTCGGGATGGCTGCAATATAGAAGTTAGTTTGACGGCAACGAAGGATGACCAGCGAGCTATCGCACCATTTTTCGAGGAATAGCAACGCGTCTGTGTGAGAGTGCCAATGGATTGACGGAGGGTGCTGGAACTTTGGCCGCGGAAGAGCCTTCCAATGGCGTTTTGCGCCATTTTATTGAATGTATACAGGGCTCGGGAGTATTTGAACGTAATGGATTTTCCTAGAGAACCCTCCTAGAGAAAAGCAAAACCCGCTTGTACAAACTTAAAGATTAGATCAACACAACGTGAAGCGCAAGCTGGTCCGCGGCGGCAGAAAAGTTCCTGGAGTCGAGTTCTGGACGTTGACCCAAACAGGTAATTTGAGGCTTGGCGGAAATTCTGCCGGTCCGCAAACTTCACGCTCGGAGGTCCGTCTGTTTCTCGCATCTTTCTCTTTGCCAGCTGCTCCGCGCACCACGATTCTTGCAGCCATGGCGACCTTTTCACCAATCCTGCGGCAGCTGGGCTGCTTAAGGTCTATCGCGAAGCCCCAGTCATTGGTGTCGTCCCAAATCGCTCGCCGATCTCTCACGACTGTGTACACTCCGAAACAAGAGCCCGTACCTCTTCCGAGCAAATTGCCCAAGTCGTTCCTTTCTCAAATACCTCCTCGCCAGCAGCCTACCAATGGTATATCTTGCGCCTTCTGCTCCACCCCCGTGGCTGCTGTAAGATGGCTAATACATCCCTGAACAGGCCGCAAGAAGCTCAAAGTCTACCCGGCTCCGCCTTCAAGCCGCACGGTTTGCAAAGACCCCGTGGCAGCAGTGACAGAATCTCAATTGACAGCCCTTGATCCCACTGGTGAACGCAAAGCACTTTTCGACTACAGAAGAAACCCACGTAGCGTGAAGGTCGGCGATATTTTGCGCGTGACCTTTAAGAACGGTGACCCATTCTCCGGCGTTTGTCTTAGCATTCGTCTGCGCGGCATTGACACTACGTTCCTGCTTCGTAATGAGCTCACTAGAGTCGGTGTTGAGATGTGGGTGAAGGTTTTCAGTCCCAACGTTGAAAGCGTGGAAATCGTACAGAGGACAGAGAAGAGGAAGAGAAGAGCCAGGTTGTACTACATGAGGTGTGTATATGGCTTATTGTTGGGAGCTTGGTGTGTTCTATCTGTGCTTGACTTTTGCTAACATACTTTGTTTCACCCCCTATAGACAACCCAGACACGATATGCGCAGCGTTGAGAACATCGTCTCGAACTACCTCCGACAGAAGTCTGCTCTTTCTGGCCAGAGAGGACAGGGAGGACGCGGTCGTGGACAGAAACGGCGTCGTTAAACGGCCGCTGCTCATTTGGAGTTTTGCATTTGGCGACTGTATTATTACTTGTATATGGCCATTGACGTTTACTGATTTATTATTTCTTGTAACCTTGGATAGAGATCAATATAGGGTATGTTCTTGGAAGAAACTAGGAATTATAATAAAATTATCGACATTGATGGGTATTATGCTGGTGCACGGGACTCGATTTTGGCGGGGTCTGTTGATTCTCTCGTTAACATCAGCCTTCCTTGAGATGCCAACTAAATTCTGCTACCCCACAAACGTCTTTTTGGGTTGTAACTGATGTTCTTTAGGGGAAAATGTTTGACAACATGCCTCCCTATAATTATACACCACTGCCGCCGGGACAGAACACCATTCGCATGCTTCGCCTATTACCGCACAAAGACCGGACTGCTCCAATTAAATGTGAGCTCATTGAGCACCCTCTCAAAGAACGCAAGGGGCAAGCCTACGAAGCCCTATCGTATGTTTGGGGTTCCACAGAGAATCCCTCCTCGATATATGTCAACAGCTACGCCTTGGAAGTCACGTCCAACTTGCATGCCGCGCTGTCGCGCCTTCGATATCAACGGTTTTCGAGACTGCTGTGGGTCGATGCTATATGTATTGACCAAAAAAGCAATGTAGAGAAAGAGCAGCAGATTCAATTGATGGCTAATATCTATGGAAAAGCTGAAAATGTTATCGTTTGGCTTGGAGAAGAGGAGAATGATAGCACTCTGACGCTGGCGAGGTTACAAGTTGCTGCGGAAGGCGAGAGTCTGCTGGTAGACTTCAACGATACAGCACTTATAGCACTCTTAGAACGTCCTTGGTTCCGACGGGTATGGGTAAGGGAAAGCACTGAGCGAGGGTTATATGTTGGGGAACCTGATTAACAAGATTACAGGTTCTTCAAGAGGTTGGAGTTGCTCGGTCGGTCCTGGTCAAATGTGGCCCTATGGAGATGAATGGCTACGCATTTTCCTCAGGTGTGCGCGGCATAGAGGCCTTAGATGATAGATGTCCAAGGCTGCAGAGCTTGATCAATTCCGTACGCCCAGTCACTTATCTATTAGGAAGAGCAATATTCCGCCCGGGTTACGGAGGAATGTACAAGAGAGGACGCCCTCTGGGCGAGTTGCTCGATATGTATCATTCCCACAAGGCCACCATACGCCATGATAAAGTGTTTGCTCTTCTTGGTATGTGCTGCGATGACCTAGAGGCAGTGGGCTTGTTGCCTCACTATGAGATCCCTTGGGAGGTCCTCTTCCGGCGAATAATTAGGCACGTTCTGTCGCAAAGCGTGTCGATCGAAACTTGGCCTGATAAGGAGTTAGCGTTGATCAAGGGCATGGGTTATAGCCTAGGGAGGGTTTCTGCGGCGTACGGAGATAAGTCTCGATTTGACAGACAGCATGTGCACATTGACTTGAACAACTCGATGCAATCGCTTCAATACACCAAGAACCCGAGAAGTCGCTGCAATCACAGCATCAAACCAGGCACCGTTACATGGACCGTACGGGTCTCAGCACAACCCGTAAAGCCTGGAGATGTTGTCTGTCTCTTACAAGGGGCGTCAAAACCAAGCATCGTCAGGCCATTCGACGATTATTATGATATCATTATAATAGGCGTAACTCCTTTATATATCGCAAATGGCGAAACCTTTCAACCAGACGAATCTTTAACATCAGATAATCCAGACCCCCTGGACGAAATGGGACGGGGACTTAGGTGCGACAGTCTCCGGGAGCTTTTGCTCGTATGGAACTGGGACCGATCCTCGGACCATCTGAACCAAGGTGAAGCAGTTACAACACCAAGTATCAATGACTTGGTACCCGGGGTTCTGAAAACCGAATCGGATCAAGCCAAAAGAGTATATGATGTGGCAGCCATGCTATTACGAAGCATAGAGGGCACTCCAGAATCTAATTGGCGAAAATAGATAGATACTCTGTGCAACAATGTTGGAAGCCTAAGGCGATATAGATGCTTGAACCGAGATTGTTCTCCTTATTCTACAGGACATATCCTATACACCTTGTGATGTCCAGTCTATGGTTGGCATGTTATTTCCTGCCATCTTTACTTAGGCTCTGATTGGGCCGGTAGTCAGCCGAATGCTGTACGTGTTCCTCATGACAGATAGAATGCCAACTAATGTAGTTAAGGATAGGTTATCAGAAGAAGGACACCCTTCGTCGGTTGCTACTCAAGATTAATATGGCGTATCCACCCTCTCGCTGTCCACAGATGTTGGACTTATACTTTATTACCCCAACCTTTCCAACTTCTTCTCCAACTTCTTCATCAGGCAGGATCGGCACCGCCGTCATGGATTTTCCACCTATTATTCCTTGTGAAACTCTTGCCCATTATTTTCGGCCTTTGTCCGAACACTTGTCGCATTACCCAATCGTGTCGTAACAGAACAGCCTTGTCTCGTATGCATTAGTCCGGCTTTATTCCGAGCGGTCTTGAATACGGGCAACCCCCACGTTTCTATTGTTACCTCGGGCTTATCTCAAAGCGCGATTGATCAACGGTCAGTTCCCCGCAAATTGTCAAACCCCAGACGGAGCTCTCCATCTGCCGCGGTGGGTCTGCGTGGGGATAGAGACCCTACCCCAGCCAGTCCATAACGACGAAGCTGGAGTTCGTTTCGTTGCGGATGCAATTGGATTCGATGATAGAATAAGCTTCGTCGTCGGTGATCATGCTTGATGGCCTGACATCTGGTTTAGTCAGGTTTGGGTCTTCCATAAAGACAACGATGACCCCTCACCTTTCTGACACAGTGTTTCCCTCGCGTCTGTATTTGCATCGAACTGGAAGTTGACAGCTCTGCCTGGCTCACGCGCGAAGAAGAAAGGAACCGCCACCAATATGAGCGGCAACCCTAATCTGGAGCCTTCTCCAGGCTCCAAGATTGATCCGTCAGAAGCACCGACATTTATCCACAGCGAGAGCACACATTTCGAGGCGGGCTTGAAAGGACCAAAACCCAAAGATGGCGACACAGCAATGGCACTGTTTAACGATCAGGAACTTCAGGAGCCCATTGATCCAGTCGAGGCAAGAAAATTGCTCTGGAAGATTGACTTCATGATTTTACCGTATCTAGCTGTTTGCTACGCCTTCTTCTATATTGATAAGGTAGTTAAGGATCTGTTCCATGTGTGCACCAGATAACTATTGAATTGGGCCGGCTAACGCATAAATGTATGCATTTGTAGACTACGCTGAGTTATGCGGCAATCTTCGGGATCAATGAAGACCTTAACCTTCACGGTACACAATATAGTTGGCTCAGTAGTATCTTTTACTTTGGATTCCTCGCCTGGGCGTTTCCGACAAACTTCCTGATGCAAAGGCTGCCCATCGGTATGAGATCAAATAGTGAAGTCATATACAACGTTATCTAACTCGCCTGTCTTAGGAAAATACCTTGGAGCGAATATATTCATGTGGTATGTTTCTTATTCTTTGCTACCAGATACTAAGTCGGCCATCTAACAGCTCAAAGGGGTGTTTTCCTGATGATACAAGCCGCATGTCACAACTTCGCTACTCTTGCTGTGCTTCGGGCTCTTGGGGGAGCCGCAGAAGCTTGTGCAGACCCCGCGTTTATGCTCATTACTAGTATGTGGTATACGCGACGCGAACAGCCTGTGCGTATTGGTTTGTGGTATACGGCCAATGGGCTCGGAATTGCCCTCGGCGGTCTGTTAGGTTATGGAATAGGTCATATCAGAGGTGCACTTCCATCGTGGAAGTACGAATTCATTGTGATGTAAGCAAACCTCCCGCTTCACTACCATTGGAATATCCTCTAAGATGAAAATATCGTCCAGCGGCGCACTTTGCTCAGCCTGGGGAATCGTCATGTTCATCTTCCTCCCTGACTCACCGGTCTCAGCACCAGGCCTCACCCAAAGGGAACGCCGAATCACGGTGGAGAGATTACGAGATAATCAGACAGGTGTTGAAAACAAGCATCTCAAACCCTACCAGATTCTCGAAGCGTTCCTAGACTACAAGATGTATTTCTTCTTCATCCTCGGTGTAGTTTGTATTGAACCCTCTTCCTTGATTATCTGATTACCATAACTTATACAACGAAACTCCAGGCAATGTTCCGAACGGCGGTATCTCCAATTTTGGAACCATAATCATCAAAGGCTTCGGATTCTCTACCCTCGTAACTACCCTGATGCAGGTAAGCAGCCACACTGGTAACACCAAACTATAACAAAAGCTCAACTTTCCCTCCAGGTACCCTACGGAGCCCTGATCGCACTCTCCATTTTAGCTTGTGTATACCTCAACGACCGCTTCGAGAACAGACGCTGCGTCTTCATCCTAATATTCCTCATACCCAATATAGCAGGGGCATTTGGCCTGCGCTTCGTCCCGACAGATCAACAAGTCGGTCGATTAATCTGCTATTACTTAACAGGCCCATACAACGCAGCCTTTGTCCTGGTCCTGAGTATGCAAGTTGCAAATACAGCCGGTACGGCACACTAGAAACCCTACACCGATTCACTCAAGTTACTAAGATAATCCAAGGCCACACAAAGAAAGTAGTCACAAACGCAGTCCTCTTTCTGGGCTACTGTACCGGAAACATTGCCGGTCCATTCTTCTACAAAGAGAGCCAGAAGTGAGTGAGCCCCATCCTGTAGCCTTTAAGTCCGACGCTAACCTGGTCACTCAAATAGACCAACCTACTCGCTCGGCATCTGGTCCATGATCGTTTCGCATTTGATTGAAGCTGTTCTTATCTCTATCCTGGGTCTTCTGCTGCGCTGGGAGAATAAAAAGAGGGACAAGATACAGTCTCAGATGGAAGGCGGATTAGAAGGTAGAGATTTGGATGCGACGGCTTTCCTGGATCTGACGGATAGGGAGAATTTAAAGTATGTTTTTCCTTGTTACGTATCGCTGATTGTTTGTGGTATCTATGCTAACGGTTTTATCTTACAGCTTCCGGTATATTTATTAGCATGATTATCTTCTATGAAAAATGCCCCATGATATCAGTGATACGGTAGCGAATATAAAGAAGTAAGGATAAGTTACAATGAACAAATATCTACTATTTAAGAATCGAATAATGTCACACAATCCCAGAAAAAGGCAATATATACACCCGTACATAAACAACGAAGATAAAACAACTGAATCTAACAAGAAAGAAAAGAGAGAGAAAGACCCAGACCTATTCCTTTGACTCAGATATTTGACCAGAACCCTCCTCGGCAATATTATGCCGCCCAACAATAGTCAAAAACACCTGATCCAGCGTCGTCTGACTAACAGAATAAAACTGAACTCCAAGCTCCTCCTTACTCTCCTCAAGATGCGAAAAGAGCTTAACAATGCTATTATTACCAATATCCTTTCCTCCTTTAATGATATCCAAATCGGTCTCAGACCGCGGCGTAATATCATCATAACCATCGTACTCTATCGAATCCGACCCAGTAGCGGGCACCGTAAAACGAAGTTGACCATGATACGTCTTCTCTTCAATAACAGCACCGAGGAAATTGCGACTAACCCAAGTACGGATCCGGTGCATATCCTCTTCACTCGTATGTGGAGCCAGGCTATGTACCAAGTGAACATGGTATCTATTCCCGTAGTCCGAGCGAAGGGAGTTCGTGGTACCAAGAGCCAGCATGCGTTTCGCCATGATACCGGCCCGATGAGCGAGGGCATCGGCCTCCTCCATAGAATGAGTGGTGAGGACGATCGAACGTCCAGAAGCAACAGCAGCGAGGGTCTTCCACATGACTCGTTTAGACGCGGCGTCCATACCGGACGATGGCTCATCGAGAAGTAGAACGGTAGGGTTACCCATTAATGCGATACCGAGTGACAGCTTGCGTTTATTTCCACCGGATAGGGTGAGCGCCATGCGGTGTTTGAAGGGTGTTAAACCGACGGCTCGCATGACTTCATTGACATTGTGGGGGACATCGGGGACGCCACGTATGCGGGCGTAGAAGGTGAGATGTTCTAGGACGGTCATTTGGTCCATTGCGTCGAACTGGGGACAGACGCCGAGGTGGGATCGGGCGGAGGCACGGTGAAGTAGGACGGAGATATTGTCGACGAATATGTCGCCTCCGTTTCGGGATGGTGGGGTGTCTCCTCGGATGAGGGAGATGGTTGTTGTTTTGCCGGCGCCGTTGGGGCCAAGAAGGGCGAATACTTCGCCTTTGTTGACGCTGAAGGTGATGTCTTCGACTGCGGTGAATTTGTGGAATGTTTTTGTGAGATGGACGACGCGGAGGCCGTTGTCTGGGCCTGAACTTGGGGACTGTGGATTCTCGGGATTAAGGTCCTTATCTAATGTTGATTTCTCTTCCTCATCGTTGGGCTTGGATTTGGCACGTAGTAGGGAGAGTACGGAGCCCCCGTCGAACCATAGGAGTAACCCAAAAAGAGCGAAAGACTGGACAACGAGGTAAAGAATGGGCCCGCCGTAGAGGGTAACCTCTCCTGGGTAAGAGGCAATTTCGCCTCCCCGACATAGTATGGAGAATACATTTAAAGACACGAACAAAGCACGAAGGAGGTTCCCTGAAGGTGAGATTAGACCGATCGTGAAATGAGCGATGTCGATATAAGACTCCGTTTTGTCCGTGGGCGTGTAGGTCTGAATACACATGTAGGCGATGAGATATATAAGGAACAGGACGCACTGACTGCCGGTCGCGAATGCAAAGGCTGCAAGTTGGGATCTTGAGAACAGGGAGACTAAGTATGCCAGCAAAGTGGAACACAGTCCATATAAGAAGAAGACAACAAAAAGGTATCCTGGATTATACCAGACATCAGATACGGCTCTGAAGATGATGATGGCGAGAACACTGGAAATAACGACAATGCTGAAGTCAAATCCGACGTATGCAAGCCAAAGGGACGCGCCCCTGACACCATTGCTGAAGTGCAGCGCTCTGACATTCCTCAGTCGCTCCACGGTCGGATACAGGGCGAAGAGAGCCGGGTAGACCGACATAGCTAGACCAAAGTAGATAATAAGCTGGAGAATTTTACCGGCGTTGGGCTGCAAAGGAATGCCAAAATACTGAAATTGGAGATTGATAGGCATGTCGATAAGTAAACGGTGGAAGATGTTTTGTATGACAGCAGCGAGAGGGAAATCACTGTTGTCGCCTTTCCAGGCAAGGGTAGGACTAGATGATGCATCTCCAAGGTAAAATCCTCCCGGGGTGACATTATGAAAGTTATATTTGATATAATCTTCGAATTCAGAGAGGCTGTCAACCACATGGAAGTAAGATTTGGGTGTCCCTGTTATAGCTTCTCCAGAGCCAGATAATGAGCTAACAAAGCTCTCCAACGTGGCATTTGAGACCCTGCTAGAGGGGCCGAGTACGATCTGAAAATCGTCCAGCAACTGTAGGGATTGAGCCTTTGGCGTCCTCGTTGTGCTTCCCACACTACAGCCTGCTAATGTAACATCTTTTAGGAAGAGTGTAACTAGGCCAGCTGCAATGACAGGGATAAGCAAGGCTGCGAGGTACGGAAGAGGATTGCGGCGTAGGATGGTGGCTCTTTTACGGAAGAGATACCACGCCTGGAGGGCCATACTGATCCGTTGACCAGTAAGGAGTTGCAATCCTTGATGTACGTCTTCCTTGCCTTGCTTTTCAGGAGGCTGTGTTTCAGCTTGGGCATTTCCCACAACAGTGTCCTGGGCCTTCTGGGAGTCCAGCTCTCCAGCCACCTTCAGAAAAACATCTTCAATCGTAGGCCCGCTTACGCGGTATTCCGTGACACCCTCTTGTTCAAGCCTTGAAATTAAAGAGGCAGCTTCTGCAGAAGTCTGAACAGTATAAACTGTTTCTTCGAAGTGAGTTTCTTGGGGGATATCGTTGAACATATGGCCTAATGCTGTCCCCGGCATGTTCAAAACATGGATACGATATCCTGAGCCTAGCCGATGCTTCAATTCCACGCTCGACCCCTGTGCCTTGAGCACACCCTTGGAGAGAATGGCAATGTGATCGGCCAGAAGGTCCGCTTCATCTAGAAAGTGTGTGGTCAACAATATAGTGCGGGAGCCTCTCTCAGCTAAAAGGATATCCCATATTTTTCTTCGCGAGATTGGGTCAAGACCAGATGAGACCTCGTCCACACAGCAGACGGAGGAAGCACCCGTGAACATCATTGCTAATTGAACCTTTCGCTTTTGTCCACCGGAAAGTGTTCTCGTATATGAATTGATTTTCTTATCAAGGTCACAATCATGTAAAAGCCCTAACAGTTGGTGCTCAGTATCAACGCTTTTAATGGCCTTGAGCCTGTTGAAGATGCTGACATGTTCTTTAACGGTCAGAGTATCCCAAAGCACATTTTTCTGCGGACAGAGACCAAACCTGCCGCCTTCTGCTCCATAGTCTATGTTAATTTCCCCAGCGGAGATTTTTGTTAGGCCAGCGATGGCATCTAAGGTAGTAGATTTGCCTGATCCATTGGCTCCGAGAAGAACCATGATTTGTCCTTTTTTAACATCCATGCTCAAGCTATTCACTGCGAGAACAGGCTGACGGGTACTACCAAAGCGTGTAGCTATATTTCTATAAAACCATCCGGGTGTGTAGGATTTCGTGAAACCTTGTAAGCTAAGTGCAGTTGTCGAGGCATTAGAGCTTGTAGCCTTCCGGCCCTTGGATGCCGTACTGTAAAGTATGCGCTCCACTATAGCCGCAAGCACCGGATACACGAGTATTTGGATGATAAGGAGTATCCACAGGACGACACCAGGAAGTGACCAAGGGTTGTCAGGGGCTGCATGCACAAGATCAGTAGGTTGGTCTTGTCTTTCCCATCGAGCCATGAATACGTAAAAGTAGACACAGTTCATTGGTGGGAATATAAGACCAAGTATGGCAACGGCACCATTGGTCCTCGCTGGAACCATCTGGGCTATGACACCGAGGAGCAAACAACCTATAACGACAGAGATACCACTGAGCTGTGCCCTCTTGAAGAAAGATGCCCCAAAGATGGAAAAGGACGACAAAGCGAGCCCAGCCAGGATGTTGTAGACTATAGTAATTCCTGCGGATGTTCTGCTATAGATTCCGTATTTCAAGATGGCGCCCATGATAATCCACCCTATGCCATATACGAAGTCCAGTGCTAAGTGAGCTGCGATAAACCGGGCTGCTTGTGATTGCCATCTGGATTCATTTGGCATCATACAGTCTATCAGCTGACTCATTCCAAGTTCACGTTCCATCGCAATTAAGCCGGTTAACTGGTAGGTAACCCCAACGATGCCGATAAAAATGGCAATGGCCATGATATTGATAATCGCACCCATATAGTTGACCCGGATTTCGTCTCGACGCTCCTCCTGGGTTAACGATGTAAATGGATACTCCATGATCTATAGGCTTGTCAGTCAAACCTAAGGTGGTTGGGGTAAGCAATCCCATAATGGAATGGTATTACCTCGTCAGGTAGAGCATTCTGATCGGTAGATCCATTAGCCTGAGCTATGGCTCGGTCAATGGAGTGTTGAAAGGGAAGGAGATAGATTTCCTGGTCATTTTTATGACTATCAACATGGATACCCGCTCCTAGGGCGGCATCCGTTCTGATCGAATAATTCCATATCCCATATGGGCCTTCCGTTGGAGATGAATAAAACACCGCAGCTGCTATACATGTGGATACGCCACTGAGGGAAGTTCGACATAACTCCTGTAGCTCACTTTCAGACGACAACAGGTGCGAGCGTACTTGATCTTGATTAAGTTGTATGGAATCTGCGACTGTGTTTATCACCTTCTCAATAGGGCCGCCAACGAAGTCATTATGAACGAACACCAGCTTATCTCGTCCACCAGTTATAGCATGTAGAGTTTCTGATAAAGGCTGTAAAGGGGCTGGATTGCCAATACCATAAGTAGCTGGTTCAATAAATAGGTTTCGCGCATACGATCTAATCCCTATTAGACCTGCTAGTTTTACTATGTTTTCATAGAGGTGGGATAACTCACATGAACGCGGTAAAAATTACTGGTAAAACGAGAGCCCTGAGAACGGTTGTAAAAACCGGACGAACGAGAACGAGCAGGAGATTTTTCAGAGTTAGCGTCCAAATTTGCCTAAAGAAGAGCTTCAAGTTCGCCATTGTCGCCTGAAAGGAGACAACAAAATTCGATCACTCGACAGTTCATCCCGAGCTTCGAGAGGCTCTTAAGGAGGGAGAGAGTAGGGGTAATATAACAACCGCTAAATTGACGTAGCTTTCCAGGTTGATATATTTGATATCATTTCGATCGCATTGATTCACCCCAAGCATTGGCAACATATCCATCCTGTTAAACGAGGCGCCAAGCCGGGTGATATCCCGTATCCTCATCGTTTCGCTTGACTCGCCAAGGTTAACCAAGACGATAATTCCCGACTGGGTTGGCGCCCAGAGACCATCGCTTAAATGCCCCGCTTCCTTCGGGGCTGTGGTCGAATGAGTGTTGATTTGTCCATTGCATTAGGAGATTTCGATGCTATTTTATTTGAGCCCATGGCTACAATGCGCAGTCTTCTTGATGTGATGTGGACACTGCTTACTGTAGATGGAATCTCGAGAAGAATGATATCAGTTCCTGCTCACATGACTGCTACAAGCCCTTGGTACCGGTTGACGCGAAAAAGCATACACTCAATATCTATGCGTTAAAGCTATAAAGATCGAATTAGAGACAGAAATACTTAAGATACATTATGAGCCAAAATCCTTTTACAGATCATTATTGACTCTGCAGCAGATATCTCATATGATCGCTACGGAGTCAAATGGCAGTTTAAGGTTAAACTTCTTCAGACATGACGTGAGGGTGATCAATAAGCTATTAGTAGGGAAGGCTGGATAGAGGACGGTGTCAAGCAGAATTTAACTACTCATTTGGTTGGCAAACCATCTGTTTTCTAACCCTGGAATGATGAAAATTTCCGAATCCATCGCAGAGGGACTGATTCGTGGGGACATGCATACTACCTGCAGGGATCCTGTCATTATTGCATGATATCCCACCGAGATGTAACCCCGCAGTGAGATTGAACTTGCATCTTCAAACATTAAATGATCATATCGCCTGACTTTAAGCTTGCTTTCACTTCCCTGTCATCTTCACTCAAAGCCTTATCTTTGTTTAAACAGAAGACTACTTTCACCGCTACATAATGACTTCTAAGGTCAAGGTTGCTGCGGTTCAAGCTGAGCCTGTCTGGAATGACCTACAAGGCGGGGTTTCCAAGGTCATCTCACTGATCAAGGACGCTGCCAAAAACGGCGCCAAGGTGGTCGGTTTCCCCGAGGTATTCATCCCTGGTTATCCATGGTGAGTAATGAAACAAGCTTCCATAGAAGTGCGCCCTGTTGATTAACTACGGATAAGGAGTATCTGGACTAACTCGGCTATTGAGAATGTTTCCTTCATGAACGAGTACTTCGAGAACTCCATGGAAAGGGAATCGGAGGAGATGGAACGCATCAAAATTGCCGTGCGCGAAGCGGGTGTATTCATCGTTCTAGGGTATAGTGAACGGTACCGAGGATCATTGTACATTGCTCAGGTATACTTACCACGGATTATTCTTCCTGCTCATGCCTTCTAATAATAGATCATCCAGTCATTTATCGATCCTACTGGTACTATCGTCCACCACCGACGGAAGATCAAGCCGACTCATGTCGAGAGAAGCTATTGGGGAGACGGGCAAGCAGACTCTCTTAAGACGGTAGCCCCCAGTGCTTTTGGAAACATTGGGGGGCTCAACTGTTGGGAGCATACCCAACCACTTCTACGATATTACGAGTATGCTCAAAACGTCGACATCCATGTCGCAAGCTGGCCTTGCTTGTGGAACGTTCCGTCTTGGACATACCATGCTTCTGACGAAGCAAGCAGCCGTTTCAGTCAGGTTATGGCAATGGAAGGTGCTTGCTTTGTCCTTGTTTGCACTCAAATACAGACACCGGAGGGAAAGGTCAGGTCCAAGTTGCCGGACTTTGACTGGATGAAGCTTCCTGGTGGAGGCTTTACGGTGATATTTGGTCCTGATGGAGCGCCGTTAACAGAACCATTGGATCCTGGAGAGGAGGCCATCGTGTATGCGGATATTGATCTGAAAGATCGGATCAAGGCGAAGCAGAACCTGGACATTGTGGGACATTACTCTCGTCCTGATCTTTTGAGTCTGCGGGTCACAACTGAAGCTGCGGCGACTATTCACTTTAATAATACTTGAATGCTAAAGTATGAAACTAACGCGTTTTTTCTCGATTTCCCTTTCGAAGTACTTTTCCACCCACTATCTCACGAGAACTAAACGCTAATGACTTCATCTCTGCTTCCATGGTGCTCATCCACCAGGACCCGTCTGGTCTATCACCAGGGGCCGTGTCAAACCATTTCTGAATAGCATCGATGATGCCATCCCTGGCCTGGTGAGCTTTACGCGCAAAGGGCGCAGGAATCTCATAAAGAATTTGCCAACTTCGATCCTCCAGCTCGAGAAAAGTCGAGATAAGATTAGGATTAATCTCTCCAAGAAGCTTACCAAAATAAACTCTTTGGCCAGCATCCACGAAATAGTCCGAGACAAATTTCAGAAGTTTCAGGGATACCCAACCTTGTCCAGTGGATGTAATATAAGGTTTTCCCTGGCTGAAATACCGCATACGCAATTTTTCTTCAAAGAAGTCCTTGAAAATGGCGGTGACTTCCGGAAGATGAGCACCAGGGAGTAGCTGCATGCCGTGGAAGTCATGAGTTCTCTCTCCTAACGACTTGCTTTCATTATTGGGCTCAGAGCCCGCGAATGTGACAGGCATTGCAGACGCAGTTTGAACCCCATACAGTCGATCTAGTAACTCATCGCTAGCTCCACAGCTTCGGGTGAATTTGCGGACGAAGATCTCAAACGACATTGTGTTTGTGTTCTTGTAGATCTCGGCACTATCGCGACCAGACGTGACCACATATATTGTCTGACCCATGACTTCCAACGAATATGGTTCTTTGGAGCCATTGAAATATATACTGTAAGATATTTGGTCAATCGTTGTGTCGTTACGATATGCGGTAAAGCATGCCTACTCTCCATGCCTTAGCAACTCATAGGAATTACTAAAAAACGACACAGCATGTCCTGGGAGTAAGAACAATCGTTAATATGGGCGTCTGCTTTCCCCTTGATTTATCAAACGTAAAGCATACTAATAACTAAAGAGATAGGTCAACGAGTGGTTGACACTCAAATCAACGAGTTGGCTTGACTTACTTGGAACCAAAAAGGGAAGCTCTTTGGGATCATTCGGACGAAAGGCAAGGAGAATCACAAAACGCCAGAAAAGCCATAGTAGCCAGGACAGGCAAAGACTAAAAAAGGGAAGAAACATCGTGGAATAAATACTGTCCTTGGATACCCAGGCAGGAGTGAGAAATGGAGCCATAGTTCAAAATGTCGAGTTGCAACTAACTGGATATTCAGCAGTAAGTGAGCAGGTCCATTAGTAAATATGAGCATGTACAGTAGTAGCGAAATAAACTTCCTTTTATAGGTACGATACGTAGGGCCGCTAACGAGCTTCCCTCTGTCGGAGAGCCGTAGACGGACCAGTTACGAGGCGCCTAATGCGTTTGGATAAAAGCCTTACGATACAGGATGATACACTCGGTTGTCAACAGCCAATGCCCAGATTTTACACTTCTTGGTTATTCTCAATTTGAGGTTCTAGTGAACAAAGATATATGCTCCAGGGTATATCCCACACCGTGGAATATATTGGTGGAAACGCTTGTCTGACTATATCAGGTGAACCCATTCTATATTACTGCTTTATTAGACGGGGTAAGCTCTGGCACTAATACATATATAGTAAGTACCCGTTTCCCTAGCGCTTACACCCAGTGTGAGCTTTGGGTATATATGGAACTGGACCCTTGTCTACTAGCTGGTTGTGGTAGAAGAGTCGAGACAGCACATCGCACAAGGGGCTGGCCAAGACCACCCACAGGGATCACCTGCATCCTTAGATAGAGTATCTCATTGGCTCGGTATGGTAGCTAGCCGGTGGCGTGTTTGTTATTGCCTAGATGCAATTGGATGCAGTCATGCAGCTGGAGGCATCATTTTGGCGAGAATTCAAGAACTGCTCGTAGGTATCCTTTTTTCTATCTGCACCCGGCCTACAAGACCCGTGAATGCGACAGACTTTCCTTAGTTCCCCAATAACCCCTCCTCTGATCACAATGGTGAATTATATAGCTCACCCTTTCTACCCTCCGGACATTGATCTCATTGGTTATGCGGCAAATACGATGAGTATTCCGGTGCTTCTCAGCGTTTTTGCTCTTGCAACCCTTACCATTGTCGGTTTCACTTCAGCCGTTCTGAAAAAGATAAACCCGAGTTTATCTCGTCAGGACAAGATGCTGGCATGTTGGTTTATCTTCAGTAAGTACTAATGTCGCACTAGCTTCATACAAATCATTACCGCGCTGAGCTGACGTAAATTACGTTAGGTGGGTGTATACACTTCATTATGGAAGGGTACTTTGTATACAACCACAAGATAATGCCCAGCAGGCTAGATCTTCTTGGCCAAATGTGGAAGGAGTATGCCAAAGCTGATTCTCGATATATGACTATGGAGCCATTCGTGCTTTGTATGGAATCGATAACCGCCGTATGTATATTCGTAGATAGCTTCATCCAGGTTTGACTATTGCTAACGTTTTGTGAAGTTTGCGTGGGGTCCACTTTGCTACCTAATTTCATGGATGATTGTCGCGAATTCGCCGTACCGCCATCCGACACAGATGATTGTTTCTATGGGTCAGTTCTACGGAGATGTTCTGTATTACACAACGAGCATAGCGGAGGAGGTTTATCATGCCAGATCTTACTCTCGCCCCGAAACATACTACTGGTGGGGTTACTTTGTATTCCTCAATGCTTTCTGGATTTTCATTCCGGTTTGTAAGAGATCCTCCTTCACTAACATTGGACTACCTGTTGTTGCTAACTGTCGTCCATAGTCTGTATTTACCAAAGCTACTCAGTCATGGCTGCTGTGTTTCGGCAACATGCAGTTCATCCCGGTAAAAAGAGTCTGTAAAAAATCGGAAATATCTTCTGAGATTTATATTGGACCGTTTCTCTTATTGAATCCGGGGCTAGAATATGCGTTGGAATAAAACCAAGAGTTCTGGATGACGCATTTAGGTACACATCAGAAGTGGGTTGTTAATGTTAAACCGCAAACATTTCGAGTGAGGAAAAGATCAGTTACCACATACCCTTGTCTCATATATACAAGCAATTGTCACGTTACATATACCTGAGCTACTCAGACTTCGTCATAACCCTTCACCCTTAGCAGAGCTTCGAGTGGACAGCATCCTCAGCATCAACTCCCCTGTACTCGAAGAACTTATTCCACTCAGGGTCATCAATCAATTCTTGCGCCAAGCTCTTCTCGTACGAAATGGCAAACTCGCAACCCTCGTCGGAGTCAGGCCCCGTGGTGCGCGGCGGGTAGATGATGATGACACCCTCGCTTATGCAATCCAAAAGATGGCGATATGTGACCGGTGTCGCGAAGCCAAAATTTGCTGCGTTCATGTTGACATCGCGGTGATCGGTTTGAAGTATGGACATGGGCGGGTACGAGTTGATGCGGACATTCATAGCCGCCTTATCGCGAATAGTTGCTATTACATCAAGCGCCTGGCTGAGGCTTTCTTCGGTCATACTATCGGTGAGCTGCCGGATGTATGACGCCAGCTTGGGAAACGGCCATTCGGATATGATCTCCGCCAAGGTGGGTTGTGGTACCGGCGCTGTGGGAGACAAGGCCGCGAACATGATGTTACCTTGGATCCGTGGTGGGACTTTGGGATTGACCATACGGCGGCGCATGTCGACTGCCTCGGATCAGAATATGTTGGATGACATGTCTGCCTTGAAAACAGGGGCACGGAGTCGCGTAAGGGTACGCCAGATGAAAGCTGAGAAAGCATCATAGGTTGAAATCCATGAGCCATCAGTGGGTGTTGCCAGCTGCTTCAATTCAATTGCCTTGCCCCTCGGTAGGTGGAAAAGAAGTGATACGGCTACTGTATGGTCTGGGTGCCGCTCTGGCGAAGCCGGGCCATCTACCTTTGCTTCTTCGGGCACTTCCGGTTTGAGAAGGCGTGAGCGATCTAGGCATGCTAAGTCCCAAGTGGGGAATGGTGTCTGGTTGACAATGGCATAGCAGTTCTCTGCCAGCTGGTGGGTGAAGCCAGCCCAGCCCAGGACGTCGTTGGCGTAGTGGTGATGGTGCATAATAAAGACTAGCCCTCCGCGGACGAAGTTGGCCTAATAAGCCGCCACTACCGGGCTGCAATCAAGGTGGGCTTCTGGCTTCTCACCATAGGTCATGGGAGGAACACTCCAGAGGTTGAGGTCGCCCAATGTGGTGGCACTGAAGTGGGCCTTTTCTATATCCTCGAAGGACGGGAAGTTTTCTTCGGAGGAGTCAAGCCACTGGACGAAGAATCGGACCGTACTATCCTTTCTCTTCACGAACGAATAGCCATCCGTGGAATCCTTCTCAATTGTTCCGGAAAGGTGTCTTGTTTGGCTGAGAGTACGCTCGAGGCCTGCCTTTAGCACATCAACCACTTTCGGCTTATCGACATTGTCTAATTTGAAGAACAAGGCGTAGTTGTTATACGAGCGAGCTGTCAGGTAGTTGAGGGTGGAGACTTTATATCTTTCCTCATCCGGATCATTCTCCCATCCAAGCGGTTGTAGGTAGAAGACCTCCTGTTTTGCCATAGCTGCAAGCATGTAGCCCGGAGAGAATGGGAAAGAAGAAGCAGTAAGTTATTCCAGCACGGGATAGGACTCGAAAGGTGTAAGCACGGAGTATAAGTAAAGGATGCACAGCCGCCCCCGCCATATATTAAGATGGGAGGGGTTGGCAAGCATGGTGCCGGCACCGAGGTAAGGTAGGATATGATCTGATATCGTGATACAGTGTAAGATCAATATATGGCCCATCCTACTCATCAGGACACGGCATATAGGCCCTGTGCTCAGCACTGCCACGAGTAGTCTTAAGTGGGGCGTCTAGGACAAGCATTGGTAGTCGGCTCTTTAGGACCCCACACGGTGCACCATCCACCACGATTATTCATCTCTCGATAGGCGAGGTTGTAAGTTATCTCAGGGATGGTGATCCTTTTCTACAACCGTAAGCGAGCACTTCGAGAGATGCCTATTTTGGTATGGAGTTCGGAGTATATGTGCTTCCCTCGAAAGGGGTCGAGAACCTTAAAGGCTGCTTCAAATTACGCCAAGGTTCAGTTTCTTTTATAAAACTTCTGACCTGCCAAAGAAATCGGAAAGATACTCTCACGATCCGAGCGTGACACCTTGCAGCCAAGCCGCCACGGCTGACTAGCGTGTCTCTTTCGCATATAAAACTCTCCGCAGGGCTTTGTTGCATCGCGACTGCCGAAGCTTTACTTGTCGTGTGAGGCTACAGGGATAAGCTAATGACACATAGTATTTCTCGTGCTCATTGTCTGTTTTATGGCCCTATACCACAACGGGAATCATTCTGGGGCTACCTTCTGCAGCCTAGCAGGGGACTGTCCCATCGGGATGGCTCTTCTTTGTAGGATATGGTATCAGGGGTAACTACAGGCTCGGCGGCTTCAGGCTGGTGGCGCACCCAAACAATGTAGTTTACTCTACTATCATCTGCCACACTTCAAACCTAGGGCTTATTCGAACGATGTCCAAATGCTCACTCCACACAGAAGACAAAGGCGGCACTGCTCAAGCACCGTAGCGAGTGTTCTCCTTTAAAGCCGTCAATAAAAAGCTGCACATTTGGAATTAAAGCGGAGCTTAACATATGTTTCAAGTCTACAGAGGACGACTGCAGTGTGGGTGAGCATTTTATAGAGCAGCTGTTACATTCCTATTTGAAATTCCTTTCACATCCTTACAAGGTGCTTGTTTAAAACACTATGGATCTGGACGGGCCTGCTCATCCACCACCAGATGGAGTCACCCCTAACTTTGACAATCCAACGAACCGAAATGCACTTGCCATAGGCGTCCTAGCTGCGTGCGTCACAGTCACAACAATTTGCTTTCTCATGCGTATCTATGCGAGGGTGTATCTGTTGAGGAAGATACAACTTGAAGAGAGTAAGCCTTCAATACCCTGATACCGCCCATACCTAGATGCTAACGCTCCTTTCACCACAGTCCTAGTCGTACTTGCATATGTTTGTTCCCCCTATTACCAGGGATAATGAAGCGAGACTCTAACAATAAAGTCCCCAGGGGTGCTACTGGGGCCCTGCCTATACTGCCTTTGCCATGGTCAAAATGCCTGGCTACTTCGTCCACCAATGGGATGTCCGTCTTCGTGACTTCATGCCTACCAATTATGTAGGTGACCCCAGCTATGGCTTCCTAGAGTTCATCATCTAACCCGTACATAGTATGTCTTCATCTTCGGCGTCTGTTACTCATTTGTCCTTCCATTCCTGAAGATAGCCATTCTTGTTGAATGGTGTCGACTGTTAGCCCCCCAAGGCTTGAGATCCAGAACCGTCTTCTGGTGGGGATGCATGGCCACAATTGGAATCCAGGTCATCGCAGGTGTCGCCATAGTACTTACCTTGAATCTCCAGTGTATTCCTCACAAAGCCATCTACGACCTCACCGTTCCAGGGAAATGTATCAATCTATACAAAATCCAATTAACATCAGCCAGCATCCATCTTACATGCGACGTGATCATGTTGCTGTTACCACAGCCTGTTATCTGGACGTTGAAGATGACGTGGAGGAAGAGATTAGGCGTTTCGTTCGTCTTCAGTCTCGGTGTGCTGTAAGCCTATGCCCTCTCTAGGCCCTGGATATACCCCCTCAAACTAACATCGACGACACTGCAGGGCGTGTGCCTCCGCAGCACTTAGACTGGACACGATAGTTATGTATCGTAACGCAACCGATCCGCTATACAGTCTGGCTCCCGTAGTCCTCTGTTCCATGGCGGAGATGACGTGCGGGTTTTTCATTTTCTGTTTACCTTGCATTCCCAAGATTATCACGGAGACCGGCGCCATCCGCAAAATCAAAAGAGTCTTGGGTATGAAGACTACGACCACCAAGCCCAGTGGATACTCGGAGAACTATGGAACCGGGATGTCAGCTTATGGTAGTTCCTCCTACAAGATGAGTAACAACATCAGAAGGGAAAAGCAGAAAGGGACCGAGTCAATGGAATATCTACACGAGAGTATACTCGAGGCAGGGGGGATCATTCGTACGACACATATCACCGTCACAGAGGAATCTCGCACCGCTAGTGAGGATGAGAGCAAGAACGCTGCTTGTCCATATATTTCCAGGACGCATCATGTCGAGTAGATATACATGTGGATTTAGAGATCGGTGGAAAACAAGAGAAGGGTAGAACTAGATCGACTATGTACTTAGATTAATATATCAACTTCCTGTTATTGATACTGAGTATATACTTTCTACAAACTGTTACATACGTATTAGATACCTTGAGTCTCTGACTCAAGGACCGGAGTTTGTCTTTGCTTTTCTTACCCCAACGGCACCAGGACAGACACGATACGATATCGCAAAGCCACCCAGTGTATGTCGACTACCGTCGTTTTTGTGTCATTTATTCAGTAAGAGGAGGGCAATGAGATACACTCGAGACCCGACTTGTGGCTAGAATATGACAATGCATTGGAAGAGAGGAGACTTGGTGAGAGATGAGAAATGAGAGGAGGGAAAACAGAAGGGGGTTTATGCTCCGGGTGACCGTCTTCGGAGCCTGAGTGCCTCACGCTAACTCATCCGGTCGAGATACCTCTGCTGCAATTAGACTAATTGGCCAGGCTCTAGTTGTAGTACAATCTTTCAGCCTCGTCGCATATCAACTCCTCACATCAACTTCCCAGATCCACTTCGGACAGACGCCTTGTCTGTTTACCTTCATCTGTATCCCTGGAATACAAACCACGGTAGGGTTAAAATATTATTGTTTATTACCCCAGAAGGATAACCCCTAGCTAGCACTACCTCATTCTAAGACCAGTACATACAATCCATACCAATCTACAATGGTCGGAGTCTACGCCGCCATAATCACTGACGAAGGCGTCTTCAAACACTGGGCTATCTTCATCGACGAACCCCATGAAGCCGACAAAATTATGCTCCAGGCCAGAGGCTCCGATGGTCGATTTCGCTATGAACCTGAATACGGAGATGCTCGGTGTCTGAGTGGTCTAGACGAGCTTGTCTTCCTCTTCGATGTGAAAAGCACCGGAACTAGCACGCTGAAGGCTGTCGCACGCGATATCCCTGTTCGAAGTGATATCCATGGGTGGAATTGTCAGGACTGGGTGTTGGACTTTTTGGATAAGCTGGAGGAAGAAGATATCATAGATGGGGCAGATAGTAGGTATAGAGAGCGGAAATTGTATGTGCGGGGAAAGGTGGAAGGACTTGTATAGTTCCGGGGGTTGGTCGTTTTATCGCAGATGCAAGTAGGGCCTTATGAGACTGGGATCAAGTCAAACTATTGAGACTTCTATTCTATCGGATTGGCTGAAGCCTACACTCGCTTCGGCTACTATCTCTCAGTCTTTCTATGATACCATTTCAATTGGTTCTATATCCAATTGAGACTTTCTGTTTTTGATATAAAGTTTATGACCAATGAACAGCAACAAATACAGCGGGATCCCAACGTATGATGTGATGATAGCCTTATAATCAACCTTGTTATGATCACCATCAGAGTCCACCGTGTCAAAACCCCTCATTGCCGTGATAAAAACACAGAACGCTAGTGCTGCCCATGATCCAGCGACCCCAAATGGAGCCCTGAAGGTGAGCGGTTTAGCCTCAGCTTTTGCCTTTGGGAACCTCGCGAAGGTAAGGTGGACCACAAGAATCGAGATCCAGGTGAGAATGCTGAACATGGTAATCAAGTTCACGAAGTGGTTAAAGAGACATTTTGAATCTTCCTGGAAATTCAAGTAAGCCAGCGAGGCGACCGCTGAGCAAACGAAGAGAGTATAGATCGGAGTTCCCCTACGGTCAAGATGAGACAGGAAGGCAAAAGCGTTTCGTGAAAGGGATAAGCCGTAGAGAGTTCGTGTTGCCATATAGAGGGAATGGTTTGCTGCGGATAGTATGAACAAAAGGAAGCACGCATTGAGGATATGCGGCATCACAGCTATGTGGGCTATCTGAACCGCCACCACAAAGGCGGCAGCTGAGGAAGCGGTAGGCTGTTTGTCTCCAGGGAAAGTAGCTCTCGCATATAGTCTCGAGCTTGTTTTTACCCTAGCAAATTCCAGCTCCTTGGCATCAAATGGAACCAACATACCAATGAAGGTAACGGTAACGATGTTGATAACCAGTATGCGGTAAAACGTTAGCTTGGTTGCGTGCAGCGCAGTCTTTCGCGTATTCCTTGTACGCAGGATATTGATGCCAATCAATTCACTTCCTAGATATGCGAAGGTGGCGGAAGGCATCGTCCGACATATAGCGCGAAGTATTCCAGTAGCTGTATGGTCGCCGGCAAAGGCACGTGGAGTTTCCCAGTATCGAAATCCTGTCCTGTCGTGATCTGGGCCGCCTCCTAGCGCTAGAACCAGGGAAAAGACCATAAGCGCAAGCACCACCGTGATTTTGAAAGAAGATAGAATGAACTCATATTGGCTCATAAATCGACTACCCCAATAGTTCACACCAAGTATGATTAACATGAAGACAGTTATCCATATGCCAGGATTGACAATGTCGGCATCCAGCCAATATGACACTACCAGAGCTGCCGCTGTCAATTGGTTAGGTGTGACCACCAAAAGCTTCAGCCAGTATCTGTGTTCCATATTTAGCGGAGTTCTAAGGTGGATACCGATTCGCTCACATCCACTCTATTGTGAAACCAAGAGATGGGTCACAAAACTTCGCAGCATGATCAGCAACCGTCGATGGCCCTGGAGAGGCCACCTCTGCTAGGGCGCATAGGACATGGTAAACCAAGATGCCAACGATCGTATATGAAATGAGAACTGATGCAGGCTAGCAGGTTGACGGGTCAACGTTATGACTTATCAGCAGAGGGAGCAGCACGTTGGGATACTTACACCTGCCCTAAGGAGCCGTCAACACCACCTATCGTGTTATGTTAACAACGCCATACTTTGCAAGAGCATTCCCCGATGCTATCATCAAACCAGTATTGATCGCTCCTCCGATCGCTTCAGCCATAAATCAGCTCGGATCCAATAATATGTTGGTGTTATCTATAGACGAACCGATCAGCGTTACCTGGTTTGGCTTTACGGCTCCGTAGGAATTGAAGAGGCTTTGTGTTTCACTACGACTATGTGAGCAGCTGTGAGCTTCGCTGTCATTGTCGGTGGTTGATAATAAGCCGGGGGCTGCGGTGTTGTGATGCTCGGATGACATTTGTCATTTGGTAATGAATCGCGTCGACAGGGCACGGAAGAATTCGGATTCATAAGATATCAGTAAATGAGGACATGAACGGACTAAGGTATTCTTCGCTCGTAGAAGGTTGAAAGACAATCAACAAGTGCCTTCCCAATGTAGTAACCGAGAGCCGATGGTAGCAAGTACGATCCTAAAATTGAAAAATCTCTAATACCTTAGACAGCATTGAGTCTCATGTTGCAGTCATTATGACGAGGTACTAAGTACGGAGGTTTTTCTCATGCGCGTATCGCGCTCTTAGGAATGAGAAGCCTTGTGTTAGCGTCAATCTGCACCACCTCCTTCCAGCTGTGCCAGTAATAGGTTCTTTAGTAATACCACACAAGGGGCTACACAGTACAGCCACTATCTTAGCAAATGAAGGTGGATCGTCACACCGTCAAGATCCTTTTGTTTGAGGAGTACATATTAGGCCATTTTTGTGTTTTTGGCTGAGGAGGAGGTACGAGAGAGATATATGTATCTGGACTTGTAGGTTGCCCCACAGCATATTGTATTCTAGTACGTAGTGTCGTCAAGTCAATTGGGATCAATGTGGATCATTAGACCACTACACTGTAGAATGATTTTTACCTACTTAAGACAAATGAGTGATGGCAAATCGAATCGATGACGATGTTTTGTTACGATGTCAGGTGTCCGCTGCGGGGAGGGAAAATCTTTTTTATGGGGTATTGCGGAGAGCGGGGAAAATCTCTGTATGTCGACATCATCCATCCTTTTGCCCCTCGAGTAATGCCGTGACGAATGGATGCTTCTTAAAATTAAGACTTCTGCCTCGGATCTTGGTTCTGGATTATTAAAGGTAAAATTTGGGTTAAGGTTCACCCCTCCATGAGGAGGAAGAGTAGATACATTTTGAGATAGTTTCATTATTGTTTTTCGTGCTATGCCGCACCACAGATCCAGCATCAGGTTTCCTTGGTCACAGTCACTCATTTGGTAATTCCCCTGTATTGAGGCTTGTTAGCTATTGAGGTACTAGAGGTAACTAGTAAGGTAACTATTGTTAACTAGGAACCTGTTAATGTAGGAAACTCGGGGATAGATGGTAAGGTATGTAGGGATATCAGAAACGGGTCCCGCCACTCGGCGGCCAGAAAAGAAATTTTTTTTGGACAATTACCCGCGGCTGCGAAAATTATTTCTTTCGGATCACACCGACATTCTCACCATACTTCAAACCTGTCATAGTATCATCAATTTATTACATGACATTGGGAGGAGTGTGTGCATAGTCAGGCGTATCATTGGCGGAAGGAAGGGGAAACTGGAGCCTGCAGATCGGAGACTAGAGTCGGAAGGGGAAAAGTCCAATTCAAAATTTCTATTTCTCACATGCCTCACTATTCATCCTGAGCCATGCTTAATCGCGGCTAGCCGAACGCGGTTTGTTTTCTAGCGGTTAATCCACCCGGTCGTCTCTCGGTCCGGGGTCATTGGCCAGCTCCCTCATTGCCACAATTCTTACATCCTGTGTTCGGGGTACCTGCCTTCTCCCGGAGGAATCTCGTCCGGTGTCTCGACTCCGGAGGAAATTTGATCCAAAACAAGAAGACGACAGGTTCAGAATTTGTACGGGGGCCTCGAGGCTGGCCTGCCAATTGTGGTCACGACGATTAAATCAATGCAATAAGGAGAGGTCAACGTTAAAGCCTGGTTTACAACAGACGAGGTATAAACGGCTAGTTTTAGATCCGCCTTGAAAAACACGAAGTCTGAGTGGCTGGAACCCACCGTCAGGCACGCTTATCCATGTCCCAAGCCCTCGGATTCATGAAGAGAGCCGCAGACTTAGGTTTTTCAACTGTGCATGTTCTCTTGTTTTGCCTTATGAGTTCTTATCATGTACTCTGTAGGCAACGAAGTCTAGCTATTAAAGTTTACCCCAGTAAACCAGCATTTCTTTGCTTCTTCCATATCTACAAATGGTCTATGAGCCGCTTATGCACCGCTGAATGCTGTCGCACACGCATGAGATCTCTTAAGGTGAAACTCAAAGCTCCAGAATATTAGCTGGAGCTCAACGATTGCGGGGGGAAACCTATAGATATCAGTAGAGGGGCCAACCGATCAAAGGGAAAAGCAATCGGATTGAACAAGAACTGCATTGTCATGCGTCAATCAGAAGTACGCTCGGGACTCCGTTGCTAAGTGGGTAATGGAACCTCATCGCGCTGCATTGGAAGTGTGCTGGGTCAATTTCCAGTAGCCGCCGACCATGGAAATTGGTTGGAAAGTCACAGGCTCCAAGGGGACAAATATATGCAACCGTGGGACAGCTACTCCATTTGCAACGAGGGACTGACCAATGACAGCCGGGCCCCAGCCTAGCAATGTCCCATGTCGTCATTCTGCCAGGGTTACAAACACCTTTTTGCTCACAAGGCCGCCACGCAGATCCGAAGATCTCTGACGTGGGGGTTTGATCATTGGACAAAGAAGACAAGATAATATGAATTGTGAGATGCAGAATAGGCCCTATTCTGGAAATACCGGGGCAATTGGGGCCTTTCTCCCCGCATTAGAGCGAATCTAGCGACGTGGAAACGGATGGAATGCGTGGATTTTGGCTAATGAGGGATTAGATGGTCAAGTTGGATATACCATCAATCCGTCAGCTTGAGGAGAGGTCGAGACTACCAGCCATGAACAAGAGGTATCATAATGATGGTGGAACTGAAACCATCTCGAAAGGGTGGAACAGATATCGTCACTTGTCCAGTCTTTAGGCCGGGAAGCCGTGGGCAAAATATGACGTAACCGTATTGGGGTTGGGACTCCCGAAGCCCACCGGCCCGTAGTGAGGGAGAACCCAAACTTCTGCGATCCGACCTTCCGATGCTCCTGACGAAGGTTAGAGAGAAAGATTAAAAAAAAGGTACTTGGCATGTATAAGTAGAAAGTCACCAGATTCTCTCGCGTAGATCTCACCATATATATGTCCCGGTAGCATCTCTCAGTACGACAAGAACGTCATATCACACAGAATATCCACCCCCTCCCTTCCCAGACAACTCACGCACCAAAAGCGCCTCTCATCTTGGGGAGCTTAACATCCACTGACGACCCACCCGCGGCCAATCTGGATAAGGCAGTGTGGGTAGTGTGTGGGACGCTGGCCCTTATAACGTCGACTGACCCTTCAATCCTGCGTTGGGAGAGAAGGCAATCTTGAAACAGAAATAAAAGAGACCAGTCGGGCGGAAAAATCCTTGCTCATTTTCGCACTTCCGTTTGATTTCTCTCACTTCCCAAATCATTCGAGTTTCCCCCCAACCCAATTATCGCACAACCAGCACTTTTTTCTCATAACTGATCTCGCCACCCGTTGAAACGCCATGTCGAAAACAAAGGTTTTGCTTGTCGGAGCAGCAGGTGAAACTGGTGGTTCGATTGCAAATGGACTTCTGGAAAATCCAATCTTTGTAAGAAAACCATCCTCTAATTTGTGCAACTTCAGCCGTTTGTTCTAATCTCACGTTCACGTGACTGTAGGAACTCTACGCCCTCGTCCGCCCCCGGTCGGTACAGAAGCCCGCCATCGTTTCCCTCCAAGATCGCGGCATGCAAATCCGCAGATGCGATCTAAAAGGCCCTGAAGAATCTCTTACAGAGGCACTCGAGGGAATCGATGTCGTCATCAGCTGTGTTGGTCCTGCCGAGCAGCAGGATCAAATTCCTCTTGCCAAAGCTGCGAAGAGGGCCGGAGTTAAGCGATTCGTTCCATGTGGTTTCATCACCGTGGCACCCCCTGGTGGTATCATGTGGCTGAGGGACGAAGTAAGTACTCATAGAAGCGAAGGAAGAGTCTGCCATCAGTCACTGACATCCATTTCCCTTCTTATAGAAAGAAACAGTCTACAACCATGTTAAACAACTGCGCCTTCCCTACACCATCATCGATGTCGGCTGGTGGTACCAACTTTCGTATCCCCGCCTGGAGTCCGGAAGAGCCGACTATGCTATGACTTCCGCCAATAACGAAATCGTCGGCGATGGCAACACCCCTATGGGTTTGACCGATTTAAGAGACATTGGACGCTATGTTGCCAGAATCATCGATGACGAGCGGACATTGAACAAGATGGTCTATGCATACAACACCGTTAAGACACAGAACGAGATCTACGACTTATTGGAGGAGATCAGCGAAGAGAAAATCCAAAGGAATCACGTAAGTCGCTTGGACGCTGTCGCACATCGCGACATTTGCTGATCTATGACTATAGATTCCCGAGGAAAGCGTCTACACTCGTGTACTCGCCGCCAGACAGTCTAGTGAGACTTATCCCTTCGATCCCGTCAAATTTATCCCCCGGTATTTGGCCGAGTACCAGTTGTCTTGGGGTATTCGGGGTGATAACACCCCGGAAAACGCAAGATACCTCGGATATCTGATCGCCAAAGACCTCTACCCGGACTTCAGGCCAGTGGACTTCAGGGAGTATCTTGAGACCGTCGTTCGAGGCACAGCGAAGGGTGTATACACCGACCGTATGGTTTCGAAAGTTCATCAGCGGGCATTCCCACGCACAGAGTCGACCGATTCGTTGTATACTCGGATATTCCCAAGAACTGAGTCCAGCGACTCGCTATACATGCGGTAGGCGCCTGTATGATCAGTTTGACCTTAGGCAACGGATGTTTATTTTCCTCACTTTTTGCGATATGGGTTTAGACTGGCGTTTATGTTTGTTTGCGTTAGGGGAAAGCAGACGATAGGACAGGCTATTAGAACACCACTCCGCCTTGTATACGGGTTCATGAGAATGGTAAAACACATGGTATATTTCTCTGTTCTCCATGGCATAGGTTTCATTTGCATATTTTATACCCATGCAAATCTCATTGCACGTTTTTTCCGATCCACTCTATCAGTCTACCAATCAATCGAAGTTCTATTAACCTGCTAGAGCCTAACTATGAAGTGTTTACTCCGGAGTACTAGGTGCGTCGCATTTCACTGGTGAGGCAGAATCTAGGTCCGAACGCCAGGGCCTCAATCCCATACATAGGAAAGATAAATGAACGAAGAGCAAGAGAATCGTCGACTAAGCGCACCTGTCATGGCGTCCCAACTTGTAATAACCCTCCTTTGCTACTCTTATGGCCGTCATCTGCCTCCTAATCAAGTTTTTCTCTTTTTGTATGCTTGCCGCACCTAGATGACCTTTCTAAACTGCAGACTGGGTTCCTATCCATTTTCGGCGGACTTGAGAGCTCCGATCTTGCCTTTTAAATGTAACGTGAGCCACCTACTAATTATAGTAAACGCCCTAGGCACTGCTGCTGATATACAACCACTACAGCTTCACGGTATTGACAACACGTGGAAGAAATGCCTCACTGTCACGAGTTTCTCCACTCGACAACTGTCTTTTCTAACAGGCTAACATTTGTGATCCTTCAATTTACTTCCTACCTGATCACATATATGACATACGAGCAACACTTCACAGGTGACTCCGACAAGTACCAGGGCAACCAGACGGCCCTGAGCATTGAGAACCCTCAGGCGTCTTATACTCATTGCTCTGATTGAGTGGACGGGGGTACATCGTTGGCTGGGTTATAAAGACAGAAATTGTACGGAACAAGGCGTACTTGAGCAATCTCAGCCGGCATGACTGGGAAGTCTTCTACACGTGGATGGTGGGTGAAGCCAAAAGTGTGCCAAACCACAATATTCTCGTTCCGAACCATATCCCGGCTCTTTCGATACACGACTTGATACCCGCTCCGCTTAATGACTGAGTTGCGTAGTTTCCCGCAGGGAAGAGCTGGCGATCGTTATACTTGATGACCCAGAATGGACTCACAGTACTCAGATCGCCGCCAGTGCCATGATCCCGGTTTCGCAAGTAATATCACACATGTGAGCTTGAACCTTTGACTCAGCATTGCTGGAGATATTTACCTGAGATCGATGAAGGCATGTAGATGATTCGCTAGGAAGGCATCCATCATCTCAAAATTGGTAGGATACTGAATGAAGGGGTTAATTCCTGAAATTCCCTAACACACAAAGGAGGAACGTGCTCTATGCTAAGTGATCTATCGATTCGGCTGCCGAATGCATAATCCCTGAATAGACAGGGCCCAAACTCGGTCGTACAAGGCGAAAAGCCGAAGACACCGATTGCTGGCAAAGCCATTCGGTAACCAGACCGATTCAATATATGATGTTACCGCTCTGCTTGGACTAGTCAGTTTCCAAAACTGCTTATTCTTCCAATCTATCTATGCATGTACATAGATTACTTGACATGCCTGAACTGATTATCTACCTACTTACCTGGTTAGATTATCGAGATTGGTTGAATTACTCAATCTTCCTAATCTGCCTGCCTACCTGCTCAGACTGCTCTGTAGTAGAAGTGCCTGAAGGCAGATATAGGGGACATAACCCTAAAACAGCCCCCCCAGAAAAAAAGGGAAAGGTCTACCTTCTGAGAGGGTGCAGAAACAGGTGTGATAATAGATATCACTCAGCTGTTCCCCCAAGCAACTTTGCTTCTCAGGGCGTCTCCATGTCCTACTACTTGTCTAATTCTACTCAGCAACAGTAACGGTCATTGTCTGAAATTCGACGCCCAGCTTGTCTTGGCAGTGGGGCAGAGTAGGTTCACACTGGGCAACACACGGGATGCAATAAAATAAATTAGGAAAACTGTCAGTCGAGTGATATACTTAACAGTCTAGTGCTAAGACTTTAGCGGGTACTAAGGCGCCACCAGCGTCAACGTGATTCGTTGAAGCGTGGAGCTCCAAACGCTGGAGGTACAGTACTTTTTTCCTGCCCCCTCCATATCTGCTTTGCACTACGTCTCGGGCGAGGCTGGATATTCTGTCTTCCTTCGTACATTCCATTCCGGGGTATCGATTACTGCTCCCAGACTGAGAGGTTATGGAGTAAGAATTGGTCTCGCGATAGCTCTAACAATACTTTTGAATATATCCATTGTGTGGTTGTTTATATGTGCTTGAAGTGTTCGTCCCCTGAAATCAACAGGTCCAGTGCCTACCTCAATCGAAACATGGCAATATGGTTCTACATCTGATACGCCATCATAGCTTAGCAAGAGGGAGAATAAATTAACTCTCTAGGGGCCCCACTTGAAGGATATGGCGTTTCCTCACACCCCTAAGAGAGGGAAGGATTTATTCCAATTGATCGACAAACTTAACGAGCAATTTGGTTTAGATATCCCTAACCCAAAGATTCACTCACCATCTCTTGAGCCTGATAGAAAGTCGCTCAGATGGCGCGTGCATTTGGGCATCAAACGGCTTCACTACGACCGGAATGCCAACATAAATGAGACTCTCAACAACTTCGAGGAGTGGGTGGCATCCCGACCAGAGTGGTCCAATGGCGACTTTCCTCCAAATAATCGCTCAAAAAGAGATCCGTGTACAAATAAAAGTTATGCTAGTGTGTCCGAGTCGGAGCGAGACGAGCGTCTCATACACTTAGCAAAACTGATCAGGGATGAATTGTATATCTTGACCAAGGGTTCCTACTCACCTTTCTTCAAAGGACTTGATGGGATCCCTGAAAAAGCCACAGAACAATCAAGCCCATCGAAAGGGTTGAAAAGAAGGATGTCTGAGGAGGAGGACGAATTCTGCACTGCCCCAAATTCTCCGGTAAACAATCCTGTGCAGGGATCTACTCTGGAGGACGCGTTTGATCTGGTCAATGATGGGGAGGGGTGTAGTGTAGATCCAGGGCCAGCTCAGGTTTTCAAAAGCCCTAAAGTTAATGCTACAAGGGGACCATCCGCATTTGTCCAAAGGTTAACGGCACCTGACAAGGTTCGACGATACGATGCAGTGCCACCTACACAGGACGACCCAAACGTTAGTTTCACAACCACCGAGCCGTCATCTATTTTTGATTCTCGCGATGACCGATTTGATACCTCGTTTATATCAACCATTACGGACGCTACTGAGCCCATGTGTGACTCGGACTACGAAGATTCGGTGGTGAATCATATGCTCAGCCAGGAGCTGAAAATGGCACTTGAAAGGTCACAACTCATGGACGAGACTATTGTTCATGAGCCTCCCGAATCTGTTGAGCAGCGACTGATAGATGACCTCCTTCACTACGGGCCATTTGCGCAAACATATTCCTTTCCGGGCTCAATACCCTTACGATATCGGTACGAGTTGGAGAGGATAGGTAGAGCCTGGAATATTTCCTCTGACCGCATGCTGGCTGGTAACAGCATATCCTTCAAAACACGCGATGGCTTCTGGGAATGGATCAAGGGCCACAACCAACGCAATGGGAAGCCACTCCCAGAAAAGCCGACCACGAAAGCTTGGGATTCTGCTATTGGGAGCTTTAAGACAGATAAGCATTCAGAAGTGGTTGTCCTTACGGGCGATCTAGAATGGTGCAGCGAACATGAACCAGGCATTTTCAAGATGAACTTGAATCCACTGAAGACCGAGAGGACATGTCGATTCCATCGCCGTTTTGGATCAGACAGATTTCTTAGCTTGACAATGCCTGCGCCGTCGCGCCCCCCGCGCCATTTCCCATTGCCATCGGACCCTTCTCTGCTGCGAGAAAGTATAGCCCTATGGCTGACACAGAATGTTCACCGGTGTCTGGGAAGGATATGGAAGCCCTTCTTTGTAGAAGAGGTCAAGTCGAAACGCAAAGTGAAGGCAGAGCCGAAGTTCAGGGTGGACTTCTTCGCGATTGATGGCGTGGACTTTGATAAGAACACGCACATACCTCCCATACCTCTCGCGAGACAAAATAGTGAGAGCCACACCCCCATGAGCTTGGACTCCCTGCTCAACTGGCATATGTCGCGAGACGATAATATAAAGCAGGCAAACTGCAAACTGTTCCAGCGTATCTCATTGGGGCTTTCGAAGACCTTCGCGACTGTTGCCTTGAAGCCATCGCAGATTCTTCCTCTAGAAGAACCCGAAGGCACACCGGTAATGAATGATGGTTGCGCGCTGATGTCTAGGAGTCTAGCCAGCCGGATATGTGACTCTTTAGGCATTACTGGAGCCACCCCTAGTGCATTTCAGGGCAGAATTGCTGGGGCTAAGGGTCTGTGGATGGTAGATAAGCACAACTCTACTATCTCAACAGAGAGTGACGTGTGGATTCAGATATCTGATTCGCAGTTGAAAATCAAGCCGCACCCGGCGGGTTGGCAAGAGCCTGTAGATGAAGAGAAGCTCACATTTGAAGTTGTAAAATGGTCCAAGCCCTTACATACGGTGGACCTGAACACCCAACTTCTGGCTATTCTAGAGCACGGAGGGCATATTAAAGAATACGTCGCCGGTCTCACACGAGCTGGGATCAGAGCGGTATATGAAGACTTTGCTACTGTCGTCCAGTCAGACAGTCCCGTTCTCTGTCGCAGTCTAATACAAAAGATGAAGCCATCAGCAGAAAGCAGTAGCGCTGCAATGCTTCACAAGGTCAGACGCATGGAGGAATGGATGGCCGACGATGTGGAGGCTGTTGTTCGACTGACAGAGGCAGGCTTTGCACCTCGAACTTTCCGCCCTCTTCGGAAGCGTCTGAGGAAATGTCTAATAGGTCTGCTAGATCAATATGTAGAACAACTGCATATTGAAGTACCTCTTTCCACCTATGCTTTTTGCATCGCAGACCCATATGGGGTCCTGAAAGAGGATGAAGTTCACTTTGGCTTCTCCAGTAACTGGCGTGATCCTGAAGGCCAATTCGAAGACAATCTACTCGACGGTATGGACGTTCTTGTAGCTCGGCTCCCCGCACATGTGCCGTCTGATATCCAGCGACGAAGAGCTGTGTGGAAGCCAGAGCTCCGGCATTTCAAAGATGTTATCGTTTTCCCTACTGTTGGGACAACGCCACTGGCGCACATGTTATCCGGTGGTGATTACGACGGTGATACAACGTGGGTTTGCTGGGACCAAAATATTGTCCAGAAGTTTCGTAATTCCGACCTATCCACCATGGAATACCCTGCGGAGCACTTTGGTCTTGAGGAACATAACGTGCCAATGAAAGATATTGACTCATGGGACGAGTTTCTTCAAAGCACTTTTACGTTCAACCTAACCATGTCTAATCTGGGAAGGTGTACTGTCGAGCACGAGAAGATATCCTACGACGAATCGATCGACTCGCCGAATGCCAAAGAGCTCGCCTGTCTCCTCAGTCATTTGGTGGACGGTCGTAAAGGAGGGGCCCGCTTATCAGAACAGGCGTGGCGAGCATATCGCAAAAGGGTTAGCCCTAGGGCACGGGATGTGCCTGCGTACAAGAACCCCAGCCGAAGACCCAAGCTCACCAATATAATAGACTATCTACGCTTCGAAGTTGCTCAGAAAGAGAAGGATAATGTTCTAAGGCTATTGGAGGGGTCATTAGCTAAAGCGGGGACCACGTACGAGCATGATAGAGATCTTACCAAGCCGTGGGACGAGGCACGGGAGCAGGCCGAGGAAGACCGACGTGAAGGTGGACAACTTCATGTGATTTTGAAAAATGTCGCCCAAGAAATTGATGATCTTTTCGACAGATGGACCCGCTCGGTCACTGGCGAAAACTCATTCTCGGCTGTCTCGTTGGAGATCGCTGATCAGGCTAAAGCCATCCCACCACCCGAGGGTGATCACCCTATGATCCTTGTCTGGCGATATAGTAACGATGCGTGGCTCCAATTGCTCGCTTCGTACTTGTACAAGAAGCGTCCCGAATCAAGCTTTGTCCTATATGCCTTTGGAGAAACACTCTGCGAATTAAAAGCCAGTAGTGTACCGTCACGATCAGTGGTGAATGAAATTCTAGCTTGTTACCGGGTTAATCAGAAGGTGGTCGCAAGGTTGACAGCCAGAGACATGGTGGAAGATGAAGACAGTGACGATGGCAATGAATATGAAGGCGCAGATGTGATAGCGATGCTTCAGGCAACACAACTTTCTGGGGGGTATTATGACTGGGACGATGATCTCTCCGTGGAGTGATATGTTGGTCTGCTGCCTTTCACTCGGTGCTTCTAGTCTTCCTTAGATTCTCAATCAAATATTATTCCTAGTGCTGTACATACATAGTTACCGTTGGAGATAACCAGAATCTATCATTTCCCACAAAGGCTCGTGAGACCTTACCCATCGAGCAAAGCAAAGCCAGCGATACCCGAGACACCGTCCTAGATACCTTCCCTATGAACGACTTCTAAGCAATCCTCAATGCGCGTGATGCATACTTCTACTTTATCTCAGACTTTCGTTCCACCACCTTGTCTATGTGGTTTGAGTTTACTAGCATCAAGATCATGCTACTCCTTTGGATGTAATTACTCCAATTCTCTCGACTTTTATTGAGCTATCTTTCCTGGTAGGCGACCCATGCCCCCAACGTAAGGGTTTGCGTGTGAACCACATTTCCAAGGCTTCATGAGGATCCTGCACCCTCGTAGATACTACAGGTTCCGTTAATCAAAAAATGCCTGCAAGTTCTCGAGGTTCGAAGACTTGCGGACAAAGATCTCCAAACTGTCCGGTGTCATGGTAGCAATGCGACTCTTCCGCCGCGCCTCTCTATCAATCAACAGGAGCACAAATTGCCCTGAAGCTGACGAACCAGCCGATACATTTTTCTTACTCCGTCTTTCCCATTGCAGGATCATTCTGTCTGGATCGGAGCTGTCTCTGTTTTCGTCGTTGATGATGAATCGGTAATGTACAATTCATTGACAGTCGCATAAACATCACCCGTCCTCAAGCTGACGCTTTGAGGAAAGTCGCGAGTCATTGATTTGCGAAATATCGGTTGCCATATTCCAGTACCAGTATTGGTCGGTGATTCTGAGCGAGATGTTGGATTTGGAGAAGCTTCTGGATAAGTATAACATGTTGTGACTAGCCCTTTCGTAATATCATGAGATGGTCCTGCGACTCATCAGGAATACTTCCCCAAGCAGCTAAGCGCCTTCTAGATTCATGGGAACTTGACCATTTTGGGAAATATTCGAGCGTGGTTTCCACCCAAAACGGCTAAGTGCCATCTTAATTATTACTTGCCCCACAAAAAGCTCCACTTCGTAGTAGTTCCATCATAACATACATTCATTAACCTAAGACTTCAATGCTATTTCTTGCGGCCAGATAGCCTTGAGTTGCGAACAATGAGTTAAAATGCTATCATTGAGGAGTCGATCAAGCCAAAAAGGGTTGCGTCCCCACTGGACGCGCCGGCAACGCACTAAAACGGGCAATAATTGAGCGCACTCACAGCCTACACTCAGTCAGGCTATGATTAGAAACTCATGGCTCTGGCCACATCGCAGTACTTCCTTTGGGTTGTTGCCTAAGTCTCGGTGTCCTAAACCAGTATCTATTGAGCGCGTCTCGGGGCAGATGAAAGTTCGGTTCTCCAGAACGGTCCTCACATCCATGCCCATGTCCGCTTTGTGGAAGTATAAAGTGGACAAGGACAGTCCTTCACAGAAACTACTTTCTTCCTTTCCAGAGTCCTCTGTCTTCATTAGTCGTCAGTCCTCACCACTCAAATCATGCGCTTCCTTCAACTACTCGCCGTGTCGCTTGCCGCTGGCATGCTGCCAGTGAGAGCTTCAAGTTGCCGTCCATTCCCTTCTTCGGTGATCGAATTCTCTTATGGGTTCAAACAGCCAGATCCTCCTATCATAAAGGCTAAGTTTGAGGCCAGCTTTATTCAGCACAAGTGGTAGGCGACAAATACTGATGTGCCCTACTTCTGTTGTCAAACTAACAGAGCAACAGGAATCAAAACCTGACACACATCACGAATGGTTTCATCTATAATTCGCCATCTCAGAATTTCGTTCGTGTTGATGAAGCCTTCGATGGTAGCCTGGCCTCGTCCTTCTTCAATTACGCAAACACTACCAAGGAAAATTTGGTGGAGAACACTTTGACCACCTCTAGCCACAAATCCAACAAGACAACTGTATGGAAGGGATTCGTTAACTCGGGCTTTCCTTTGTTCCCTGAAGATATACTAGTCTGGCATGGTGCTGTTTTTGGCGGACTGGTCCGGCGACGATTCAATGAGGACCTCGTAGCAGCTGTAAGTAGCCTTTTCCGGATTCGGCTTCAAATCAGGTGCGGAAGCTAAGGATAAATCACATCAGTGGAATATTATGTATCAGGGAGCTATCCCTGTCACTGCCTATGTGAACAACTGCAATGTCATGGTTGGGTATGATTATTTTGCTCCTGAATTGCGTACTAGAGTTGTCACTGAATACTTCAACATCCAAGCCTAAGCTGCTTCTACATCATGGGATCATGGTTGAGACATTTGCGTCAAAACGGCTTGGGGGTTGTTTCTATTAGGGAAGCCAGCTCAAGGAACTGGCAGGATGGCTTGCCCAGCGGTTGAATCCCATGACCTGAATATTAGTTGATCTTGTCTGAACTTACCAAATTGCTCGGTTTAAATTGATTATCCTAGCTAGACTTTTAGATAATCTAAACACATTGCATTACCTAGACTACCTATCAGAATCAATAGCGCTACTTATATTGTCTCTCTCGATCACTTACCTTACCTAAACAGACAGTGTAATGTATTCAATTGATCTAGAAATCTAGGCATTGCAACGTATTAAGATGATCTAGGAATCTAGGTATTGCAATGTACTGAACTTATCTAGGAATCAGTTTTATTATTACCCCTATAATGCTTGCTACGCTTCGCTCAGCTACGCAATCATCGTTTAGTGTTGAATCTCATATTCTTAATAATGCAACAATTAAACTCGCAACTCTCAATCGGAGATTCGCCGAGAATCAGCTAATATGCGATAAAGTAAGCTTCATTTTATTCGAAAACCATCGTCCACCTACGCTCCGTGCTCGCATTGAGGATTGTAATCATTTTCTGTCGGACTGCGTGGTTTTCCTTGCCACCTCTTAAGACTGTTGCCTCATTACAGGCGGCTGTGGGCCAAGTTGGGTGGGCCGGCAAGGGTTCTGTACTGTCAGCAAGGCCCCCGAGTTTTCCAGGCGCAGTTGGATATTTTATGATAAATTTAAACCATGACAGCAAAGCTATGTGTAGACCAAGCGAAATTACTAGACGTACCCTCGGGCCTCTGGACAAGCGCAAAAAGACAACGCGCTGTCAGCCTTGTGCGAACCGACGGGTAAAGGTTTGAGCAACCAGCACTTTGTCTCAATGAGATGAGATCAGCCAAACTTACACAATATACAGTGCGACGGAGGTCACCCCTGCGAAAGATGCATACGGACAAAGGAAATTTGTGCGCCACAGCGGCCAGAGCAGACACGAGTGAAATTCGTCCATGCCTCAGGATATGCGTTGTCTTATACGATTCCCATGCAAGTGCGGAAGCATGATGATGCCATATATCTAGATCATTTCGCATCCTTCCTTCAGCGATGCCACTTTAGCAAAGGCTTTGCTGCCACGAATGCAGACATAGTTACTGTCATTGGCAGATACCCTTTGCTGTTGCACATTGCTATCGCCATCAGAGCTTTGGATGCCGGTAGGAAAGGCTCTATCAGATCATATGGCGAATTTGAGTCTCCTCGGCAAGTTGCGTTCCGGGCTTGTGGTAGATCATTACAAGTTCTGCATTCAGCAATCTCGACGGCAAATCCAGTCTTTAGAGATGATGTGCTTTGGAGCACATTTCTTCATGGTCTTTTTGAGGTATGATTATATTCATGGAATCGCAAATTCCCCTAACCATTCTCGCAGTTGATGGCTGAAAATTCCGGCAACTCGTTTGCAAATCACATGGTTTTCGGTACATCCAAAACGCTGCTCCTGTTGGAACATACAGATTCGCTTTCGTTGCCCACAAAGAACTTGATTGATGCTTTTTGGATTCTAGAGACCAACAGAGCCATTCTTTATGGCGACGATATTACCCTTCTTCCAGACGATTGGCTGTGGGGTCTGACGCGAGAAAGCTGGCCAGATCCCATGAAGAAAATTCTTATGTTCATGATACAAACTTCTACATTTGCTAAAAGGCAGGTCAATTTTACTGACTTGAACGGTGGATGCCGCTAAGCTTTCTAGGCTTTTCGACACAATTGAAAGCATTCCTCAAAAATTGAGATCCCTTGATCCCAGATTGGACGCTCTTGCCCTAGAAGGACTCGAGATCGAAGAAACGATTCTCAATTGGCAAGAAGGAAGCCAGTTGGAAAGGTTGCCCCGAGAGTCTTTTAGCCAATTGGCCGTCGTCGTTCACCAAGCTCTTCTTTTATATCATTGCAGAAATTTTACTTTATATTCATGCTGGATGACACGGATCATCCCTCAGCTTAACCAGAGTGCAGTCGACAAACACGTCGCTACAATTTTAGGTCTGTCTCAAAGTCTTCTCTCGGATACATATATCCCGGCCGTTCTCCTGTTATTCCCTCTCCGCATGGCCGGAGCCCACGTTTTTCAGAGTCATGTACAGGAGAAAGTGTTGGGCACTATTCGCAAGATACGACAAAAAGGCTTCATCGTTGCAGATAGAATCGAAGTCGATTTGCAAGAGCTTTGGCACTACGAATTGGGGAAAATCCATGATGGGTGATCTATCATCGGTATTGCAGTGTCCAGTGTGGGACGGGACCTCCACAAGATGGGATCGCCATTCGACTAGTGGACGTGGGTCGTCGGTACTTCTTTTCTAGAATTTTGCGTCTCTGTGCAGTGTGCACAGTGCACCATGGCCAGCGGCTGGGAGGATCTGCAAACAGGGATTCGGTTTAGCAAACATGGGTATTTCTGTAGTCGGTTACTTTAAGTGCAGCCATTATAATAGTTTCTAATAATGTTCAAAGGGATGGTGGGAACAGGGGTGCATTCAGGGGATATTATCATGATGAAGAACGAGCTCCTTTAAGGGACACGACCTTGAGGAGACTCGAGCTGCCTCATTGAAGCAGTAGATCAAAGATCCCCAGGGTCATCACCGTGCACACGTGCATTCTCCTGGGATCTTCCTAACCGGGACGACATTGGATGCCGGGTTGACGTATCACAGCGAGTCAGGAAGGCGGTCAATTCATGCAAAGTTGTTGGGACCTTTGCTTTGGTTCGCGGGAGTGGAGACGCTTTGACGAAACCTGACGTGTCTGACGCTGCATCGAGAAGGCGGTCAAGCGGCTAATTGTCGCCTTTTTTCTTTCAGGTGGAAATCACATGTCACGATTTTGCCCCAGGCTGAAAAGCGGAAGCAAATCATGAATCATGTTGGATGTCAGATGTTGGGTCTGGATCTAACCTTGGTAATTTATGCTGGAACCCCAATTACAGTGCCCTCCACGACGGCAAACGTCCCCATCCGGCACTGGGAAGAAGGTTTAGTGTGTTGTTTAGTTGGTTGTTGAGAGATTCTTCCACATCCGAGCTGCTCGGCATGTGATTAGAATGGGGTAAGTTGCATTCGCTTGGAATGTCTGTCGATTACTTCATAAGTTCATGCATCTCACGGTTACATGGTGTAGTTCTACCTTCCAGGTCGCATGGGGAGTTGATGCTCCGAGCGGTCTGGTGGAATATATTAATTATTCATGGGTAGTAATTGGGGGGGAAAGTCCAATATCACTCTACAGTTAGTACCAATGATATTTTAAACACGAGAAGTGCAAGAACGTAACCATCAGCCGTGCTGACCAGAAGTTCTAAGAATAAATCGGTCTTTTATTTTTCTTTGAGGAAAGATAGTATTGGAGACTTGGCCTTCATTTGCCGTGTAGTTTGCCGGTCAACTGGGGTCGGTCCCTCTATTTATTTTTTTTATTTTTTTATTTTTCTTTAATTTTTTTTTGGTTTGCTGGGTTGGTATTTTTCACGTGAAGAGCACATGAGAGAGACGAAGTCCCGTCACTGACTCGATCAATTAATTTCCCTTCTCAACCTCTTCCTTTTAGTCTTTTCTTAGTCTAGTGCGCGCTTCTCAAGGGATCGTCCCTTCTCCAAATTCAATAGAGCTAAATCGCTCCCCCCCAAACTGCTCGTCTAAACATCTGGATCCTTACTAGCCGGTTTTAGACCTCCATGGACAATCGTTCAGGCGCCATTTCAACGCCGAACGATTCGTCCGTCTCCTCACTCCGAAACACGGCCAACAGCGGCAAACCTCAGACTACCTCGACCCTCCCCGCTCCTCCATCCGACTATTCTTCTGTGCAGAATGTTTCTTCCTCCATGATGGATGTTGATAACACCACAGTGGCGGAGGATCGCTCACGTCGAGCTACTAGTGTTCTCTCCATGGATGATATTGAGGCGGCGCAGGCCCTGGAAGGGCTCCGTACGGGTATGCCGTTTTGGTCCTGCTTCGTTTCATCTAGGTGCTCGCTTCCTGAGATCGCTCAAGTATGCTAATTAAGAGCCGTCCCAGAGTACGGTCAACCTCCTCGCAACGTGTCGCAACAAACCTCCAGTTCTGACTCCAAACCGCAACCCGAACCCCTCTTATCGTTGCTTACCTCGACCCATCCTCTGATATCCTCTGCGATCAACGGATCCGTCTCAGCGTACGCCAGCTCTAAATCATACTCACCTCGTTTCAAATCGGGAGCAGAGTTCCTCGAACGTAACATTGGCTCCCCCGTCGCCAATACCGTTGGGACGGTTGGCCGCAAAACCGGAGTCGAGAGCGGCCTTCGTTGGGCGCTGCAGCGTCGTGGATCTGGCTCAACTGATCCCAAACGGTCGAAGCGTCGCAAAGTGAGCGGGGACAAACATCCAACCGAAGTAGATCTGGAGAAGGGCTCTGACGAAACAATGCCGTCTCGTCGCGGGCGTAGCTCCTCCGACCTGTCCATGGGCGAGCCCCTCCCGCCGTATGACGACCAGACGTCGCCCAGCTACGAGGAGGTTGGTCGGCCAAATTCTTCCCGACCGAACCCCACCTGGCAAAGTCGATTGGTGATTTCCACCTCGGGATTGGGTGTTGCCATGAGCGAGGAGTCCCTCCGCAGCTTGCAGTATTGTTTGACCTGGTTGCGATGGGCAAACGGACGGCTGGGCAAAGCCATCGTGGCCTTGCAGGGCGCCCTGAAGGAATGGGATAATGCCAAGAAGGATAACGATACTAGCCAGGATACCTCCTTGCTGTCCCAGCGTATCCAGGCTGTCAGGGAGGACGTCTTATCAACCTTGAAGCAGGTTGTAGATGTCGTCTCCAAGTATGCCGGAGGCGCGCTGCCGGAGAATGCCCGGAACTTAGTCCGCCGACACCTTACTTCCCTGCCGCATCGGTTCCAGGTAGCTTCGACGTCGAACCCTCCACCGGATTCGAGTGCGGCATCCTCTGACGCCACGATCGGCGCTCATCGCATCTTGGTTCTGGCGCAGGAAGGTCTAGACATGATGGCGCAGGTGAGCGGAGTGGTGAATGATACGCTCGTTAGCGCGGAGCTTTGGTGCGAGCGGTTGGGCAAGAAGCGGCCCGACGGCAAGCCCCAGAACGAAGCTAAACAGCCCGAGTCGCACAATGCGTCGTCGTTTCCGCCTGATGTGAAGCAGCCTATCCGCGAGTCTTCCCAAGACGTCCCAATGACCGGGACAGAAGAGAAGGTATAGACATGGAAAACAACCAATCCAATCCCATGTGGTCTCACTGTTATTGCTCAGCGGGCACTGAGAAATGCGCTGCCTACTATCGGGCTGGCGAGGCTACGGGTTGTTCAAGCTCGCGCTTCACAAGATTTTAAATTTGGTGATGGTACATATGACGTTGAGAACACGTCCTATTGAAACATCTCGGATCAGTCGTTTGTCTAACTTCCTTTTCGGACTTTCTTTCGTTTTCATTCTTTCTTTTTTTCCCTGTAATGTTCATTTGTCGATGTTCTCATTTGATATCCGTACTACTTGAGTGTGAGGAAATAGTTGGCGTTCTCGGATTCTGGATACCTTTCTATCTGATTTTACACTTCGTCTTCTTGAAGTCTCTTCAATATCACGTACCGTCCCTCCTTGACAGCTGTGCTAATACTGATCGAGTTTCTAGTGGGTATACTGCGGAGGGATGGCCGTCCCAGTCAAGCCAATATGTTCTGTGTTGAGCCTTCCACGGTAGAGTACATTCATCCCCTGATCTTTTCACCACGGCGAGTCCAGTGCCACCTCTCGGAGTATTCCCCGACCCCAGTAGATGTTCACCTTTTGCACCTTGCATTTCTGGTGCGCCAGCCGTAGCTGTACGAAATGTGACTGTCTCTGCTTTTCACGTTCCTTCATGATCTTCTTCCACTTGAACTTCGATCTCTGCACCTGCCTCTGTCGACTCGGTTCCCACTTTCGCCACAATCCCTCTTCATGTTCCATCAACTCGCAGTCGTCAGGCCACGGTGCCTTATCTGGTATGCTGAAGTCAGGTATTTGCAGGTCTGACTTCCCTGCCATGCGCTCGATCTCTTCATACTTCCTCAGCCCCCACATCCATTTCTTCAATTCATCCCGGTCATCGTTGTCGCGACAAAGACTCAACATCCCCCGATGAGACATGTAATGCACGTGGATATGATAGTCAACATAATACCGAGCGAGCTCCTTATCCCTGTCAGGATCTTGGGAGATGAATCGATCTATTCGCTCCTCGTAAAGCTCGATCTGAGAGGGCGTCATCAACCGCTCGTACCCGGACGTAAAGGCTGGTGTGGGTGTTGTGAGGAGGGATTCTTCTTCAATGCCAGCCGCGACTACTGTCCCAAGAGGAGATTCCTCACGCCAGGCGCGTTGTTCAGTAGCAAACGAAACGTCTTCGTCTAGGCCATCTATCTCCGAGCCAGGGTCTCCACCGGAAGTTGGTGCCGGTGGATCGATCGTGCAGGTAGTGCATGTTAGGGCTTCTTGTATTGCGATATTCTGCTTGTGTTAGTAACGTTCTCTTTTATTCTTTTTGAAGACAATATACATACCATTGTTATCCGTTCTAAGAGCTTCATACTGGGAGTGTCTGTCTTGACTCCGACCCTTGATCTTCTGGTCTTATGTCGGTCGCCGGTCTGCTGACGCTGCATGCGTGTACGCGGTGTTGGGCGTCTACTGCGATATGGGATCGTCATCTCCTATATTTCTCCAAACGCAACCAAGTAGAAAAAATAAATGAATAAAATAAAACCAAGACAGAATAAAACACAGCGATTCCACCTCTCTATAAGCTATTTTTGCTCATGATCTTTGCCAGACCGACAATTCCTATGACGTCTGGCAAGAATCCGAGATCTACATCAAATGGCCCCCCACCTGACTTTGTTCTCCATGCCCGTGACCCTATCACTGGGTTGCGGTGAAGCGGGACAAGCGATTATTTCTTTCAGCTATTGTCAGAGTCTCAAAACATATTGAGTTTGGTGTTATTGTTACTATGCTATTGTTGGATTGTTTGGTATTGTCTGCATTGGGGATCGGCAGGAGGGCTTTGTGTTCCAGATCTACTGTACATTTCGTCTCGGAGATCATGGCTTGCATTACATTGCAGCCGATATTCTGAAACACCTTTTATACAATAGATAATAGAACAATGTCTCAATTGATTGAACAGAGTGGAACCATCGCATAATGTATAGTATCCTCAACTAGGTGATCTTATTCTCACTATGGCAATTCTCCGACTTTTATACATTTCTGTATGGAAGTACGTACATACATCCTAACCACCAACAACGGGTATACTCAACTCTTCCAATCCCAAACGAAATAAAGACATACAATTCCATAGTCAGGAAATATCCACGGGATACAAAGAACCAATATCAAGACAAAGACATTCAAACCATCATGGCCGAACCCATGGTCATCCTCTACCCAACAACCTGTCTCATCTTGTCAGCCATATTCCTCGTCTTCCGAAACAGAGCCTCGATCATCTACTATCTGACCCGCTGTGCTCAATGGTTTGATTCTGAAAACCACTACGTCGGACTACATATTCAAACAGACGATACTGAATGTGACTCCGAACCAGAATGCGAGCCCAAACCCAAAGATCTCGAAAATCAATGGTACGCTCTTCCTCCCCAAATACCAAAACCAACCACCATCAAAAAGAAACCCAGCCCAGAAAGCCATTATACTAGAATAAATAAAGGAAAGAAAAAGAAAAACCAACAAAAATGCACAGTCCCACCCCACCATCCCCAAGCGACAACGACAACTACTCCACCACCCCCTCCTACCCATCATCAATATCAACCGACGATCCGAGCTTCCCCGCATCAAGCCCCAGAACCCCGCTGGAGAGGTATTTCGATCCGGAGACGGGGGAAATCTACCCGCAGGTGCTGGAGCCGCCGACGCCGACGTGGGAAGTGGAGTTGAGGACGCGGATTGAGAGGGGGGTTGGGTTGGAGGCGTCTTGGGATCGGGCGGTTGACTGTATGGTGGGGTTGTTTGTGGGGTTGCATGTTTAGTTTCTTTCTCTCTTTCTGTCCCTCTCTCTTTGGCTTCTTTTACTGGGTCTTTTGCGGTTGAAGTGATGGTGGGGAGAGATAGGGTTTATGTGTACTAGTTAGATGATGACTTTGATTTTTGTACATACTTGTTGAATAGTATGGCTTCGGCTTTGGGATAAATATCTGGGGGTTAGTATGGGGTAATGAGTGGTTTTAATGGCATGATAGGATGGAAAAGTCCGTTCATGGGTGACCAAAGAATTATTACAACACCCAGTACCCCCCAGATTGAATTGAGCATATTATAGCTAATCGTTCGAGAATAGGGATTGACTACCCCCCAATCCAACCATCCATTCTACACTTGATATAACCCATCAATACTCGGATAATGGAGGCCAATTGGCACGTATACGGCCATCTATCCTCGTTCATAATCCAGTTTCATTATTCCCAGTCCGGTTGTCTATACGCACAATAACTGTCATCTTGCTAAAGTTACAGATGCAATACAATTGATCCATATTGTCCTCGATAGACTGGGGCCTCTCGAATAGCGATTCAGGGAGCAATGGTCATCATTTCAGTTGAGACAGATAATCAACCTATCCTCCGCCCCAAAATAGCCCTAACTGGCATCCTCCCCCAACGTCAGCATACCTCCCCTCCGTCACACAGTGATCTTTGGTGAATGGGGATTGGAGGGGCTTATGGGCGAGATATGTATCTTGTAACTATATCTCGTCTTACTAGAGCTTTACTGACGACTCGCGGAGAGTACGCTTATGGGGCGATCGTCATTTTATCTCGGTGGTAGCGCAATAGAATTCGATTGGGTTGTTCAGCTTGAATCTCACACTGCAGTAAACATGTTATCTGATATGTATTTCGGTATGACCATAGCTGTGTTTTTCCTCATAATTCATCTGTGCACGACTCGGTCTGATAACATGGTACTGGGGGAGTTCTTCCTGATTGCAATACAATATGTCGCTCAATATATCCGAAGGCTCACAGTTAGCATATTTACTGGGATGGTTCCCTTTTCGGCTTGAGACTAGCGGAAACAGCTTCCAACACTCAGGTTGTATCAGATTCTAAGGTATACTATATGTGTTAGCTAGGAGCAAAAGCAATGTCTGATGCTCTTATGAAGCGGATCCTGGCTGTGAACCAGACATGCACTGTTAACGAGGAAATCAAATGCTGTGGCGGTTGAGAACTCATATCGCGAGCGAGAGGGAGACTGTTTCTCGGTGAGCTTTTTCTCATATATTGCGGGTGTTTACATTCGATGTTTTCGAGTAGCGGAGATATACTAGTACGGTCTACTTGGTTGGTGCGCATCAACACCGGTCTGTGGTTGACTTAGTATGTTAGTTTATCTCGTTATTTGAAATTAGACGGTGTAGTTATTTATTCTTAGTCCAAGCTTAGGACTATAGATGGTTATTTCCTTGTCAAGTTGGGTATCGAGGGGCAGTGTGGTAGTAAGAGTATAAAAGTCGGATAATATATTTTAGGGCACGGCGGCTATGTTTGGAATAACAACCACTCAAGTTTTGTTGTCGATAAGGACATCGAGGACGTTGAGATAAATAATAGATTGCTATTATTAATTAACCTGTTTGGCAGGGGCACTATATATGCAGTATGGCATTTTCGTCCCGAGCGATGGTGTGGCCACGAAGAGGGGTTGCCCGTGAACTACATGGGGTTTGGACCATGGCTGATAAGAATAAGTCCAAACCTGGTAAGTGGCGGACATTTGCCCAGAGTCACGCGCCAGTGTCCTTGGGCCAAGAGATGATATGCTGCAAGCCACATCTGCAAGGCTTCGTGTCACCGTCCACGGCGGTGATTTTAAGGCCTGATCGTGGTGCAGGAACCCTAACGAAAACGCCACCAGGGTTTCAAAATTCGAATTTACTTTTTTGAACTTCACACATAATAAACTTTGGACATCCAAAGATCGTTTATTCGTCTATTGTTTATCGTTTGAAGCCGTTATGTATAATAAACCCAATATGTAAAAGAATCGCCGGATATAATTAATCAAGAAGGGATATCATTTATGGAGCGCAGTAGCCACCGTCGACAACCAGGTCAGCTCCGGTGGTGTAGCTCGAGGCATCCGAGGCCAGATAGAGATAGGCACCCTTCAATTCCTCAGGGCGACCCTCACGGCCCATGGGAATCTTGTCCTTCCAGATGTTCTTGGTCTCCTGGGGCACGAAGTTGGAGATTTCGGTCGCGATGTAGCCAGGGGAGACGGTGTTGGCCCGGGCATACTTAACCCACTCGACCGAGAGAGATTTGCCTGGAGGGAGGCATTAGCCTGGTAGGCTCCCAGATAGATCAAACCCAGCGGGTACTTACAGAGATGGATAACAGCTGACTTGGCAGCGTTGTAGGCAGCTTGCATTTGAGGGAAGTTGACAATGTGACCGCTCATGGAAGCGGTAGCCACGAAGCTACCGTAGGTGAAGTTGGTCAACTTGTTGCCGTTGAGGTCGGTTCCCTCCTCCTTCTGTCTCCTCCAGTGGGCGGCAGCAGCCTTGGCACAGTAGAAGGTACCGTCGAGGTCAATGCTGACAACGTCGGTGTAGTGCGATAGAGGGCCGTCAACCATAGGACCTTGGGTCCAAGGGATACCGGCGTTGGCAATGAAGACGTCTAGACGGCCGTTGAAATCCTTCACCGTCTGGTCAACGGCCTTTTGCACGGCCTCGGCATCGGTGATGTTGACCTGGTAAGCCTTGGCTGAATACATTCAGTAATAGTCCAGGTCATGATAGCGACACAGAACGGTTAAGAGAGATGTGGTGGGTGAGCAGGAACCTACTCTGAACACCGTATTTGGAGGCGATCTCAGCGGCACGCTCAGGGCACTTGTCGTTGGTGTTCCACCATAGGGCAACGTTGGCACCAGCTTCCGCAAGACCGTTGGCGACAGCAAGACCGATACCGGCGCCAGCACCAGTAACGATGGCGGTCTTGCCCTTCAGAGAGAACATACTCAACAAGCTGGGGTGCTCGGGGGGAGTAGTGTTTTCGTGGACGAAGAGACCATTTTGGACGGGGTTGGCAGCCATTATGACGGTGTGTTCTATAGAAGGGTGGAAATAAACGGGGAAGAGAAAAGGAGGAGGTAGTAGGTAGAAGTGGGGTGAGGAAGAAAGGGAAAAACCGAACTGTTCACAACAGATAGCTATATATAAGCACGGGAGCTGCTCAGACAGGGCAGCTGGGATCGGTGAGAGGGACTACTACCATAGTAGGTAGTTATGGCGGGGTGGGCGTGATTATTCATTCATGTTTAGAATTTTTGATTATTGATTTTCTGCTGGCTCTCATGTAGTTCATGCTTTGCGTCGCATACACACTACAACAAGGTTCAATAGCGACGGACCTTCCACATCTCAACACGTACGTTGTTCCAATGGCTCAGTGAAAGATCGAGTTCTGGGCCCCGGTGGGTTATGACGCTATGCCGCCCCGGACCCAGAGGGACCCAACGTCTTAAAAGGCGGGTTTCATTGTGACAGACGTGGGGGAGACAATCCCGCGCGAACTTTCATGCCGGTCCCGGTAGAATAAAATTTGACGGTCCCATGGGTTATTGCCCTGTCATTTCTGCGGTGAGACCGATCAGTTTCGACACGTCTTCTTTCTCTGTTCGACCTTCTTCGGGATATCCTTCATCTGCTTTGTGTGGTGGTTAGGTTTGATAGTAGAAAGTGGATGGCTTTGTCTTTTGGTGCCCGGAGACGGTGGAGAGAGAGAGGGGGGGGGAAGACTGGAGTGGGTCCCAATGATGTTCTTCCACTCGTCTCTGGATCGGATTCCCGTGATCCCTCGACTGCCTGAGGCTGCCCAGGAAAACAAATGCCCCTCCTGCGCCCTTCATTTGCGAAGATCATTCCAGCTCCCATACGCGGATTGTCACCCTACATTGCATCTCGCCCTGGCCAATGATCTGTCTTCGATGGGATCCAAGTTTACCCGTCTACCAAATGACAACTGGCACTTGAACGCTAATGTACATCAGACCGTGCATTTACCAACGTAACGCAGATGTTTCTAGGAAGTATTCGGGTCGCTAGGGACCTGACCACCATCGCTGAACTAGCCACTCCGGTCTCCCATTCTCTGACGGTGTCCCGTCTCTCGCATCTGAGTACGCACAATGTGTAACTCGCTCGGTCTTTGCATATGATTCCCCATGGCCATTGGTCGGCAGGTAATATATCATGGCCAAACAGCACACCAGCAGGTCGTGGATTTAGACAGTACGGCCCTAATAGTCCTACAATGTGGGATTTCACACGGAATTTACTAGTGGTGCAAGGACAAGATCGTTTTCCCGAAGATGCACGCTTAGGACTCCCCGGATTATTCGATGGTATGCACACCTATGGTTACTAAGCAATTACGGGCTGCCCTATTTGTGCGCACGAATGTCTATATTTGTATTCAGAACACCAAATCTGCCTCGCAGCACAACGGAAATATGATCCTTGATAGCGAATGACTTCACCTCATGGTGTGTATCTTGCGCTATCGACTTTCTTGCGCGGAAGGATGACATTGCTTCTGCGTTGATGACTGCTTGTTGGATCATCCTAAGCATAAAACGCCCCATTCCCACGGCGTGGACATACAGGTGTCATCAAAAACTTTCTAATGGTTTGAATACGCCATTGTATATCATAACCATTCCGCTGACTCGATGATTTACTCTGCAATCGTAGACCCGAGGATAAGGGGCCTGGAGATTGGAGTATCGCAGCATTCCTCGCGTAGTCAACTGTAATGCGACCACATTCCACAGCTTCAAGTGGCGTTTCCATAACAGACGTCTTCCCCCTTTCCCAGGAGCCTACCATTTCTTTTTGTGATGCATCTGCTTCTGTCTTTTGCCTCCTGCGTCGCTATCGTGGATTGTGTTTGTGTGTGCTGTCAGGAGGTTCCATTGCCGCCCGGACGTTCTCCACGAACCCTTCCAGGCAGCAGTACGCTGCCTTTGGAGTCATCAAGCAGACAAAGGATCGTGCTCTGTATGAATGGGCTCCTACGTTGACCTTCAACAAAGTCTGTCGGTCATCATAACAGGAATCAACGATGTTGGAATTGTCATCCGTTGTTGCGATAGCAGTAGTCTGTGCGGCTATCTGCATCGTTGGGGGAGTAAGTGGCACTCTGGTATGGCTTAGGGTGCGCCAGAAACGGCACCGGGTATCCTCCAGGAAGCAATTCCTTGGTATGCAGACCTTCCCGGCAGAGACACTGACAGACCTGTCTCGAGAGGAAGGATCCATGCTGCGGCAATACGGACAACTTCCATATGGGCGACCAACCGAGTGGGGTGTGCTGGAATCACACGAAAGCTTAGCTGATGACTCGGATACCCAATCTCAGCGGACTGAGAAGGGCCATTCGTTGTGCCGTTCCCTGTCGGGCTGTCGTCGACAATCGAAGCTGCTGAGGCCACACCGGATAAGCTCTTTGACACCATTGACCGAGAGTATCGACGGGCCACCTGTCTCTCGCAGGGGCTCCTCGCCAAGGGACGACGTTTCGATCTCTGCAGTTGATGGGGCTCTTGAATTACCAGCAGAAACTTCACCCAGGCATACACCAGAGAGGGAACAGGGGAATCATGACGCTGATCAAAGTATACGACCAATTTCAGGGCCAGGACCATCAATATACCAGAGAGAGCATTTGAGTGGCCTCTTCCCAGTCATGGAGGACAGACATCAATCGTTCGACCTATCTGGCGCGCGGCCACGAACGACAAGCATTATCGGCCAAACGCCGGGTGCTGCTCCTGACAAACCAGTACCGCCGCCGCCCTGTGCTTACCCGCCGAATCGGTTTCGACTCTCCAAGAATGACTCCTTGCGGTATTCTTCGCTGAGTCTTGAGACCGCTGATAGCTCTATTATGAATGAGAGCAGAAGGGCTTCAGTTGGCATGGACAGTGTATTTACTTCACCAGCTCTGCCTCCCTGTCCCACCTTCGTCCCTTACAGTGCCAATGACGTTGGAAAGAGTGTTGCGTTATACTCGCGGCCACCAGCTCCATTTGTTTTTCCGGCAGGCTCACTTCCGGTGGAGGTGCAGAGACTCGAGCCAGATCGTACTTCTCCCCGCCGAAGCTTGACAGCACGCAGTCCAGTTCCCTCCATGGAACGAACTGGCGCTCCCCCGCGGAGAAGCGAATCCCTCAACGTACGGCCTCCTAGAAAAGAATCTCTTCCACGCACAGACATAGAGCGCATCCATCCGTTGCACATGGTGGGCCGTAACCCGGCCCTACTACCACACTTTAGTCAGCTACAACGACACTCTGTGCATGGAAGCCAGCGACGGGAAAATGACCCATTCTATGGGGGTGTATCTCCTGGCTTCGGTCGCGGAAGTACTCCTGGGTGGAGCGTTTCACCTATCCCAGAATCGCAGTTGGCCCCTGCTAATGGTTATCTCAAGCCCCCGTTAGCCTCCGCTATGAGAGGCGGCAACCGTCCCCGAAAAGGCCATCGACGACAGAACTGTGTCCGGATAGCGATCCAGCCACCTATTACTTTTGGAGGAACTATGTTTGCTCCAATGGTTGAGGAGCCGGAAGAGCTAGATGAGTTTGACAGGCACGCATCACAGGTGTCCGATTTATCGGCTTCCAATATCTCGTCTTTGCGCTCAAGTGTGTCCGGTTTCTCGATGAGCCGGACCGGTTCTGACCAGCAGGGGGATGTATCACGCATCACAGAGATCTCTAGTGACAGTCGTCCACCCTCCTACCGCAACTCGACCTACTTGGCTTCATCGAAGAAGCGGAAGCATAGTCGAGATGATTCGATAGATAGTGTACTAAGCACGCTGAACACTGGCATGGACAAAACCCTCCCTGAGATTATCACTACACTGCCCCCTAGTCTAGGAGATAGCCTGACAGAAACTCCTTCCCCCGACAAGCCTAATCCAGTTTGGATGGCTCCTAAGTACAGCGGTTCGCCAACAACCTGGGAAAACGCCCCGAGTCCAGGTAGTCCTCGCCGGTCCGCCGTCAAGGGACCACGCAGCCAACCAGCCAGACCACGCCGCAATAGCGGCAGATCACATTTACTCGAAAACGGCGCCAACGCGACTAGCCCACTGATCCGCCCTCGCAGTCAGAGCTTGAAGCATGGATCAAACCGCAAGTCAACCGACTCTGTGCAACGTGCCAAAAGCACCGCCACCGGCTCACCGCGACATCACAGTCAACAGATGAATGAACAGGAGAAGCCGGCTACGGGAGGCTCATTCCCTACAGAACAGCAAAGATACACGCAGCCGCCCGAACGTCCCCCTTCCCGCAGTTCCAGCAGAGCTGGGAACCGCATCGTCCCCATATGGGAGGATCACGATCGCGCCCCGAGCTGTTGTCCCACCAAAAAATCAGCAATATCCATTATCTCCGAAGAGTCCGGGCCTGCAGAACTCCACGGTGAATCGTCGCCTCGGAAGCCAGAACATCTGAAGAGTGCGCGACCGGAATTCTCGACACCCGTCAAGAAGACGGTGGGATTGGGCATTGGCGCTGCGACGCCAGGAAGTCTTTATGATGGGGACGGATTTTTGAAAGAATAATTGTATGGCGGGCTCAGGTAGCTGCCACGTGTTGTATTCTATGCTTTTCGGGTGTTTCTGGTGAGATGGTCCTTTGTTTTTTTGGTCTTTGATGCGCAGAAAGGCGAACGATTGATATCCACTGTATTGTTAGATAGGCAAAGTTAGCAGAACCAAAATACCAATAATATAGCATATAATTATATTTAGCTTTTCCAGACACCACAGGAGACTGTTTGACCCAAGGTGGATTTAAAAAATTAGCCAACGCAGTCCCATTACCAATGCATCCACGCATACGGAGTACAATAACCTCGATTCCCAAATGCGAATCTCAACCAAATCAGCCATTGACTAAACCACACCTATTCATAATCTCCAAAACCACACCTAATCCGTCCTCCTCCACTTCGTCTCCTCATCCTCCTGCATTTCCCTATCCCCATCCCCATCCTCCCCCTCACGAGCCCTCACAGTCCCCGCCCCAGGCCCAAGAGACAAAGTCGGCTCCTCCCCACCCCCAATCCAATTCCCCTCCTCATCAAAAAACTCATGCATATTATCCGCCGTAATCCACCCCGAACTGCCATCCACCGGCGGCGGCAAACCCCCATCTCCACTCCCCATCTCCACAAGCCCAGACGACAACAACCCCGAACCACCCTCCTCATCCTCATCGTCGCTCATGGGATCCGGGTGCAGATTCGAACACGCCGAGACGGCATTATACAGCGCCTGCGTGGGCGTCTCGTCGGGCTTATTATCCTCCTCGGATTGCTGCTGCTGCTGGGACTCGGGTGGTGGGACAACGGTCAACGTGATACATTCTTCGAAGTCGTCTTCTTGGGCGACGCCGGGTTGTTCGGGAACCGCGATTTGCATGTACAGGCCTTGCACTTCGGACTGGGTGTCTGGGAGCGTGAGGCGCTGGACCGCGTGCAGGGAGATGCTGGGGTAGGGGATTGAGAGGCCCTTTTGGTGGGTTGGGTTGTAGAGGAGGAATTTACTATTTTTATTCGTATCCCGTTAGTCTCCTTCTGTTGAAGTGGTTTGTAGTTTTAAACTAGATGTTTTTCTTACTCGGAAGTCACCCAGACGTCTACGCCATCAATGACGATCTCCTTGCCCTCGGCGTCGGAGCCGTTTTGGTTCTCTGTTCCGTTTGCGGTGGGTGTCGCGTCTGCGCTGCGGAGGGAGTTTAGGATTGGGTTGGCTTGGAGCTCGTGCTCGAGGATGGATAGCTTGCAGTGCTTGCTGTGGTAGTGGAGGACTGCGGGGCCGGAGTGGAAGGAGGATGGCGTGCGCGACTGGTGGTCGGCGAGGAGGACGAAGGAGGAGGTTTCTGGTGGTGTTTGGAGGGGTTCCATCTTTGTCTTTTTTGGGTTTGTTTGAGAAGTTGTTAGGGGTGTTGAGGGTTGTTTGCTTGAGGGAGGTTTAGTTGGCGGTGGTTTAATATTTCTGCCGGGGAATTTGGCGGAGGTTAAGCTTTGATATGGGAGAAGGCGGAGGGGCTTCCTGGGTGGGGGAAGTTCGCCTTGCCTTTGATACAATTTTTCTTTGGATAAATGATGACACGATGGGTTAGTTTATAGCATAGGGAGAGTGAGGGTCATAACGTATTAAATATAGTTTGTATAATACACTTTCTTCATTGAGTACAAACATATGGAACCGCAGACACCGGATATTGAATATCTCTGAGATAAGGTCAAGACTGGGCCCAACTTGTACAGGATATTTCCCCACATAAAATTATTCTTTAACCTTATAGTATCCTTCCTGTATACGGCCGACTCTACGCGATAGTGCGGTGTGGCGAGCTTCGTCCGTGCTGAGGCCGCAGGATCCTGACATGCCAAAGCTCTGCAATCTGCATACGGGGTGCAGCTGAATCTGCAGTCTACCGCAAGCTTGATGGGTGTGGCCCAATCGGTGACTTTCCCCGATGGTTCACACCATGGCAGAGGAAGCTAAATGACGCTGCCACGTCGAGGGGGATGATTGTACCTGACGCTCAGTTGATCGAGACCACTCATTTTACGTTTAGCCCACCGAACACTCTATCCAGCTCCTCACCCTCGTCGCGCGGCTTCATCGATGGTAGTTTCGACGCATCTGGATCCGAAGACAAGCTATCTAGCAAGCTGTGTTCTGGTTGCCCTGACGGTCTGGGACCTGCCATAGATCTACTCGGTTGTAGTAGCTTCTCTTCGCGGTCCAACCACCCGGGCGCAACCCGTCTCTTCTCTGCGAGATCGCGCTGCACAATGGACTCCTCCCAATTCTGAATGGCCTTCTCCGCATCGGTGCGGTTTTTATTGAGCAGTTCCTCAAGAGACTTGCACGATGCTAGGATTTCTTCGGCGGATGCGGCGTGCTCACCGCTCGCGGAGACCACATAGCGGGGCTTAGTGTCGGGGTTGTTGGGGTCGACTGTTACGGATGCCGGGAGTGTGGAAGGAAGTGATTTGTAGGTGTAGGGAAGGGTGACTGAGGAAGGGAGGTTGATGAAAGGAGAGACGGTCAAAGGGACTTGCGCCAGGAGTGGATGCGGGCCTGGACAAATAGACAGATAGATGATTAGTATATAAGCTGCGACAAGGGGATAAGAGGGGACTTACGGTAGGATTCATACATTACTGGTAAGTAACTGAGAGAAAGCTAACTCGGGAGAAAATTAGCCAAAATAAAATAGCTAGGTCAGACGACGATCTGAGAGTGAAAATGGGGTTGTTGTAGTTGTTGTTCAAGATCATGGGAGGTTATACTCCGGATTCATTGAGGGGGGAAACCCGCGTGACGCCATCGGTACCTTTTAATACGACAAATACAGGGTACATACTCCGTACTGTAATACATAACTTGTGCGATCCGTGGATCTCCCAGATTTTGACCACCATCCGATGCCTTCCATATATTGTGTTATTCTCATACTGTTAGCTCCAAAAGATGTTAACCTTGATCTGGCGATACTTGGACTTAGTTGAAGCTCAGTTTTCGAAGCTGAAAGATTCTACCACCAGAGTAACGGATGAATGAGCTGGAGTCCAGCCGTATATTCATGTATGATTACGATTCCCAAATCATAACCGTCTCAATTCAAAGCACCAATAAGCCCATCACAAAATGGGTCATAACCTCGATATCTAGCGGCCTGGGAGAATGATACGCAAGCGGGACCACACCAGGAGGGGTGACTGGCTCTACCCGTTGCACGTATGTTCATCTTGAAGACAGAGCCAAGCTTTGCTGCTATGACGGAAGGGGTTCTCGACCCTTTGTGTACCTCGACTTATGCATTGGACTTCAGGTTGGTATGGTATTTCTACGTCAAACTTTCAATAATATAGTTGGGAAGATTTCCTATTAACGAACGAAAATGTATTGTTAGGTCGCTTAGTTTGGGATGATGAGAACTTCTCGAAATCAGCAAGAAATATTGCGTTGGTCAAGAAGGCTGACGGATGGTGGCTTGAAGCTGATGTCGAGCAGACCAACGGGGCTTACGAGCGACGGGCTCTTTGTCTAGAGGAACGGATCGAATGCTTCGAAGATGGCACCATAGAGTACGTTTGATGAGATGGACCTACCACTATCAAGGAGATTTGATGATCCTCAACTCTGCTCAACTGTTTTCCCTGACTCGTATAGAATGGGCCCCCAATATGTGAGGCTGTGATATACTGAACCGAATCAGTGAGAAGTAGACTGTAAATCAAGAAGGGGGATGTGTCGTAGGTAATATAGTTGTTGGTTATGGAGATTTATTGATAAATTACCAAACTAAACGTTACCTTAAATACTAAGTTTATATATCACAACTTCTCGTTGTCCCTAGACCTAGACCCTTATATGGTATGCGCTAGTATTGGGATATTTTTGATACGTAGTCTGTCCTGAACAATTGATGCGCTATCTATCTTAAGTTTAGCATATTATATCATTGAAGTTTGAAAGAAGCATCTTTGCCATCTCTACCATCGGTTACCACTGCTCCGCACTGAGTGTACCTTTCACTGCCTTTCAACCCCTGCCGAGCATCTCAGACTCCAAAACCTTGGATTCGGCCTCGACTGCTTCCTTGTTTCTTGTTCTTAATTATTCTAACACACGACCCACGCCTACTTTTTTCTTAAACACCCGTTTACTCCATACTCACTCCACTTAGCTAGTGTCCTTTCATTAGCTTCCTTGTTTCCCTGCTGGATTGGAAACTCTTTCTTATTTGCAAACTTTTTTTTTTTTTCTCTCTCTCTCTAAACGTGCCGCCCTCCCAACCTTAGGGTCAACCATATCTCAGCCTCAACTCGGGCGTTCGCCTCGCGTGTGAGATCCCGCCGCGCTCTAACCCCACCAAACATCGGTTCTCCGCGCTGTCAAGTCTCCCCCCTCCCAACCCCCTTTTCTTCGCTCCCGCTCTATCTACCGGGGCCTTGGATTCTTGTGATTTTCAAGATCCTAGTCGTGAGCCTTGCCGTCAATTTGATTCAAGATGGACCGCACAATAGCGCGAGCGGTGACGGAAAAGAAGCCAGTCCCGGAGATTGACTTCACGTTACATACCATGGAAGATGGCACTCAGGTGTCCACTTTGGAACGGGTTGTTAAAGGTAGGTCACGCAGCATCCCTTCACCTTTCCCCTTTTCGCCCTGACATTTTTGCGATCCTGCAGAGGTACAAGCGCCGGCCTTACAGACGCCGACGGACGAACAGTTCTGGTCCCCTGAGGACCCCTCCAAGCCAAACCTCCAATTTCTGAAGCAGCACTTTTATCGTGAAGGTCGTCTCACCGAAGACCAGGCGCTATGGATTATACAAGCGGGTACGCAGTTGTTGAAGGCAGAGCCGAATTTGCTCGAGATGGATGCCCCCATCACGGTGTGTGGCGACGTTCACGGACAATATTACGATTTGATGAAGCTTTTCGAAGTTGGCGGCGACCCCTCTGAGACGAGATATCTATTCTTAGGCGACTATGTTGACAGAGGTTATTTCAGCATTGAAGTGAGTTCCTTGGGCTTTCGTGCCGTCGCTGGGTTGTGTGGCGCAAATGGTCTGACCTTGTGCAGTGTGTTCTCTACCTCTGGTCCCTGAAGATCTGGTACCCGAATACGCTCTGGCTGTTGCGAGGTAACCACGAGTGCAGGCATTTGACAGATTACTTCACCTTCAAACTGGAGTGTAAGCACAAATACAGCGAGCGCATCTACGAAGCCTGCATCGAATCCTTTTGCTCCTTGCCGCTGGCGGCGGTCATGAACAAGCAGTTCCTGTGTATCCACGGTGGCCTAAGTCCTGAATTACACACACTGGAGGATATCAAGTCGGTAAGTCTAGCAACTTCTGTCACAGTAGTAATGGCACGTGCTGATAGAGGCCGCAGATTGATCGTTTCAGGGAGCCTCCGACTCATGGCTTGATGTGCGACCTTCTGTGGGCTGATCCTCTGGAGGAATTCGGTCAGGAGAAGACTGGTGACTATTTCGTCCACAACAGTGTTCGAGGATGCTCCTACTTCTTCTCGTACCCCGCCGCCTGCGCTTTCCTGGAAAAGAACAACCTCCTCTCCATTATCCGTGCCCACGAGGCTCAGGATGCCGGATACCGCATGTATCGGAAAACAAGAACCACCGGTTTCCCTAGCGTGATGACCATCTTCAGTGCGCCGAACTATTTGGATGTGTACAACAACAAAGCTGCTGTCCTAAAGTACGAGAACAACGTGATGAATATCCGTCAATTCAACTGCACTCCTCACCCGTACTGGCTGCCAAACTTCATGGATGTGTTCACCTGGTCTCTTCCCTTCGTCGGAGAGAAGATTACCGATATGCTGATTGCTATCCTTAATACCTGCTCCAAGGAGGAATTGGAAGATGATACTCCTACGACCGTTTCACCTACGGGCCCGCCCTCTCCCCCTGTTCCGATGGACGTCGAATCCAGTGAATTCAAGCGACGTGCAATTAAGAACAAGATTCTTGCCATCGGTCGTCTTTCACGAGTCTTCCAGGTGTTGCGTGAGGAGTCCGAAAGGGTCACAGAACTTAAGACAGCTACCGGTGGTCGCCTTCCCGCGGGTACTTTGATGCTGGGAGCAGAGGGAATTAAGCAGGCCATCACGAACTTCGAGGATGCCCGTAAGGTTGACTTGCAAAACGAGCGTCTGCCCCCAAGTAGTGAAGAGGTTTATAAGCGGAGTGAGGAGGAAAGACAAGCTGCCCTGGAGCGTGCTCAACGTGAGGCAGACAACGACGCTGGATTGGCTACCGTGGCTCGACGGATTAGCATGTAAGTTTTCTTGGTGAAAAAGACAATTCGGAAGAGCGTACTCTAACGTGTCACAGGTCTGCGGGCTCGGGCAGAAGCCGGCGGCAGCGAGATGCTGCTCGAGAGAGTCGAGAAGCATGAGCATAGGATTACTATCATAAAGCATTCTACTCTGATTTTGCACCTGCTCAACCGGTCTTTCTCGTGTGCAAATATTGATCCGTACCTGTATAAAGCGCCTCTGAGTCGGACGATATAACGAGGAGCTTTTCCTCTGGCGAACGGCCCAGCTACATAATATTATGCCCTGTCTGTCACGAAGAGACAGGCTTTTATTGCATTGAGTATTGGAACTGCGACAGGCTATTGTTGTATTTATCGAGGCGTCCGTGACGTCTTGGCTCCATGAGTTGATGAATCGATACACCATGACACCCCCCTATTTTGTTTATAACTGTGCGGTACCTGTAGGCAGTTTTTCTTTTTTTAGTCTAGTCATAAAAACATCCGTATGCAGCATTGGAGTGTATCAAGAATTGTTTCGTCGTAATACTGGGAATCGGCAGTCACGGGCCTCCGCGGCCGCCAAGACTCAACACCAACTCCAATTATCCGCCCTTCCAAATCCATATACCACTAATACCCTCCACCTTCCCGCCAAATACCCTCTCCCACCCATCAATGCCTCCTAAACTGCGCGGCTCGCTCTCTAAGGGCTTGCCGCGTGCTGGGGAGAAAGCTGCAGCATATTACTGCCCGTCCTGCGCAACACGGAGACGGACCCTGTCCACGCGTCGGAACGGCATCGTTTCTCCCCGGCTAGAAGCTAAACGTCTCTCTCTTTTCTCCTCTCGTCCCATCACTACATCGTCTGTGATTCACGCCCGACATGTGCCACCGCGCTTGAGGGAGCTATATGAGGCGCTGAATAAGATTCAAGGTGTGGCCACGGAGCAGGTGAATATCAGCCGATTGCAGCTTGCTTTGCGCGGATTGGAGAGTGAAACACCCATAATCCGTGTTGCTGGTGGGTTTCTTTCTCAAACAGTACTCTCAGATATATTTGCTGACATATCAATAGTTCTCGGTCTTAACGATGCGACTGCCGCGCGGAAGCTTGTGCGCTTGTTACTCGCCGATCCATTAAATACAAGGGAGAGCTGGGAGGATGCACTGGATGCCTACGACTCTGATCCTACACAGGGCTTGCTGATTCGGTATGCTTGGATTGTATCGGTGTGGGACAAGGAGAGGAGGCTTTGCTGACACTCGACAGATACGGCGAAGTATCAGAGTCCATTCCGAACAACCTTCTCCCTACTATCTCCGTGCCCTCCCCTATCCTTAAGAAAGGCAACCTTGAAATCCTAGTGTCTACCTTAGGTGCTGAGACAGAGTTATCGGATGCGCATTTCACGGCAGATACATTCCTCGTCCCCACAGTGACGATTCCGACTTCACATTCCGGCCGACATAATGCCGTACGATACCCAGTCCACAGAACTGTTGTGTGCGGTCGTGGAGTGGACGGATTGGTTGCGTATAACGGTTTAGTCTCTCGGGCAGACCTAAAGAAGGAAACAAGCTCAGTTTATGGGGCTGTCGATTTGCCAGTTACCGCCCCACAGAAAAGCAATGACCGAATCGCATTCGTAGACATCGATCGAGCGGACGAAGCCCTCGAGAAGTTCCGCGAATCCGTGCAAAACGCCTCTCTCTATGAACGTGGTTGGAATGGAAGTGGTGTACAGGCTGTTCAAGATTGGTTGTCGTCGTTGCCAACGGAAGGGGCTCTCGACCCCTCCCTCAAGTCTCTTATTACGTCTCTGATTGACGCCGCAGAGGCTGGAGTTGCTGCCGACGAGAACAGATTATCGCAGGATCAAAAGGCAGCCACAATTTCAGACGATGTCCGGGAGAACCTAGACCGTTCAGTGACCGAGTGGGCGGAGAGGGGACATATAGAACTGCGCAGCTCACTCGAAGAAGGATTCGCGACAAAGAAATGGAAGGGTCTTGCCTGGTGGAAGCTGTTCTGGCATGTGGACGACGTAGGCATGATCACGTCAGAGATTTTGGAAAAGAACTATCTGCCGCGTGCAGAGAAAGAGGTGATCTGGACTGCGGGGAGATTCCACCAGGCCGGTCTTGGGATGCAACTAAAGGACGCCCCTCAACCAGCGCAACAGCTTCTCAACGACTCCACGAATGGTGAATCAGAATCCGATGAGCTCTGGCCGACTCAGATAACCACGAGTCGCAACCGGCTACTTGAGACGACGGTGCCCTCCCTGCAGGCAATGGCGCAGAGGCTAGTCCTTTTCAGCATGTCAACCACTACCTTGACATCCGCTCTGTCGGCACTGACATATGTTTCCATTCCGACAGCGTCGGTGTACGAGACCGGCACAATTGTTGCAGTTGGATTGATCTACGCCCTACGACGGCAACAAAAGAAGTGGGAATCTGCCCGCACTTTCTTTGAAGACGAAGTCCGGGAGGAGGGCCGGACGGCATTGATTAAGACGGAGGAGCACCTGCACGCCGTCGTGCAAGAAGGTGGACCACGAAACGAGGATGTCGCCGAAACTGAGGCCAGGAAGGCGATCGATCGGGCAAGAAAAGCCCTGGAGCAGGTGGACTGAGTTTCATCGCATAGACCCGTGTAGATCATGCAATGTACCATACTTACCATCGCCTCATGTTACCCCTACCAATCCATAGTCCAGTAGACCACCAAAGCGCCACAACATCGTCTGAACCAGTCTACACCCATCATCACTACACACCATGCATAAGATTCACTCTTCCAAGTCCCAAAACAACCCTAAGCAATCTCCACACTTCCCTCGGGAACCCCTTGCCAACTCCTCAACCTGCGCGCCAAAAACCTCATAACAGGCAGCATCTCCTCCCTAGACTTGGGCATCCCATCTCCCCTCCTAGCATACCTCGCGACCTCCACAAATTCAAAAACCCCCTTCGTCCTCCTAACCGCCCCATCACTCACGACCTCCGAATCGCGTCCAGCAACCAGCAACACCGGCGTCCGATTCTTCTCACCCACCACACTCCCCGAAATCGGATACGGCGCCCCAATAGAAATAACCCCTGACAATGCCATATCTCCCCCAATCCCAGCACCATCATTCGCACCAGAATCACCCACATCCTGAACCTTAGGCTGTATCCCCAATTCTCTTGCACAAACAAGCCCTACCATACCCCCCTGCCCGAACCCAAGAATCATAATCTCCCGCAACTTATACCCGCATTTCTGAAGGAGAACCCCGCGAATCACCTCGTTGACTATCGTGCGCGTTGCGCGCGCAAACCCGGCATCCATGTCCAGCGCCCCCGTGGCGGAATCGAAGGAGATGTCATCGCCCCAGTGGAATCCGGGGAGGTCGAATGGGAGGGGTGTTGGTGCTTGGAGGGTGAGGACGGTTGTTTCGGGGAGGTTGAGGGCGCGGCCGAAGGTGCTGAATGTGGCGCTGGTGTCGCCGATGCCGTGCAGGAGGAGGAGGATGTTGGGCGGTGGGCGTGTGCTTGTTGTGGTGGTGTTTGGGGCGGTGATTGAGATGTTTAGGTGTGGTGGGAAGTCGGCTTGGGTGGGTGTTTTCGTGGGCATTTTTCTTTTCTTTTCTTTTGTTTATTAAGGCGGGTTTTGGTTGGTGGGTGGTTGAGGTTTTGGTAGTTTTGTGTTGTTGAGTTCGGGTGTTAATGGTCCTGTAAGGTTTATAGATTTGTAATTTATGGGCGGAAGCTGTCGTATATAGAAATTGATAGATCTTGATATGGATATTGATATCGTGCATTAGTGTAGTACTCCTTACATAAGCTATGCATATACATAAATACCCCATTGTAAACCCTAAGTATACCGGTTCATTGACATTGCTTTCCGTGCACGTCTTGCACCTAATACTACACGACCGGCTAGTATTAAGGAGCATCATGTATCTATTTCTATAGTTGTTAGGAGGCTCTGTCTCTCATGTACCCTGATGTATACTCATTTATATCTTACATGAAGGCTACACACGAAGCAGCATATGCAATAGCAGTAGATATACATTTTGAAGGGTGAAAGTGGCTGGACCGGAAACAAGGAGATTTTCTTCATACGCAGCAAACAGATAAACCAAGTCGTCCCGAAATATGAGTTTTCCGTCATTGTTATGACTCGTTTCAGCATTTGAGCTCTGAGACCATAGCAACAAACGCTGTACTTCCCAGCACATCTCCATCCCGCTCTAATTGGTGAAGAAGGTCACTATCTTGATCGTAAAGGTTGGATATTCATGACTCACAATACAAAGGCCGTGACTCTAACCGTATATTCTGCCGATAATAGTGATGGTACGGTACTGTCAAGTAAGAAGACCACCGACGTCTTGATGACAAGCGAATGAAGCAATCGACGAGTAGGCTACCATAGTCACGGTACCTTACGATGATTCATTCCTCCCTGACTTATCCCCTATTACAATAAATCCCCAATAACTTCCCAAGTACTCCTCGTCTACCTTCTATACTCATTTTAAAAAGCTCATAGAAGTCTAACGAGAAAATAGAACGAGAAAATCCCATTTCTTCTTCTTCCCATCCATTACATTATGGCACCATCGTCATCCACACCGAACAATATGAATACCGAAGATACCCCCAACATCCCATGTCTCACCGTGACAGATCTCAAAGACTCCTCCTCTTTTCCCAACCTCTGGTATCGAATACACGTTTTAGTTGCCGACCTCAAGAGCTTTGACAAACCAGCTTCTAATAAACGGCTCGAAAGGATCGTTGATCCATCTTTCATCGGCGAACCGTACTTCACCCCGAAAGAAGCAGATACAATAAAGAAGACCATGATCGACGGCAAGGAATTCACACAGTTCGTTAAAGAGGAACTTGATAAGCGTCTCGATCGACGTAGCAAGAAACGTTCCGAAAGCGGTGACTTTCGTATCTGTGCTGCCCATGATCTTGCTCCTATAATGGCACAAGCATTGGATATCGACTTGAAGCGGTTAGAGAAGGACAAAAATTTTGCAAACCTGGTTGAGGAAAAGGGACTTCACCTGGGAGGGGAAAGCTGGAGTGGGTTGGAGAAGAAGTTATTCTCTCCCAAGAAAAGAAAACATTGATGGGTGATTCTTGTTTTTCGAGAGTTTCTGAATAAGTTACTGTCCATCAATTAGCATGATTGATCAATGGCTAATTGAGGTATAGACAGAGGATTGTTACTGCGGATGCGGCTTTCCAATCGAACTACAATCCCCAACAAAGTATACTATTCTTTTCCATGGAAAAGCACCTTGCAAGGTCCTGAACGGTATGGTACAATGGAAGGCTCAGTTGTGGTTTCAAATTCTAGTACTTAGCAACCAAGACGTACTCCTCAGAATCATCAAAACTGAAGGGATTCAACTCTTTTGGTTTAGGGGCATCTAGATATGAATATTTCTGTTACGGAGAGGTCATTTTATTCTATATTTACTAATAATGAATATCAAGGGATCAGAGCCACTTGGATATATCATTCGAGAAGCTGGAATCCTGCCTACCACCCAACAATTCTAAGCAGAGTTTATTGAATTGATGGCCCTATTCGAATAGTATCTATAAGATTACTCTTCCTATTATCTGTCCGGCGTAGCGCTGCTTTTTCCTCCATAGACGAACGCATATGTTAGACTTATATACCATACTCTACTACTCATACTTTCATTTCATTCTAATAGCTTTCCACTAAAATACAGTCTTTTATAGCCGCTCCAGGTACAGGACCCAAAACTGCCGTGAGAATCCTCCTAATCTCTTCATGACGCCCTCCTCATTTCAACTAAATTTGCATCCCTAGGTCACTTTTCTAAGCACTGGGAAAATACTTTTTAACGGCAAAGGGAAGCTCCTAGACACTACGTTCATGACTGAGTGGATTGGTTATGTCATGTAGGCGGGGATTAACGAATTGGTAGTAGGTGACGTCCAAGCGCTCCGGATGGCACTGGTATCCACCATTGGCATCAAACTCTGTCAATGAGAAGTGTCTTTTCTTTCTTATCTCTCGTCTCCAGGGGAAATCAGCATCTGTCAGAGTTGGCCAATGTACATACATTTAACTGGATCTCCAGGGGCCAAGACGGAATCTCTGGGATTCTTCCACCACTGATATTCCGAGTCTGCATCCCAACCATCTGCGACGTAAAGTAACGCGCTTATTTATACAACTACACCCCCCCTCTTCTATAGGTATTGTTGTCTCATAGTAGCAGCCTATAAAAGTAACCAAATGTCAGAAACTCAAGTGGTGAACTTGATCCCGTCCCTGCGCCAAGCAGGGCTGTTTCCCAGCTCCGCACCCCTCATCCCCGAAGACTTTACCCCAACAACAGAGCTTCAGGTAGCATTCGGTGAGAAATCAGTTTCTCTGGGAAATCTATTCAGAGTCAGTGATTGTAAATCAGCTCCGAAAATCACTTTTGCAGCCGAGGTATGTTACCATACAGCATTGATGTGGATTTCCCCGCCGGCAGCTAATAGTTAATGTACAAAAGAGGGACCTTGAATCTCCAGAGAAATATACCTTGCTCTTGATAGACCCAGATGCACCGACCCCAGATGACCCCAAATTCGCCTACTGGCGGCATTGGGTCGTTTCCGGATTGCAACCGTCGGGAGCACCTGAGACTGTTCAGACGTTAACCGAGTATCTTGGCCCTGGGCCTAAGGATGAGTAAGATTCTCTTACTTCTACTGTTAATTTGTGTACGTACTTACAAGATAATGGTACGTTAGTTCACGACCTCATCGCTACTTGTTTCTGCTGTTTCGCGAGCCACACGACCTATCGCTCTCGAAGGAAGACGTCGGGGGTGAAGAGTTCACGGCTCGGAGGTCGTTTAAGGCTGCTGAGTGGGTGCAGAGGCATGGACTGGAGCTCGTTGCTGTGAACTGGATGTTGGGTGCAGGGGATGGTTGGCATGAGTGAGAGTATATAGCATATTTGCCATGATCTCCTATATAAAGTAAAGTGCTACACTTCGTCTACTTTGTGTAGCTGCTCAAACGCAAACTGTATGCGCAAGTGCCACTTTCAACGCAGCACATTAGAATGGAATCGATGGAAGACCTAAACTAAGTTAAGATAACAATAAGAAGTAAATAAAGTCATAGCCGACTATTAAAATATATCATCATTTATTGATAGACACAAGAAGCCTGCCTGTAGCACAATAGAACGCCGATTCCATTCTACAAAACACCGTACCCCTCGATGATAAGTCCATTCGCCTTTAGAGCAGGAATTGCCCTCTCCATCGTCCACTCAGTACACTTCATCAATTGCCGTCTAGGCTCACCAGGTTCATAGAAAGTCAATGGATCTTTCGTCTTAAACGGCTCCGTCTTCATTGTCTTCACATTAAATGCTTTCTGCTGAGGCGGCGTTGGTACACCATCTAAAACACGTTTCCAGTCACCAGGATGTTTGCATGCTTGGGTGACGCCCAACTTCTGGCTTGTATGAAACTCCGGGGAAAGCTCTGGGGCTTCACTTGGAGTTCGAGTATAGTACATCCCCTCCGATGAGGTGATATCGCCAGTGACTTCGTGAATTGTACCGTTACCGTTCGGCCCCGTTTTCACGAAAATGGTAGTATGAAACCTTGGTCCAGGGAGGTCAGGATCTTGCATGGCGAGTGTGGTCCTGATAAGGAAGACTTCGTAGTATTCTGACATTTGTCACTTCTTTAGGAGGTGTAAAGTGTTCAAATTAGAGGCTAAGGTAATATTATCCGGTTCTCGGATAATAATCCTGGTGTATACTGCTCGACTGCTGCTGGTACCGGGCTGTTTGGTTTGTCTGAGAGTCAGAGCACAAGTGACTCTTTTATATCGAGCTCTAACTCCGAAATAATGGCTTAGAAAAGTGTCTACCATAGAGGACTAGCAGGTTTCCGTTGTGAAGATATTATTGACAAAAGCCCACATCCCCATTTCCCCGCCCCCGCTTCTCTGGCCCACCCCAACCATCCGTAGTATCTCAGAGACAGTGTACCCACACTTTGACAGATATAAAATAGAATACATTTGGATACACATCTAAGACTTTGAGTTGTCATGGTTCGCCCCCCATCAGGTAATCGGGCGTGTATTCAACTCGTTTCCACAGTATATGCGGATGTTGAAGTACTGTACTATTTCCGTGATAGCTTGAGATGTCGGGCAGTGTTGTTGAGGCTTGAATCTGGATTATACATAGTGGGTATAAAGAACTAATCACTTTTCTCTAATTAGAGCGTTATTCGTTTGGTTTTTCTTATGCATAAACGAAACAGGAGAAGAGGAAAAACCTAGATTCCGACGGATCAGCCACTTCCAATAAATTTATGACTCAGAAGGATTTTATTCTAGTCCTTCTCCACAGTCCCTTTGTCACCATGCAAAGCTTTCGGTGTCTTCACAGCGACATAGCTTCAACACAGGACACACAGACGTCACAGATATAATGAGCCTACGACCGCCTGCCGCCATACGCCGTCCTTCCAGCAACGTGGATGGCATTTCCCACGAGTTGTCACGGGTCAGCAGCGACATTGGACGTAATGAACAGCTAGATTCCCATGGCCAGGTTTTACTGAGCAACGAATGGGACAAAAAGGAAGGCTGGCCTGTTGTTGCAGCCGGATCAGCCATATTCTTTGTGTATCTTGGTTTGGTATACTCCTATGGCATTGTGCAACTTCATCTTGCCGATGCGCATCTCGCTAGCGCCTCGACCTTGTCGTTCATCGGGTCCCTGGGGGCAGCCATGTCTCCTCTCATGGGAATGATAGTAGCTCGGATTATCAAGCGCATCGGCTACAGATTCACTGCCTTCATTGGGAGCATATTTCTGGGTCTTGGAGAGTTCACTGCGGGCTGGTCAACGCAATCAGTTCCTGCCATGTTTGCCACACAGGGACTTCTTTTTGGCATTGGAGCTGCGATGCTCTTCTTGGTAATAAAATACCTTTTGTAAAGCATGATATCTGTCATATTCTAACATAAAGTCCACAGCCGGCGGCAACAGTGCCGTCCCTATGGTTCAAAAAGAAACGAGGACTAGCAACTGGTCTTGTCTATGGCGGTGCTGGGCTAGGTTCTGCTGTGATTGCGATTTCACTAGAAGAGCTGATTAGCGTGACTGGGCTAGAGGGAGCTTTGAAAATACTCGGAGGCATGGCATGGGGTATTTGCATCCCAGCATCCTACTTCCTCAAAGCGCCCTCAGGAAGCGCGCGTGCCGTGTCGAGCATACAATGGTAGAACCTCTGCCCGGCCGACAGTATTCTCTGCGCTAATGTTCAACCACAGGCGTCTCCTCCGTAGTCTAAGGTTCATTCTCATGCTACTCATGGGTGCCATCGCAACCTTCCCTCTCTTTGTCCCTCCGTTCCTACTGCCACTTTACATCTCATCGATCGGTTTCTCCAGCCGAGTGGCTGCATCTATACTCGCAGCATGGAACTTTGCCTCTGCCCTCGGTCGTATCGGAATGGGCTTTGGGGCTGATATCTTCCTCGGCCCGGTCAATAGCATGATCCTCTCGCTCACTGTTATCGGCGTGAGTGCAATGGCCCTCTGGCCGTTCGCATCCTCTCTCGGACTTCTTATTTTCTTCGCGATTATCAATGGAATGGGCTCCGGTGGTTTCTTCAGTCTCATGCCTGTCGTCGTCGGCGCGGTGTTTGGGGATGGGCAGCTCGCGAATATTATGTCTATGTTGTCGACATCCTGGACTTTTGGGTATTTTCTGGTAAGATCCCATACATGTCTTACATACCTTTCGCTGTTCAATGAAAGTTAATGTTATAGTAGGGGTCGCCTATCGCTGGATACCTGCTAGATGCTTACGGCGGCACAGACGCCGGCCTTGCTGCGTTTCGGCCCGCAATCTTTTATGCTGGATCGCTGACCCTGGCGAGCGCGGGCTTGCTTTTGTCTGTTCGACTGATGATGAACAGAAAGATATTTGCGAGAGTCTAATCGGCTTTTAATTTCTCGTAAGCTGGAGAAGGAATGTCAACCGTGCATATCAGGTTGAAAACGGTCATTACTGAAATGGATAGTTTTTCCGTTGCAGTACTCACGCAAGAAGATTACACCACCAGAACAGGCGGTAGATCTTAGCACTGCTGTAGATCAGTAAGCTGCTAGAGGAAATATTCCACTTGGCATGCTTGTCATGTTCAATAAACCAGTATAAGTTGCAGGGAAAACATGTTCAGTTGGGTATTAGAGGCAGGCTTTTCAAGTATAATATGATTGACATTCAGTGTTTCCACATTCGTCCTACTCATAAAGTATGTAAAGAAGTAGCTCCTGCAGTGTTAACCACATTTGCATATGGCGCTGGGACCTTCAGCTATTTCATTCAGCTGATCTATTGAATCCAGGATGTAGTGTAACAATTAGGGTTCACTGTAAGAACTTAGGACATAGGAAGACCATAATATTGACACATAGAATAGATTGATGTTATTTGTTTGTTTATTTATTTGTCTTCCAAAATAAAATTAGAAATCGAAGTCTTCTCTGTTTTCCGGTCGTTGCATTACTGCGCGAATGTGATACTGACGCCGCCATTAGATAAATATATTGACAACTTAGATCTATATTCTAGCGATCGACCACTAATGAAAGTTTCTCAGCCTTTAGTGATATAAGTATATATAGCCTTTTTGAATAATCTGAGGTGTCATAAGATCCCCTTGTTCTTTACACCTACCAAACTGAGCAGCTAGCCAGATGTCATTAGATCACGTACCCATGATGGTGATGGTGTCTCGCAGAAAGACACATACAGCCTATACGGGCCTGTCTCGACACTAGCTTGTAAGATTGAAGGGCCCCCAAAACATCCTAGACTCGTAATCAAACGTGCTTTCAAGGCTTCCTTTGTGTCTGCTCTGCCCTTTCCGTAATCGTTTGGGCTCATCTAGCATGGACAAGTCTGTGGATCTTCACGTGGCCAGAATCTCATTCTGCAACTGGACGAAGTCCGAATAAACATGAGTAATAGAAATATCTAATAACAGGAGGAGTCCCCACAATGACCTGCTGTATGCCGATCCAGAAGCGCATAGCCACTATCGAACCCGCCCCACGATGTATCCCTTTAGTTTGCGTTAGGGGAGTGGATCAAAGGCTTAAGTAGGGAGGTTGAGGGATCGGGCCGCGTGTACGGAATATAGTTAGGTAAATCAGGGTCCTAACATCTAAATATCGAAAGATCGAGAGATTGCACCATTTTAAAGTTGAAATTGACTAAGGATCACCATGCTTTCGACTCCGCCCCTCAGTATCGTCCATCGATATACTTCGAGCCACTCAGTATCCTGTCCAGAGTCCTTCCAACTTCGAAGATCTAGGAAGGTGGGCCGATGGCGTGCGGTATATTTACCGCATATTCCTTGTTTGTTTTGGCACGCATGCCGGACCATTTTAGGGCCCACACCTTCCCTTGCTTACGAGATGCGAAGCCCTAGGGATCAATCTGCGGACTTTCCATTTTAGGACAAGCCCTCATCGCGCGAGCGTCAAAGCATATGGTATAATTCCTTGCGAGGAATATTCTCAACGAGTATCGTCCTTACACGAATTTGAGGTGACAGCAGCATGTAACGAGTAGCGACGCGTCAACAGACATTGAAGAACAGATCGGTAACTTGTCTCTCTGGCATGCTCTTTCAATTTGTTTCGAATGCAGCTGGCCCCACTGGCCTTCGATGTACTATGCGGATGTTGCATAGTGGTTCACAGCCATGGATGTCGTGATATCACCACTTATATTTGTCAGCTCAATGAAACGCCGTACCCACTACTCCCGGTCTTTCGGCTCGAAAGAATAAATTATAGAGTAGACAGTGCCAGCATTAGGTGATTCGGATCCTCCCGGTCGCCATCTATGCCTTGCGCCTATGAAAGGGGCCCATTAATAGTGGCTATGGGGTTAATAGGGATCTTCTCAATGCTCCTCCGAGGATACATAGTAAACATAACGGGAGATCGGTAGTGGACTCTGTCAGCAATGGGCCAATCAAAGGATATTTGGGTCACGACTATCATTATTAATTTATACGCATTCAGAAGAACCCCAGTTGCCCATCCCTATCGATTAATAATCATTACAAGCTAGGATGCTCTAACCCTTGTCCAACACCATCTTAGTGGCTCTATTGGTCCTTTGTGGCGGCCCTGAGACAATCATGGCCCAGTATTTAAATTGAATGCTTACACTAACTCCCACCTCTCACTCCGTTGCTGTAGAGGCAAACGGGGAATACGGGAGACATGAATTCAGTTGAAGAGCAACCAAAACCTGCATCTGCTGATGCAATGTTTCCCACGGGAGACCACCTTGTGTTGGATGTGAAAGAAAACCCGAAGACATGGCCCACAACTAAGAAGTGTAAGAGAACCGCGCGTCCGTATAGTGCTTGTATTGAGTGCATAATAAGGCAGCTAACGAGTGATGACGAGTAGGGGTCTGCACCACCATTGTGGTGATGATGACGGCGACCGTGGCCTGGTGCTCCAGCATCTACACCGCTGCCCTTCCGGATATTATGCAAGACTTGGGATGCTCGCAGATTGTGGCGACCCTTGGAGTGACGACTTTTCTCTTGGGCTTTGGCTTTGGATCTCTATTGTTTGCGCCGCTCTCTGAGATCTGGTAGGCCTGATTGCTTTCCTCCTCCCCCCACACCGTAGGGCACCAATGCCTGACACTCCAACAGTGCTAATCCTTCATCCTCCCAGGGGCCGAACTCAAATCTTTCGCTTGACAATGGGCCTGTTTGTAGCCTTTCAGATCGGCTGTGCATTAGCGCCCAACATCACCTCTCTCATCATCTTCCGCTTCTTCGCCGGCTTCTTCGGTTCTCCCACCGTCAGCAACTCGGGTGGCTCCATCACTGACCTCTGGCCCCAGAGCAATCGCTCCGTGCCTATGGCCTGCTTCTCTGCAGCCAGCTTCTTAGGCCCTGTCTTTGCCCCAGTGGTGGGTGGATTCATCTCGCAGTACGCGCCCTGGCGCTGGAACTTTTGGGTGGTACTCATCCTCAGCGGTGTAGTCTACGTTGCTGTCTTGTTCTTCCTGCCCGAAACGTATCCAACCAAGCTTCTTTATGACAAGGCCCGGCGTCTGGGCCGTGAGAATGAGATTGGACAGCCCCAAGTCTGCCAGCAGCTGCGCAGCAGTCTGACTCGCCCGTGGCTCATGCTCTTTACGGAGCCCATTCTCTTCCTGCTTTCTCTGTACATGGCCTTCATCTATGGTATCCTCTACCTAGACTTTACCGCTTACCCGATCGTCTATAAGGAGACGCGAGACTGGAGTCCCGGGATGGCCGGCCTCTCATTTCTCGGGATCGGCGTCGGCATGACCTTAGCAACCATAGGCTCTCCTTACATCAACGTAATCCACCGTCACTTTGTGCTTCGTCTCGGACCCAATCCAGAGGCTCGCCTGCCCCATCTGATTATCCTCGCCTGGCTTATCCCCATCAGTCTGTTCTGGTTCGGCTGGTCCGCCAAACCTCCGACCCACTGGATCTGCGGGATCATCGCCGGCGCCCCATTTGGGTTCGCGATCATCCCTCTCTTCTTGGGCATCATGGCTTACCTGACAGACTGTTATGGACCCTACGGCGCTAGTGCTCTGGCTGCGAATGGTGTCTTGCGATCCATCTTTGGTGCTGTGTTCCCACTTTTCGCCCAAGACATGTACAAGGGCCTGGGGGTCTCATGGGCTACCAGTGTCCTGGGTTTCGTCTCCCTCGCGATGACACCACTGCCGTGGATGTTCTATCGGTACGGACCACGCATTCGCGCCCGGAGCAAATATCACCAGAAGACAGCCGCAGACCCATGGGATTAGAAGGTTGTATCTTCCCGTAGCCCGGTTTACAGTGGCCGGATGTATACTTGTATCCTACATGAGGACTACAGACGAGATCAAAAGCGGCATATGCAATGGCGGTAGATCTATATCGAAGGGTGGAAATAGCTGGGCCGAAAGCAGCTGAAAACGCACGCAATGTCAATCCAAGCCTTCTCTAGCTGTTCGAGAATAGAATTAGACGCAGCATATGCGGCTCTACCAAGGGCTGGGTCAGCCGTCGAACCAATGCCGGAAGTATGTACTGCACATTCTGTATAGTTAGACTAAACTATTATTTTCTTCAGGACGCCACCGGCGACGTCTCTCGCCAGAAATCTCGTAGGGTGACAGCTCTGATAGGCAGTTGCCAATCGTAATAGTATGCCTGTATTGTAGATCAATTATTGAATCCTGCTTAGACTTCTGGCTACCTGTGAGACTATTGCTTGATTCTAAAGTCCGAATTGACCCGAGGTCATATTTTCTCGGAGAATATGTTGCTTTCCCTGCATATGACTATTCGTATGGACACATCTAGAAGAGCCCATGTCCTCCAATAATAGAAACCCAAACCCCAGGAAGACCAAAAGCGTCATTCTAAGGAAATGTGAGTTATTGACTAGCCCAAGAGATGGATATTGCCATCACAATTCTTACTGGCGGTAGTATACGCTGTAGTATATTAGGGATTATTCGGTACGTGCCACTATGCCTTGATCCTCCAATTAACCACCAATGCAAGGCAGCCAAATACTTAATGCATGTACCTACATGTTTCAGGGTACCCTGGTGGCAGGAGGTGATTTGGCAGGAGGCAATAAGAGAGTGGGTAAGCTGAACTTACGTAGATTTGCTCGCCTTGCGTTTGACAAGAACGTGCAGCCTCGGGCTCTCTTTAATTAGATGGCGACAGCGTGGGTCTTTCATCATTGACCTACAATATGAGACTATTGACGCGTCCATCACAATACACGAAAGAAAGTCGGTCTACTGGCTTGCATCGGATCGACCGATAATTATTCGTAACTCTTTGTTGGTATGACCCCATAATTGAACGCCCTCCACTCGTAACTACAATATATAGTCGGTAGGTGAACTCAAAGACTGTTCTGTGCTTGTCCATCATCAGAAACTTCTTGGGTTATCCTCCCATCTAGGTTCGCTAACTTCATTTTTATTTTCTGCTAGTCGCCATGAATGTGGGTATTGTTGGAGCTGGGATATCCGGTCTCTATATCGCACTGTCTCTTCAACGGCAGGGACATAATGTCACGGTATTCGAAGCCACTCCCAGGATAGGAGGCCGGATTTACACGCATCGATTTCAGCCGCTCAACGAGGGCGAAGATGTTTACTTTGAAGCGGGAGCTATGCGAATTCCTCGCTCCCCATTACATGATCGCGTTTTTCACTTTGTCCAGTATCTGAACACGTACGGCAAGCCTGAGGATCAAGTCGAGCTGATCCCCTATGTAATCGAGCACGAGAACAACATCGCATACGTTCACGGCCACAAAGCAGACCTCAGTGACACCGAGCATGGATCTCGCCTAGGGATCCCCCAGCCTTACCGAGGAAAGTCCGCGCGGGAGCTCCTGGGTGAGGTTGTCACGCCGTGGCTGCAGCTTTTAGAGAGAGACTTCGACAAGGGGTTTGCCGAGATCATGAAGTACGATATGCTCTCTTTCCGGAGCTATCTGGCTTTAGTCCAGCAATGGCCACACGAGGTAATTGACTTTGTCGAACTGATGACGAGTCAGACGAACCAATATGACCTGAGCTTCGTGGAAATTATTATGCAGAATTTAGACTTCAATGTTCGCGAGTGGTTCACCGTCGGTCATGGTATGTCCCGTCTCACGCAAGGGGCAGCCAAGCTTGTGGGTCTGCAGAACATCCACACCAGCTCTCCCGTCGATCGTCTCATCGAGAACCCCGATGGCCGCATCACCCTCCACGCGCATGGGCCCATCCCTTTCACCGGTACCTTCGACAAGGTCGTCCTGGCCATCCCCCCAGCCGCCCTTCAGGGCATCCGGGAACGCCCAACCTGGAGCTTCATGAAAGAGCAAGCGATTCGCAGCGCCCATTTCGAACCATTATATAAGATCGGACTACACTTCCGCACGCGATTCTGGGAACAGCTCAATGCTCCGTCGTTCGGAGGCCAGAGCGCCACCGACCTTCGGTTCCGATGGATTGTCTACCCGTCCAACGATCTAGGGACCTCGGGATCGGGAGTGCTCCTCCTCTACTGCTGGATGAACGACGCATACCGCATCCAGTCAGTGCCGCGCGATCAACGCGTCAGACTGGCGCTGCATGACCTGCAGCGCTTCTTCGCGGACACGGGCGTTGATATCTATAGCCAGTATGTGGATTCCTTCGACATCTGCTGGAGCAATGAGTATGTGACGGGTGATGCAATGTTTCTTCCTGGCCAGTTCAGTCGCTTCCATCGCGTGGCTGCAAAGCCAGAGGGTAACATTCACTTTGCTGGGGAACACTTAAGTCGACATCATACGTGGATATCCGGTGCCATGGAATCGGCGCAAAAGGCCGTTCAGGAGATATCGGGGGAGGTGGATGCGAGACCTCTGGGAGAGGAAGAGTACACCCGGCAATTCGTGAAGGCGATCGAGACGCCGCCGCGCCGTGTGGATGCGATACCAGAACATGAGAGACAGATTTTATCCCGACTATAGGAACACATTTATCTATATACACGATGCTCCTTGGTACTACCCGGTGGTGTAGTCCAATATTGTCTAGTTCCCTGGCTCCCTGCAGCCTTGGTCAAGACACATACGCCATCATGCTCGAACATAGACTACTTATTTTCTGAAAAAGTTTTAAATATCGAAGGTTGTCTGCGTTTCATACACCATCACGTTTGAGTTTAGCACTTCATTTAATATTTGTCTTATGTCTCTATCGGACAGGTGACAGTTTTGGTGTGTTCCATGATTAGATGGTTTGGTTTACATAGTATTTTAATGAATTGATCATTTCCGTATCCATATCGTTGATAATGCATCATAAAGCTATATAACTTCTATTTAACATATTGCCTTTACATCAATCCTTACTACAGTGAGCAAACTCTCGTTACATGCCGAAGGTATCCATTTATGTAGGCAAATAGCTGCATTCAAAGCTTTAACGCCGTCTAGCACCTGCCAGCAGATGGATATTATTCTACGAATAATAATTGACAATAATCTAGATTTTATTGTTCGATTGGAAACACATGAACGTTCAACTTCAGCTAAATACTATCTTCTTTGGCCTTTGAGGCCATGATGACGCTATATTATATGACCGATAATAGTGTCTTCTCTATAGATGACTCTATCATCAACACTTTGCTATCATGATATATGTCGTCTGCATTCTCCAGTCACGTCACCTGACTAGGATCACGGGAAGGTCTGCTAAGACCTGACGCTTCAATCTGGACAATAACATGTCAGTCACCTGATGAGTTACCTGACGCACAGTCGTATAATGGCTTTCTCTGTTTATCGTATAGTAGTTGAAGGACACACAACAAATATCTACCTCGCAGTCGTCTAGCTCCATCATAACATACTTAACCATGCACATGCTACAAAGGAAGGTTTTGGCTCTACCTCCACTTACTATAAAAACTTTCTCCAGAAGTATATCTTTCACTTGTCGAGGTAGGCTTCCCGGGATCACCAGCATGGTATTTTTCTATTAACATTTCTACCTGGTTCTAGGAGAACCTATCCGATATGAGCAGCTGTTTGAGTACACAAACGGACGCTTCCTGGTTAACGAGAGGAGCGAAAAAGCAAAGCGATATACAGAATTCAACGTTGATGCGCTCTGCACCATGGTTTCTTCTTTACCTTCTGTCTCTTCGCCCATCTCCAAGATTGACAAAATGGAAGGCGGGTTTAATAAGGTGACGTTAATGACAGCAGAGAATGGAAAAGAGGTCGTTGCGAAAATGCCATTCCCTCGCATCGTACCGATGGAGCATAGCACTGCATCTGAAGTAGCTGTCTTGAACTATGGTGGGAACTCCCTTTTCTATGGGCAATTTTGCTGCTAATGTACCTATGTCTAATAGTGAGAGCTCATACCGCTGTGCCAGTCCCCAACGTCATCGCGTGGAGCTCCGACGCTTCGAACCCCATTGGGTCAGAGTATATCCTGATGGAGAAAGCCCGTGGCAGACAGTTAGTTGACGTGTGGGGTGACATGAACCAGCTACAAGGCTTCAAGTTTATTAAGAACCTGGCCAGGCTGGAAGGTCAGCTAGCATCTTTGGAGTTTCCAGGCTATGGAAATTTGTATATGCTACATTCTGCTCCTCAACTTTCGGCCGCAACAGTGAACGACGAGTATTGGCTTGGACAACATATAATGAGTCATGGTTTCCCCAATGCGAAAACGGGACCCATTCAGGTCCATGTTTGTCGTCCTCTAGGCCTCTTGTTGAATCAGTACTAAGGGTGTATACTATAGGGATGAACCTCACGGACCTCGGTCTTGCATTGGCCGGGCGTGGCCTTACACAGATACAAACTTCCACCTTTCTTCCTCGTGGACCACATTTTGGCTCTAAGGACGAGCATTCTCGGATCCTGGAAGCTGCCATGGATATAATACCGAAACTAGCAGAGCACCCTATTGTGAAACCCTACTGTCGTCCAACGCTATGGCACAGAGACCTCCATCTAGGCAATATATACATTTGTGACCAAGATCCAACAGATATAGTGAGCATTATCGACTGGCAATTTCTCTCGGTCATGCCCGCGTTCATGCAAGTCCAATGGCCATACTTCCTTAGCCCGCCAGAGAACTACGAAACCGGGTTGATAAAACCAGAACTACCATCAAACTTTGACGAAATGGACCCAGATGAAAAGGCTTTCGCGGAGGCTGTGAACGATCAAGCTCTACTTTCAAAGTGTTATGAAGCGGCACTTACCAAGAACCACCTTCCGTCGTCTTTTGCTCTGACTCGAGTCCACTAAGCTATGCGACACCTGTTCTCATCTTGCGAAACAACGTGGAAAGATGGGATAATACCGCTCCGTGATTCCCTGATCCAGATTTCTGAAAGCTGGCGTGAGTTGGGCCTCCCTGGCTCGTGTCCTTTCTCGATCACAGATGATGATCTGTAAACATAGGCTTGAGCTTTCACGGTATATGGATTGGCATAAATTGAAATCGTATACACAGGAGCTGTTGCATTCTGATGATGACGGCTGGGTATCGCCTCAGCTTGACTTTGGCAAAGTCCAAGAAAGACATGCTGAGCTATACCAACTGTACCTTCAGTGACAAACAGAGGTGATATCGGAGGAAGAGGCAAAGAGACTTTGGTTTTACATCGATAGAGATTGATAGCATATGGTACAATTCCCACTTGATATCCCGGGTAGCTTTTCCGGAACTCTCATCTTAAGATTCCATTCGTTAATTGCGTTTCTTTTTTAGTGTGTGCGTTATTGTTTCTTACACACACCCCACTCCTACTCCGTTGATTGCATTGGATTCTATTACCGGTGAATAGTTCGTGATTGGTATCATACTTTCACTAATGAATGAACTACAGGAAGGACTGGGATGGTATTACGACTGTTGCCTGGAATTATTGTAACAAATTTGGAATCTATCGAGATATACAAACAGCGTCGTCCCAAGCAATAGACGTTATCACGGACCTGACCATACTACCAATTCTACTAAAGCTAGCCAAAGAGTATAGCATTTCCTGATGACCAAGGTCTGATTAAGGATAATATGGAAGTTGTTTTATAGAATGCATGTAATACAGTGACTCTTGGAGTGAGTCTCAGACATAGCCCATCAAGTAAACACTTAAAACCCATAGTCACTCGCCAAGCAAAGTAGAACTGTGCTAAGGCTTTGCTCTGCAACAGTTCAAGCATGTGCCCTATGATATCGCATTAGTAAAGAAACCACCCGGATACCACTTCAACAACTAACCCTTTATGCTTAGCATATTCGGCTATAATCGTCTTGCCAGGCGCCCAAGTCTTCGGGTTCATCAAGCAGGGAACAAGCTTTTCACAATTCTTCTTGTCGGCATATTTCAGCATATCCATATTCATCATACCCCATCCAAGAGCCTCCGCAACGGCGCAAGATTTGATCGCTTTAAGATCCTCATCCTTGCAGTAGTTGTGGTTGGGCTTTGTGCATTTCGCCACAATCGCGTCTGCAAGCTTTTCGACCTTGGGTTTGTAGTTGGGCAAGGCTGGTTTCTGGGGACATTTTTTGATATTGTTGATGATTGGCTGTAGCTTTGGCTCGAGCCATTTCCAGTCTGCCTTGCTAGGCTTTATACCCTTGCTGCAGACCAGTTTGTCGAATACAGGGCCTAGTTGCTTGCTCGCTACTTCACCGATTGGGCCCATGTTATCCATGCAGAGCTTATCCTGTGCCAGCGCATTGGTGAATAAGAAAATCCAGAGGATAAAAAGAGAAGTAAAGGAGAATGTCCATCGCATGTTGATGACAGTTTATCGGATGCGTATAGATAAATGGTTGGGGAAATAAAGAAAGGTTAGGTGAGTAATATACGGATTATACTGAGAGTCACTGGTCACTGGTCAGTTTATATAAAGTTCTCGATCGAGCTCTATAGGCCTGACCAACACTACCAACTCCGTTGCTGGATATTGAAGTTCTCAATTCGGCTGAAGGAATATCTTCTGACTATTGATTTTAGTATTTCACTATCACTGCTTGGGGATACTATATAATATAATATAGGTAGTGATTGGTAGGGAGATCGATAGTTCGGTCTTGTTAGCCTACCCTAGTCTATCAGTTCTGAAGAACATTGCCTCTTCGGGTATACGAGCTGAAGAAAAGGATCGGACCCTGGGCTAAAAGAAGGTTGTCTTGTTGGACCAATCCGATCACTAGACGTATCACCTAAACCAGTTCACCGAGAATCATTACTATCTTTAGCCAAACCATGAGGTCCAGAATCTGAATAAAGATATCAATTATTCAGTAGATCATTCAATAGGTAAAACATTAAACTGTACTAGTCATTATGTTGATCCACATACATGGATGTCGTCCAGATGGTATGGGATCGCTACCTCTAAGAAATCTCCCCATTTTGAGGATTCGAGGGAATTTGTATGGAGATTGAACTTCGACACCTGTAGATTGGAGTCGCTTACATCGGGGATTTACTGTAGTATACACTATCGCGGAAGCTTTTAGAGAAGCTGGCGGGGACTTCATATTTGACGCCTAGAATCGACACCTAAGCCGAAGTGGAATTAGTTTGATCCGTCACAGCCGGAAGAAAGACAATGACAGGGCCTGCCTTGCAAGAAGTCAGATTCTTCAGGAATGTCTCTATATAGAAACATCAGCAAGGTTTCGATTAATGTGATGGTTCAACTGGACGCTAAGCTTAACTGGATTCCGCTCACGTGGAAGCTTCACTGTGACCTGGTCAAACAATTGTAGTAGAAGACGTTAAAGGGCATGCTATCCGAGGAGAGACCTGATGTTTAGTACTTGAAAACGTGGCTCCGGGGATCCTCCCAAATGTGGATCACTTCACCCCCGAGAGCTTTGTTAATGAGGTCTGGTTTGCTAGTAAGTATTCTTCTCAGAACAATGTAAATGTCACTGCATTCATAGTACTATTAAGTGGGTTTACTGTCTGTATACGCCATGGCTTCCCATATGGCAATGCTACCAAGTGACCATGATATATCGAACACTAGAGTGGGAACCCACCAGACACCCTGCAGAGCTGTTGCCACCAGTTTTCTGGCCTGAGGCACCTAAGTGGGCGGAAGATGACCGCCCGATGCAGCCGTTCATTTGCATATGATAGAATGCAGGTTGACTAAGAGCTGGAATTTGAATCATACTTTCTAATTTTTGCTTGATGAGGAAAGTTGGAAATCTTCTCTTGTTCTCAGATCGCAATTAGTAGTACTTTGATTTGTCGCTAAGTAGGTAATAAGGATGATATGACAAGAAGTCTTGACTACGCGTAAATGCAGCATTTTAATCTGCACTGCCATAAATAACAGTGGAAAGACTCATGTTGACAACCTCAACGTAATAGGGAAGGATAGAAATGCTGTTTGATAGGTATGAAATGACGTCCGTATTGAGAACCATGTCTGAAAGAACAATATTCACAGGTCCGTCCCCCCTTGCTGAAAGCATACGTAGTCTGGTATTCCGTTAGTAAATCGATAGTACCTCAGGCTACCGCCGTTGTCCCCACTTCAGCCTCAGCCACAGCCACAGATTGTTCCTTTTAGTACTCCGTACGAAGTACGGGTGGTTGCCTGCCGTCCATTCACCGCCACTACCAGCGACGTCGGAGGCCATTCGGTGGTCCTCGGCTCTAAGGTATTTCTGTTACTCCGAGTTACTTACTTTATCCTCTCCTGATGTTCTAAAGTGGGGAAATTATTACGGAGTACACTCGCCCCAAACAAATGGGCGTCTTCTGATACTCTCCACTTCATGAGCCAAAAAAGGAGGGAAGCTAACATTTGCTGGCTGAGGAAATGAAACAAGCTGTTCCATTCCTAATGCAGGGGTGTAACCCAGGATTGACCTCTTCGATTGCTTTGTGGTTTTTTCAAGGCATTATGGAATTCTTTTCCGGGGATATATATCTTTCCCACTGTTGTTTGAACTGCCGACACGATCTCCTGGCCTATGGCGTAGGGCGCCGTCAAGCCTTGGACAAGAGAAGCTTAGCGGGGGTCGACCGGCTTCGGAATTTGTGGCTCCCGTGGCTGATGACCGTATTTTTAGTTTACGCGCCCAGGAGTAAGGCTGAGGGGGCACGACCCAGTCAGTGCCAAGTGGATCCATTCGATCGGCGCTGCATAGCCTATGGATCTCTGGAGACACGTATGTCCCTAGACTCACTACGGTGTCCCGCTCATGAGAAGACGAATGGTTTCGCCCTGACGCTCTTCCAACGATAACAGTATCTTCTATCATCCATCTACTGTGTACTATGTAGCCGTCCTTCAATCTCCGATGCCTAAGGCAGGATTCTATTGAACGAGCATAACGCGCTCGGTGCTACGAGGAATGAGGACCTTGATCCACTCCAATCTTTGTTACGTTTCAAGCCACGCCCCTCTCCTCTGCCAAGAGCCCCGACAACTGGATCATGTCCATCAAACCCATACCGTGGTTGGATTCAACAAAACCATAGTCTGGTACCGGAGGAAGCTAAGCGCCAGCGTCTCCTCGTCTCGGTGGCTTGGCGGTGGCTGATGTGCATCTTCGCGCATCGAAGCACTCCTATCAGTGATCGCCTCCTATGCCGCACCCGCTGTTATGCTTTTGGTAACGTGGCAGTCTCTGCGTCTGATCACTGGGTGTGATCTGTTCGATTGGTCCACCACCCATCGCATGGGTTGCCTCCCTTCTCGCCCAGGTCCGAAATCCGATCCTCATGAGATGAGATAGGTGGGGCAGAGAGCAACGTAGGCAGATGGAGGGGTAGCGATAAGCTGAAGAGTACGCCAGCTTGGTGGGGGTGTCGGGGTATATTAAGACGTATCGCACCCACTGCTGCTCAGACTATTCTTCTCATCATTCTCTGCAAAATATCCTGTTCCTCTCATCCATATCCATCTTCTCCCCTTTTATTTTCTTTACATACCGCATAAATCATTCACAATGCCTTTCGGCTGGGGTAAGTCATTCTTTTCCCCTTCAGACTTTTGTCAAATTCATCCGGGTTGTTCCTCGTGCGAGCTATCAAGGCTTCCCCTGTTTGTCGTAACACGGGCTTCCCATAATAGCGGGGTAGTTGCTTTCCACATGACTTTCGATGGCTAACAGGATTCTCTTTATAGGCGACGCTGAGAACGCTCACCAACAGGTGCAGGAGGGGCAGCACGAGGGTCACCTCTCTCACGATCTCATTGCCGGTGCCGCTGCTTTCACCGGTATGAAGGCTTGGGAAGACCACCAGCGCAAGGAAGGTATGTGAACACTGGCTGTCGTTGACTTTTCCCTCCCGCTCCATGTGACAGCGCCTGTTAACGCTTCTGGAACCACAATAGGCAAAGAAGTCTCTCACAGCACTGCCAAGCAGGTAATTGCTGGATTGGCCGCTGCTGGTGTCACGAGATTGGTTGAGACCAAGGGCTTGAATGCGATCGACGAGCATAAAGCTAAGAAGCAGGCCGAGGAGAACGCCCAGCGCTTGTACGAAGAGCACTACGAGCGCGGACAAAATGCTCCTCACTTTAACCCTAATGAGCACAAACCTCACCCGTCTTTCGAGCGCAATCGCTTTGACGAGCACCCACACCACGAGGGCCGCCAGGGAGACCAAGTTGACCGGTGGTAAATATTTCACAGACGGAGTGAACATAGATGTCGCAGGAGACGGTCCTCGTCAGTTCCAGGTGATGACATATGTAAATAGAAATGAATAAATAAACATTTGTGAAAGAAACCTGTCAAGTTTTCCATTCTGTAGGTTATTCTCTCAAGTGCATATAAAGGTCCCTTGGGCGATTGAAATACAAACAAATAATCGCGCTTGGCAAATACCAACGCGCCTTGGCAGGTTTAGTCAAAGTACAAGAGTTATGTAGGATTCCGCAGAGTTCGGAAAGTCATTAGAATATCACTCTTTCTGTGGAGATGTAAGTGTGGGAGGATACATGTCAGGTACTCCAGGAACATTAGGGTCTGCTACAAAGGATCGGGTACTCCTCATGTACCTGGTGAATGACCGGTAGGCGATGCTGTAATCGATTCGATCAGGATGACAACATCCATCCATCGACAGGGGTCCTTGTCTGAGTAATCATGGTCGATTTCTCCGACAGGTGGAAAGTCACTGACTCAGCTGCCCAACTGCACTCGGGAGCCAGTAAGGGGAGTCGAATTGGTCCCCCACCAGAACCAACCACAAATGAAGTCTCTTAGACTGCTGCACGTGCATATCTCCAGCCTATCAGGGCGGCATCAAACCAATGATTTGTTGGCCCAGATCAACCTAGATGCCCTGGCCCAAAATGATCTCCCGACGGTGTTGGCAAAAGAGTTAGGTACTTCAATCACCAGGAAGATCTATCAGTCATGATTGTCCTTGGCGAGCACTGAATGGTTGAAAATTCTTTCATCTTTCCTTTTTTTTTTTTTCTTTTTTATTTTGAAACCACCCATCTGTTCCCTTGGTGGTGGTTTTCCTACTCGTCTCTTTTTCACTGACAGCTCCATTGCTATACTTAAAATTGGTCTAAGACAGATCAATTTTCCTGAGTGCAACGTCTTCCCTTCCCTCAGGATGATATAAAGAGCGACCTGAGAGCTCTGGAACTCCCAACATAACGGCCATTCACGAACCCACACTCGTCTGAATTGAGACTTCCGACCATTTTCTCACCACTACTTGCCTCAACTATCATGCCCTCTTATCTCCCCTCTTCCGCAGAATGAAATTCGCCAAGTTGGTTACACTGCTGCAGACCAATTCACATGCATAACGGCTAACATTGGAGTCCACAGAGAGCTGGAACGGGAATTAGTTCCAGAATGGCGCGCCAAATATCTCGACTACAAGGTTTGATCCCACTGTGTGTGTTTGTTTCTCTTTTCTTTTTCGCTGGTTCCCCCAAGTTGACCGTCTCGTTCGGGTTGTAGGCGGGCAAAAAGAAACTTAAGGCCATTTCACGGGCGCTCCAGAAGACCAATCGAAGTCCCAGCCATTCGTCTCTCCGACACGTCAACCATGGCGATCCATCAACGGTAACCGCCAGTGGTCCCGACCCTCCCTCCTCTTTCCATCAACCGGACAGAAAGCATCCAGCCACCGACCCGACTTACAACCCGACATCGCCAGGCAGAAGTGGTTCCCGAACATCGCGCTCAACTCCCGGTCGGCGAAGCGAGCGCCAGCCCCTGCGAGTGCCTGGCTCCCGATTCTCAACGACGGTAGGAAACTATGGAAGCATCCTTGCGACACCACCGCTGCATGCTGGTTCTTCAGATGTGGCCTCGTTCGAATTACCGGACCCGGCGATCGACTTGAAGGTACAGGACTTTGATCCGAATAGCGAGATCACCCGCCAAGATGAACCCCGAAGCCCTTCGCCGGTTATGGCGCGCAATGGCAGTACCAGGACCGTGCCGGAAATTTCCCAGCTGAGCCCGTCCGCCAACACCGATAAGGACTCCAAGAGAAACACATTTTCTGGCTCAAACAGCAAGAGAGCCTCCCAGATCCTGAAGCGGGTATTCACATACACCGAGTCGCAGGAGAAACAGGATGATCAACCGTCGTCGGAATTCCAACGGCGGCAAGACGAGTTCTTCGCATTCTTGGACGATGAACTGGCCAAGATCGAGTCGTTCTATCAGATGAAGGAAGAGGAAGCTACTGAACGCTTAAAGGTGCTTAAGGAACAACTTCATATTATGCGCGACCAACGGATCCAGGAAGTCTTGAGCAATAAGAAGGGTCGAACGCAGCACGGACACTCGCACAAGCCGACCGGTTTTGGGGGACTCAACGGTTCTCGGCTAAAGGAGGCCTTTGTGGGACGTCGAATCGGGAAGAATTCCAAGGCATTGGCCGAATTGGCCACCCCGGCAGCAAACCAAGGACAGGATGCAGAGGTTGTGAACCGCCGCAGGGACTTCTCGCGACGACCCGAAAACGCAGTAAATCATGAGGTGCCCTATCGTTCTGCCAAGCGGAAGCTTAAACATGCGCTACAGGAGTTCTACCGCGGCGTGGAGCTACTGAAAGCGTACGCGTATCTCAATAGAACTGCCTTTCGCAAGATCAATAAGAAGTATGACAAGGCCGTTAACTCCCGTCCGCCTCTGAGGTACATGTCGGATAAGGTCAACAAGGCGTGGTTTGTACAAAGTGAGGTCACCGAGAACTTGATGGCCGCGGCGGAGGATCTATACGCTCGCTATTTTGAACGCGGGAATCGCAAGATCGCCATCTCCAAATTACGCAAAACTCTGAGGAAATCGGGCGACTACTCTCCGAACACGTTCCGTGCGGGCCTTCTCCTCATGGCTGGTATACTGTTCGGCATCCAAGCTCTGATATACGCCAGTCAGCATTTTCATCACCCCGATCCCATTATACCGATCCACACCAGCTATTTACTCCAGGTTAGTTCAAATGCCTCTGTTATTCGCCATATTTGGCTGTATTGATCATGACGGGACTGAGTTGTACAGATATACGGCGGGTTCTTCCTTATAGTCTTTCACTTCCTACTATTTTGCTTGGATTGTATCATATGGACGAGGAGCAAAATCAACTATGTCTTCATTTTCGAATACGATACCAGAACTGCGTTAGACTGGCGTCAGTTAACTGAGGTACGGGCTACCCACATACTATTCTCGCTTTCTAGCTAACGCCTCAGCAGCTACCTTGCCTTTTCATGTTCCTGTTGGGTCTCTTCATGTGGCTTAACTTTTTATCGGTTAATGCCATGTATATTTATTGGCCAGTCGTGCTTATAGGGATAACGGTGATCGTCCTTTTTCTCCCTGCCCGCGTACTGTATCATCGCAGTCGAAAATGGTGGGCATATTCCAATGTGAGTGAACATGCAGCTGTATTCGGGAATGGCCATGCTGACAAGCAGCAGTGGCGTCTATTACTAGCAGGACTGTATCCTGTCGAGTTTCGGGATTTCTTTCTGGGCGACATGTACTGCTCGCAGACCTATGCTATGGGGGTAAGTGTAACATCATCCTCTGACACTTTGAAGCTAATGATGAATCTAGAATATCGAGCTATTTTTCTGTCTTTATGCCAAGCACTGGACCGATCACGCACAGTGCAATTCTTCTCACTCCAGACTCTTGGGATTCTTCAGTTGCCTCCCGTCTATATGGAGAGCTTTGCAGTGTCTACGTCGATACGCTGACACACGGAACGTTTTCCCGCATCTGCTGAATTTCGGAAAGTACATCTTTGGAGTTCTCTATTACGCCACCCTGAGTATGTATCGCATCGACAGGGTTACCCGGTTCCAGGCACCGTTCATCACGTTCGCGTTATTGAATGCTGTTTATTGCTGCGTTTGGGACCTTGCCATGGACTGGAGTTTAGGGAACCCATATGCGAAACACCCCCTTCTACGCGAGGTCCTGGCTTTCCACAGGGCCTGGGTCTATTATGCAGCCATGGTTATCGATGTCGTTGTGCGATTCAACTGGATATTCTACGCCATATTCGCTCACGACATCCAACATTCCGCCGTGCTCAGCTTTGTAGTCGCGTTCTCGGAGATCTCGCGAAGAGGTATATGGACGATATTTCGAGTGGAGAACGAACATTGCACGAATGTGCTGCTTTTCCGCGCGTCAAGAGACGTGCCATTACCCTACGAGGTGGCCTCGCCACATACAGAAACCGACCAACCAACCGAAGAAATGGTGGTCCAGGAACCACAGCAGCCCACTCCTCAACCTCCTGCGGCCGATATAGAACACGGAACTCCGCCCACACCGGGTACATCCCTCCGGGCACGCGGCTTATCTCGAGTGGGAACCATTCTGGCCTCCGCCCATGCACAAGACTTCCAGCGCAGAAAGCGACCGGAGGACCTGGGCGGTGCATCTGCATCTCATGGTAACGCAGACACCCCTGAGGACAGTAGCGACGACGACGACGATCCGACCGACACCAGACCCTATTCAGATAATATCATTGTCGAAGACTACGCCTCGTACGGAGACAACGATCGATTTTTACACTAACGAATATTTCATCTTATTTGATAGCATTTGCGGGAGCATATTTGATTTACCAGCCAAAAAGTTGCATATTTCTTATTCATGAACATAATTATGATGGCATATAGAAATACATAGTCTAATAGGATAGATTGACGGTTGACTATAATGTTCACTTCTCTGTGTAATTCTACAAGGGGAGGAACCCCCATCACCATGGCAATCGAGCATCTCTATCATGATCTACATAGCTCCTGTACCTCAAACTCAACCGTCCGCCCTACAACCCCAGACCACAGTCCTTTCAAAACTTTGAATACATTAATCACCACACAATTATAACCCCACAGCCCAAGACCTCTTTCCTAATCCATCAAGCCACTTACCAAAAACCCAATAGGTATGCCCCAAGCATACTCCAGTCCAAACCACCCACCATCTCCTGCTCATGGCTATCTATAAAACCCCCGAAAAGAACAATCCACGTAATCCCCAACCCCTGCATACGGAGTAAGAAACCCCCACAGAAAACCCAAAACCCTCCGAGAATGCAACCGTCGATCTCAAGCCCATCCCTACGAGGCCAAATATGTGGGTAATATAATGATTCATGGGCAGTCATTCACTGTCGATCTCTATGATCATCACTTGGATAGGTTATTTGCTTCGGCAAGGGCCGAGAGTTTGTGTTAGCTGTCTTGGTTGTTGGGGTATGTACGTAAACTTTCTCTTCCTGGTTTGGTTTCACTTAGTAATGGGTGGTTTCGGGGTTTGACTTGGGGATTTATTTGTTATGTGGCTGCATTGTTTTAGACTGATGGTATATTGTAGTTGAATTGGATATGGTAAGGGCTCATCCATAGTATTTGTTGGGGGAAGGGGATGTTTTATAGGGATGTTTTATACCCAGAATTTGGGGATTTGTGAGAGCAACATAAAATAAAAGAGCACTTTTTGCGCTAGAAACTGTTTTTGCTACGTTCGGCTACATACTATACAAGTTTGATACTTCGCTTGTTGACGTTGGCTATCCTGGAAGTGGATATGGTACTCACTATATATAAATAACTCCGGCAAACCCTAACAATCATACATACAAACCCACCACTATAGACCAATCCATACAACTAGAACCCATTGTAACACAGCAAGAACTTTTCACGCGAGGTTGAATCTACATTCGAATCTAGTACATTTACGCTGACAACTGCACACGCACAAACATCTGCATCGAGTCTGCAACCGAAAAATAGAATAGAAGGTACAACTTGGCATAACATCAAGCTTTCATCCACCCCCCAGACTTTGTCAACACCAACCAATCCCATTCCCCATCCAACCCAGGTGTCACGGCGCAAAAGCCCCCTAGTCAAATATAGTCAGTGATATTTGGTCCACAATAGCTAGTAACATCCAGAGTACGTGTCTGACTGTCCAAATTAGCTGTCACTGCCTCACCCAACCTTATCCACGCTCGGGTCCTCTCTAATTGGTCAGGCCGTGTACAAACTAGAGCACGACCGCGATCGGCATGGGGCTGAGAAGATGTTGAGGAATCGGGCCACATCGTTTACGTTGGCTATGGGACTGAATGTCCCAGAAACGCCAGATATCAGCCTGATGGGGCCGTGATCAGCGTGGGGGCCGGAACAAGGCTGGAAAATAAGCCTTGAGATAGCATGTGTATACGGGGCTAGACTTATCTGGGTAATTGAGATGCACGACGAATCAACGCGGGCCATGACTTGCGTAAAGATGGTGTTTGTTCCTGCGGTGTAGGTTGAGTCGGAGATGGATTATAAAGTGGGTGCGTTGTGCCCCGCGGTCACTTCTGAGGAAGTGTTCTTTCTCGGGTATTGTAACTTTACGCCTTATAGACGTGACCATGATGGATTTTTGGAGAAGGGAAGCAGAAGTAGGAGGAGGAGAAGGAGGAGGAGGAGGAGGTGAAATGTGTGAGTTGGTGGGTGAGGAAATGGCTACTCTGGTTGGCAATGGAGTTTGTATACCTACACTTTACACACTAACTACGACGGAAAATCCATGTTAACGATAAGAACAGGTTCTTGTGGGTTTCGCCGGCCAAGCCCTCCTATCCTTATGTCTGTCAGCATGGGTGTTCTTCCTAACAAAACACGGTAACATGGACATCACATATCCCGAAGGGTCCATGAAGCGCGAGATCGAGCGCAAGCGTCTAGACTTCGTTTCAAATATCCTCATGATCGGATCAGACATTCAATCCACACTCGGTATATCCTACATAATCACCACCTTCTCCCTGTCCTCAATCATGGATCTATACCACCTCCACCTCGTCTTCGACATCGTCAGCTTCGTCGGCGTGTCCAACACAGCCGCCCTCGTCTGTTGGCGATTCGTCCGTGCAAAGATCGACGCCTCCGCTACAAATCCCCACTCCAAAAACATCGGCGGGCGTATATCTTACTGGAACGGTCGCTACCGCGCCACCTTCTTCTTCGTCATCTTATACTTAGCCCTTCTCATCCTCCTCTGCGTCCGCCTCAACGAATGGGCCCCCGACACCGAACCCGGCCGCTGCTACTTCTCCAGCCTCGTAACCAGCCCACATGCCTCCCACCCTGGCGCCGACCAGATCTATGTCTCTATCACCGGCAGCTGGCTTATAGTCGTCATCCTCTCCAGCGTGTTCGTCGGCGTCCGCGGGAGACGTTTCATTCTGATCCTCGCCTCGCTTCACTTCCCCCTGCACCTTTACATGGCGATTGCCCTGCGGCAGGCAAACCAGGGCAAGTTCGAGGGCGAGGTGAAGCACGAGAACGAGTGGGACTTTGGACAGACGACGGCGGTGGTTCTTCTTGGTATCGCCGTGGTCGAACTCATAGCGAAGGGGAGAGAATACTATCGGTTCGAGAGGTATGTGACGAAGCATGGAGTTCTGCCCAGTGAACATGCAAATGGTCAAGGGCCTAGTAAAGATGTCGAGGCTGTTGGGAATGGGATCACTTATCCTCTTGATGCGTTGTCGGTTAAAGATGAACAGACCCCTGAAGCGAGGCACTTGTTGTCGAAGAGACATGCTACATCTCCGCCATGAGAGGCTGGATATGGGGAATTGTGTTGGGGGTGTAATTGAAGTCAGAACGGGGTCTGGCTCTATGATCAAGATGAATACATTTTGAGGTTTATGTATATACCTGGGCGTTATGTTTGTAATGGGCTATGGCCTGATATATAGATCCCTATAATTTGCTTTCTATGACAATTGTGTTCTTCCAAGCTTTTGGTAAATAATTTGTGGTCTAGAGAGATTGAATTAAATCTTGCTTTGGCCCTTTACAATGGTGACTTTAACACGGTCTGAACACTCGCAGGTCGCAGTCCGGTTAGATAGGCAAAATTGCAGGGGCATCGCGATGGGTGCAAGACTGAGGGAGAAGAGGACACGGCGAGGTTGAGTTGTTTACATCTTTCTTGGTCTTTCTTTCGTTCTTTCTTGTATATGTCGGTGTTGGTGTTCTTTACATGGGTCGTCAATCTTACACTACTCATGCCTTTAGGAGGCCAAGCTTTCAGATGATATTGTCAATTGCCAATAATTCAGAGCTCCAGAGCACAACTTAATATACTGTATATCACATATAACAGCGGACAGAAAGAGAACTAGAACGCTAGAGTAGGGCCAAGTCAAGTGCAAAAAGACCTAGCGTGATTAATAAAATAGACATATAAAAACAAGCCCAATTTCGCGGCTGGATACCATTAATTCACTTCATCAGACAAGCTGCAACTGCGACACAATTTGTCTTCCCTGCCAACTTCATTCTTGAGCAACCGACTTTGATACAGGTTTAATTGTTCTGCTGGTTGTTTAAGATTCGGAGGATGGCCAGGAACAGGTTCAGAATATCCAAGTAGAGCGAGATGCTCGCGGCAATCTCCTCCTCAACATGGTAGTGTCTCATGATTAGCTGCGTGTCAACAAGGATATAGCCCGAGAAGATCAACGCCGCCAATCCGCTGTAGATAAGCTCAACGGTAGAGCTGTTGGGAAGGAACGCAGCGACGAAGCCGAACAGGATCAAGAACCAGAGCGCACCAAACAGGTATGGCATCCAGTTCGTGAAATCGTACTTCGTCTGGCATGCGAAGAGCGTGAGCGCGACGAACATGCCGAGCGTCAGGATAAGGGCTTGCACTACGATGCGCGCGTCATAAAAGGATGTCACGACACTGATGGAGTAGGCCTCGAGAACCGTGAAAGCAGTCAGGAAAAGAAGGTTGGCCGGGTAGCTCTTGCGCTTCCAGTATGTTACGAGCATAAAACCCAAGGCACCGAAGACTGAGACGATCATCAGCCAGAAGTTGGACTGAATCCATAGGCGGTAGCTGTCGCTGAAGAAGGAGATCGAGCTCATGATGGTGGTCAACAGGAGCTGTGCAGTTCTGTGTGTTTGAAGCTCATGTTAGTCTTGCGATCATGCGCTTGTTTATCGAGTGAGGGATGGTTGGGATAGGGCTGGGACGTACAGGATGGCATAGACCTTCCGGACAAATTGCATCCGGATAGGTAGCGTTCCTTCTGCGACCATTCCACCGAACTAGGTTGTGTTAGCATCATTTCATAGCTGTGGCTGGTCGTCGGGAGGAATAGCGGATACGTACTTTGAAGTCATCGGGAACATTGTCGTCCTCACTGCGAGGCGCTTGTGAGTATTCGGCCGTTGCCTGATAAGATGGCGGGGGCTGAGTGTATCCGCGCTCCTCAAACGAGTCCCGCTGAGGAGCTGGCTCATATCTAGTATTAGCAGCCATGGTGCTAATAGATGCGTTGGCAGTTGACTATTCTAGGAAAAGTGCAGCATGCACGTCGATGGCGAAGAAGTATTACAATGAGATTGAGAGATGTGAGATGAGCAATCAATGGCGGCCTACGGGAGCTTCTAGAACGTGACGTCGGAGGGGGTCACATGATGCATGGCCACTGCCTCAGGCGGAGACATACATCGGCTTGTATCTTTCTTCCACCAATATTTGGATTTCGCCCTAAAACAATATATTAGACAAACCCTCATTCTTACACGTATTTACAAGAACGACTCTCCGCACAGAACAGATCCCCTGTCGCAGACCATAGTGTCGTTCATAAAGTCCAGTCTACTCCTCTCAAGCGATGTACATGTAGAGAGTGATGTAAAATAGTAACACTGGAAAATCATACTAAATCTTTATATATATAATATAGACATAGAAGCAAAAAAGGATTAGAAGAGAAAGAAAGGCGTGTAGTGAAAGAATGTCACATATCCTAAATGAGGCCGAAATACTAATGATCAACCAAAACATATCCCCAACGCCCGTCAATGGTATAGTATTGATTGAAGAGTGGACCAAAGTAAACCTGTTTCTCTAAACCAACGGAGGCGCAAATGAGAAAAGAAAAGGAAGAGGTAAAGAAAGGAAAGAGAAAAGGGAGATAGGAAACCAATGAGTGTATGGGAAGAGTAAAGAATTGGCAACAACGGAACTGAAGAGTTACCTGTCTAGCAGAAGAAAGATGCCCCGCGGCATCGATAGGGTGATATCTCAATCTAATCGTTTCTAATGTGAGGCGATGAAGAGCGAGTTAGTGATGAGACAAACAATCATGACCACGACTCCGTATATTGCGAGTGCCAGACTCAGCTTCCGTAGGACGGCCTTTCGCCAATGGCGAGTCCCACGACGAAGGATGCCACTCTCGGTAAGCGATTGCGCCTGATTGTCCAGGTCATCGTTATCATCACCATCATCGGAAAATATGCCTTCAGCCGCCTCGTCATCTTCTTTCATTAGTCGTTGGTGGGCAGGTGAGTCGGGCGAGGAGATCTTATAATAAAACAATCCCGGGAGAATGAAACTAATGCTGGTACTGCCGGTGCTACCGACGTACGCAAGCACCGCTTCAAGAGAAGAGACGGTCATAGCAACAACGTAACTTAGCACTAAGATTGTCGTGGTAATGACTGAAAAGCGAAGATCACTCATGGGCTCGGGTGTTCGGTTCCCTCGTGGACCTAGCAGAGGATGGCGGTGAGGAGAATTGTCGTTGCTGTTTGAAGCCTTAGGTTTCCACTTCAAAACTGCGTCAACCGAGGCGCGGCACGGGTGACATTGAAGGGGGTACGAGAACATGACCAGTATAACGATGGCAGCGCGTCCAATTGTTGCCCAGAGCCCAGGGGGGTACATGCCCACGATGTTGCCTCCAACCGTGTCTCCAAACGAAAGATATCCAGTAATAGCGACAAGAATGTAAGTTGCAGCAGAACTTCCAATACTGGCAAATACAACCCCAGTCGTTCTGAAGTGACTGTTGTTTGCGATCTCGTTCAATATCGAAAACATCTGTCCGGCGATTAGAAGCATGATCTCAAACAGATGGAAAACAGGACAGAACTATACATTCTGATGGCATGTGAATGCGAAGACAATCACAGGAAGACTGCTAAGCATCGGAACGGGACCGGCCCAGTGAATCACACGAACTGGGCCACGATCCGCCATTGTATCACCAATTACGAAGTGATAAAGAACCAAAACCACCAAATAGGCCATGGAAACCAAAGCAGCAATGCTGGTGTACTTGAGGGAATCTAACCGGCGAAGGTAAGAGAGTGGGATAACAACCAACCTGATATCTGTGGTCAGCACGAGTTGAGTTTCCAGCACAAAACAACATACATAAAAGCTGTTACCCAGAAATGCCGGTCCACCAAGAAGTCATAGTCCGGGGTGCCACCAACAAAGCCTTGCACAACCCCCGGCATCAGGTCTCCTATGATGATTAGGTAGCTGACTCCAACTCCGAAACACTTAATCGCAATGGCCGCATCGAAGATCACGGCGGCATTAGGGTAGGTAAGCTGGGATAAGGCGAAGAATGACGCCGTTCCCCGGTCCAAATACTGCGCACATCGTGACTGAAGGTAGAGACCGAATCCCGCCGTCGTTCCAGACCATAATATCACGATGACACCCAAAACGATTCCCATATGAGATATAGCCAGAGGCATAGCAAGAACACCGGCACCGATAACTAACATATTACACCGGTATTAGAAAATAGAGATTCAAACTGACCGCCTATCTGTCTACTCACTCGTATTAACCAGGTTGATCACACAGCTGATCCAGCTGGCTTGACCGTGAAACCCCGGGTCCCGTTTTCCTCTTATTCCACGCCTACAGGATGGGCAATTACCCCTGTTAGCAACACGCGACCATTTAAAAAGCGATATCAATGCTTGAAAGGTATATTAAAGATACCTTCGCGATGCGTTTCGAAGTCCCTCGGCGGGACCAATCCCGACAGTAGCCTCATCATCCAACATTTTGTGGGGGGTATGTAGGGCGATCGAGTCAATAGATAAGAAGGTGGCCACACGACGTCGGAAAAAAAGCTGTTATCAACCAACTCAAGTTGCGACCGGTGTGACCAACATAATAGCCACTCGTACCAGCGACGCAACCAGGCGAAGGTGGATGAGGTAAAGAGAATGGAAAAGCAAACGAGCGAGAAGGAGGACAAAAGGGAAAGGGGAAAAAAACAAGGGTAATACCAGAAGATAAGGAAGATGACAGGATTGAGGATGTTGCCAGCCACGGGCGGAGTTGCGACAAGGCGATAAATCGACGGGCACTAGACCCTTTCCGATCACTGGGCGGATTTTCTCCGCATTTGATGACCTGGTTTGATCCAACTCCAAGTCACGGGAGAGGGGATCTTTTTACCCGTTACGTTCTCTGCTCTTGATCTAATAATATCTACTGTACCATGTTCTGTAAGGGAGAGAGCCATGGAAAAAGAGGTTCTTAATTACTAAATAAGAGTCATGTCTCAGATGTTCCCCTTCACAGTTTCGGGGTTCCCCATCCTTTCTGCGATAACAACCCAAAGACTTCGTCTTCTAGTACATTCATGTCCGACACTGTGTTACCGGCCCTAGTCCCAGGGCCTGGATCATTAATCGCACTCACAGAGCGCACAGTCTTGGACACCTCCAGCACGGTTCCTCCACAAACCGGAAACTGTGGTCCTTGACCTGTTCTATCACCGATAATTTCACTGACCTGGTCCTGTTGAATGAGAGCTAGCATGACTTGAGCTACCTCCTCGGGAGTGACCCATTCATCATTCGCAGTATCAACGATCTTTAGCTTCTCCGGATGGTCGGTCCACAAGGGGGTCTTGATCACGCCAGGGGCAACGGCTGTCACGCGAATTCCGAACTTGCTGTCAAGCTTACCCAACGACCGCACAAGGCCGTTGATAGCGTGTTTAGTAGCGACATAAATTGGAGCTGCCAAGGCTGGGTTCTGGCCCGCAATGCTGGAGATATGAACAATATGCTTAGGACGTCCGCTCGTCCGACGACGAACGAAATGGGCTAAAGCAAGTTGCGTGGTGCGAATCGGATGTGTTAAGTTGATATCTAGCAGGGCGTATCGATTGCCATGTTGCGGGTCCCGACTTTCCGGAGTACCAGGAGGGCGCCAGAAATTGCTCCAATGCTACACGACCTATTGCGTGAGCACCATGGTTTGAAGCATCGAATGGCGGTGTGCCGCCGCAACTTGCAGATTGATTGACATTTGAATGAGCAAACGTACCGGTTCGTAGACCCCAGCCCCCGGGCATACTACATCGATTTCCCCGAACTCCTTCTCGGCGACCTCGAACATCAACTCAAGCTGTTTCCAGTCGGTCACGTCGGTCCTCTGAAAGACGGCCCGGGGGGCACTGGATGGTATTGAGTATTTTTTCACGAGTCCCTGCGCCTCCGGACGAAGCGCTAGATCAGCAATGAGTACATTGCATCCGTTCTCCAACAGTAGCTTGGCAAAGGCAAAGTTAATCCCTACATTGGTGATTTTAGTAAACTCCCTATGACACCGAATGTAGAGGAAGCACTAGCTATCCTGCACATACCCGAGCCCGCCCCTGTTACGATAGCAGATCTTCCTTCGACGGAGAATGACATGTTGAAGGAAAGACGAGTTAATAGTCTTTCGGAGAGGAATGTAAATGTCCACGGGGCCGAAGTTGGATTCTACGGTGACTTTATACGGCCCACAGACATCCCCAGGACCTTCGGGGTTCATTGCTACGTCGACGGTGGCTGTAGTTCCCCTCTTGGGAAACGTGGAGTGAATTCGCGGGGCTGCATTGACCCGAGGGTCGTAGGTGGACCGACTCGGAAAGAAAACCGAAGTTTGTCATACTGAATGAACCGTTATGCAATTATGGGAAGCTGTAGTTCGGTTCGTAGTATAAGTGTACGTAGTATGTAGCTCAATCACTAGATTTGGATCGATAGGTGCGTCCCTTGATGTGTATATATACGAGATGCACTTATGCCGGATTTTCCAGGATTATCGTAGCTTTCCCGTTTAGGATAAATCCCGGGGTTTTAATCAGGGTCCAGAGACCTCGTTTCATGAGTATTTCGTATCACGGGACCACCGCCGACCTATAGTCATGTGACCCCGCAATTGTTCGATATCGACGCTGGGAAATAACTCTTGAAATTCAGAAACGGACACATATTTGTTTGACTTGAACGGAATAGAATCTGCCGGGCTAGCCAAGGCTACACCGTCAATTCTAGCCTCCAATTCAATCAGGGAGGTTGCCAAAGCAGGGTCCAGAAACAGCTGCATGTCGTGTCAAGATGGGCTCTATAGTGTCGCTGAAGCTTTTCACGAAGCCTGGGCTCATTACTGGCTGTCTGAGTGTCGATTTGACAATTACGGGGTTACCAGACGTTAAAGTGATGAGTCGTGCTGACTCGTGCGCCGCCTCTGTGTATGATAGTTATATGGAAGTCTGTGGTGCCGCTTCAAGTTCAGGATGGATTACCTTAAAGCCCACCTCGAAGAGCGCGCTAAGTTCCATATTAATGAGGAATCAAAAAGCGTGCGCAAACCTTTTCGGATAGATCTGATTTCAAAGCTCACCACGGGGCATCTACCCCGTCTAATATATCACGAAGGGGTTCTTCGCTGCAGCCCTGAATCACTGTTCCAGTCTGACAGTTCCCTGATCTTCTGATCAAGTGGACTTCACCCCAGCCCTTGGAAGCGCATCATCGAAGTCGATACAGCGATTGATCGGTTTCTCGTTCACTCTGGTTTGCTGGGAAAGCTTAGATGATACCTCGTTGCACACTTGTGATTCATCAACTTAACCATATCCCAGACCTGTAGGAGGTGGTCAGTATAAATCTAATAACTACCCTATATTGAGTAGGTCATATTGTGATCGATTGTCTGACCATCAACAGGGATGTTCGGATGCTATCAGAACCGCGGAAGTCCGTTCAGCCTAGTACATTAGCGCTGGTTTTAGACGCTTGTAACGATATGTAAGATAGGTCTGATGTCTTAATCTAATTTAAGGGTCCGTTATTATTTATGAGCAAATACTATTGTCTAAGCAATATCACGCCGTTTTCTGTATGGCGAATACATTAGTAGTCATTGCTGCCTTACCTATGGGCTAGGCAATTAATGTGTTCCTTCCCTAGTACTACCAATGGGCAAGTTCCGATGGGTGGACCCAAGATAAGAGTCAGATTTAGCGTGTTGTAAGGGATTGTTGAGGGGACCAGTTCAAAAGTACGAACCGGGAAAGGGATCTAGTCTTCGACACATTCCCACATCGTTGCCCTAACCGGACATCTTCATCGATATCTAACTTTCTCACCCCATAATATCACAATAGCCCAATGTCTCATGAAATTGACAACACGCGGTCGAAGCGCATGCTTCTTTTGCTTTACCTGACGGCCTTTCTCTTTTTTCTAGGAGAAAATATCCAACAAGCCCCACGAACCCAGATCTATGAGACCATTATCTGCCACCGTATGCTGCCATGGAATTCGAAGGACACGCCAGCAAGGGAAGGGTGCAAAAGCAAGGCTGTCCAAGAGGAACTAGCCTTCCTCAAGGGCACGGAGAGATTATTAGGGGCACTACCGAGTACATCTTAATAACCTTCAACGTGCTATATTCCGTGTCTATGCTAACTGATCAAATGTAACGCTTGGATAGCCGTTCTTGTTATTCCGTGGAGTATTTTCGCTGAACGATATGGCCGCTGCCTTTCCTTGAAATTGGCGTTAGCTGGAGTCCTGTGTGAAGAGGCATGGAGCTGTCTCATCTGCTGGTTCTCAGACTTGGTTCCGATCCGTCTCATCCTACTGGCCCCCTTATTTGAAATCATCGGCGGTGGTCCTGCAATCATCACTACTATTGTACATTTATTGGCCGCAGAGGTGACCACGCCTGAAACGCGGACATCAACCTTTTTTGTTATCCGCGCCATGGCAATTGCAGCGGCCATCCTGGCCCAACTCGTGAGCTCGTTCCTCATGACCCGTAATGCGTGGGTGCCGTGGCTTCTAGGATTGCTCTGCATTCTTCTCGCAATGTTTGCCGTCCCATATGCGCCGAACCCCGCCATTGAGAATTCTCTAAATGAGAACACCATGTTGGATCCGGGACAACATAATGCGCGTAGTATGGGTACCTTGAACCAAGAGGAATCCCATAGCAGCAAACATGCTACTGTTCGATCTCGTCTCGCTTTGGTGGCAAAGCAACTCCAGGAAGGGACAAAGGTTGTCTACGGAAACTTTTCGCTCATCGTATTATTAGCGATGTCATTTTTGGGTGAGCTCTGCGAAGATTCGCTTGCTATGGTCCTGTTGCTTTACATCTCGAAACGGTATAGCTGGGAATTCGCCCAGGTATGTGTTGAGTCCGTTCTCAATCGAAGAATAGGAGTTAAGCGGCTGACATCATGAGCAGGCCAACTATCTGTGGGCTCTAGGAGAGGCTGTCCAGTTTGTGTTCCTGATTATCCTTCTTCCGCGTATCAGTACCATGCTCTTAGCTCGTTTCAGGATGAATGCATACGCGGCGGATTTTACGATATCCATTGCTAGCACGACTATGCTTAGTTTCGGGAGTTTGCTTCTCGGAATTGGCGTTTCTATACCTGTTGCCATCATAGGTATGCCTACCTTCCCCTCTATATCCCGGGGCTATCACTAAGCTATACCTTTCTAGGAGTCATCCTGATGTCGACGGGGGGAGGGCTTCAATCAGCACTGCGGTCTCTTGTGACAATGGTCATTTCTCCAGATGATATCAGTGTTGTCTACTCTATCTTTACTATTCTCCATGTCTTGAGCACTTCTTTGGTAGGCCCTATATATTCAGGTGCCTTCACTTTGGGATTGAAGTTCGGGACGGAGTACACTGGGCTTCCGTTTATAGTGGCTTCCACTTTAGCTGGCCTATCCTTACCACTGTTCTTGTTTGTCCGGCCCCACCTTCACTATGTACCAGTACAGGAGGCTAGCAATTGAGAGTTCGCCTTGTGCATGAAACTGGGAGTAAAGATATCGAATGAGGACATTTCTCTTTCCAGGAATTCGTAGAAAACCAAAAACAGCCCCACTGACTAAAGCTATCCAGTACAGTATCAGGTCACTGAAATGAAGGGAGTCTGCCAGTTATCTTCTCCTCCGTTCAGCATCAACCCGGATTCCCTCCTTAGCCCGTCCCCTCCAGCTTCCCTCCCAGCGAGATAACGCTAGTTGGCCTTCGGCCATCTCATCATGAGTCTAGCGTGTCCGAGCCAGATCTAATGCCTAATCTGTCTAGCTGTCCGGATGAATAATGAAACTAGTTCTTTCTCTCTTCTATTATACTCTAGCTATGCTGTTTGTAGCCATTTTCTATATAGATCTCATATTCTCTATTATACCAGTCTATGTTTATTTTGAAATGAAATAAAAAAATATATAGACATATACATATAGGTATAGAGCTAAACTGAAGATTGTTATTTAAGATAATCTATCAGACCCCAAGTGATTGTCTTAGAATTATTATAGAGAGTCAGCCATTTCCTACTTAAAGTCAGTAAACACAATCGGTTGAGATATTTTAAGCAACAACGGTAACAGGTTACAGGATAATCTCGATACTACCCTGAGTGCTTATTTGCCTTGGTTATTGCTGTTATCAATGGCTAAAATTCTCTCACCCCAACACTGCATGACCCTCACACCCCACTGTGCCAAAGCAGCCATCTCCGCATGGTCACAATGGCTGATCTCCTCCAGACGTCGCCTCCAAAAGAGCCATCTCGAAGTGCTAAAACCGGTATCCGGCACAACTTGTGCTTCTCTAGCAAGCTCACCAAGAGTCGAGGACTCAAATCCGTGACCCGAGAGACAAAGGTTTTCAATCTTGTAACCACATAGCTCAAACCAGGCAACCGCTGCTGGTAGCAGATCAGCGATGGGCAGCAAGCTATTGCCCTGCTGGTCGTCGGTTGCAGTCAACGGCCTACGCGTCTCGAATGTATCCCTAAAAATTGAAAGAGCACAAACACACAATTCGGAGCCACACACGCCCCAAGCGCTGAGACGGGCTATGAAGGCGCTGAGGTTCTGCCGCTGTTTCGCCGGTAATTTGTCGGCTGCGTTCCATGCCACTTGAAACTCCTGCGTAAGGAAAGGTAGATCGACCCAAATCTTCCCCTTGGAGGTTGAGGCTTCCTCTTCAACTCCTGAGGTTGCACTCATGCGATGTAAAACGCCCATCTCTCGGGCGTGCAGGATTTGGCCTGCTAGGCGATCCTGAGCGGGGTGTTTGGCATCTGTGATTTTGGCACCTTGAATGATCATGTACCATAGTTCTCGCATGTCATACTCGTAGAAATCTATTGGGAGGTCGGACTTGGTGTAACGACTGGATATATTTTGCATAAATAGTCTTGATTGGTGCCAGAATTTGTTGTCATTGTTATAGCCGTTCGATTCCCGCTCAGTATCAATAGCAGCTATATGATCAAGGGCGAACCTTTGTCGACTGCGTATCTGGTCTTCGAAGGAGGACATGGCGTGTTACGGTTTAAGGTTATAGGATCTATAATAACAGCAGAAGAATATGCTTGCTTGTTCTTGTTTCTATTCAAGGGGGGGGCGAGGGAAGAAATGGAACGTTGTCTTAGGGCTTTATGTACAGGCAGCAACGTACGATCGTGTATGCCTACGTGAGGCGGGGTCAGCAGTAACGGCTTCTACTAGGAACTGACGCAGGGGTTTGCTTATGCACGTTGTGATCCCTGCTGGTAGGGATAACTTGAATCTTGATATATACTCGAGAGGCCGTACTTTTCGTTTCCAGAGCTAGCGAAGAATTTCCCGCTTTTAGCTTTTCCGAAGCGAAGTGGCCTAGAGCCCGAAAAGGTCACACTCAGACCAGACTATATAAAACTGCCAGTGTTTCCTTCGACGGTATAAGTATTATAAGCCCCGGACTGGTGCAGACGTCACCAGGATAATGGTATTGAGAACAATAAGCGGTGAACATATTGCCAGAATACGTAGCAGAAAGGATCTAACCAATATCATTAAAGCTTTTCTCTGCCAATCACAACGCATGAATTAGGTTGGATTCATCGGAGTACATCGGTTTGGCGGTTGTTTTCCTAACATCGTAATCGGGCCGACTTCCGTTTTCGGTGTTACCGAAAGTTTCTCCGCATATGTACTTAGCCCTGGGGTAATTGGGAGCCATATAAAGTCGCAAAGACCCCATCGTCAAAATGGAGAAAGCCAGGTATTTCTGTAGCTCAAACAGATCTGTACAATATGGCAATGTCACGACTTCTCTCCCGATCTGCAGTTCGGGCTGCCTCCACTTCCGCTCAAACAACCAAGGCGGCGGGAGATATTTCAAGCGTTTTTCCTAGTTTGAGACCAGACTACAAACCAGAGCCTCTGCCACCGCGGTTCAAGGATTTAAAATCACAATACTTCGAGAAAAACGAAGAAGTGCTGAAGCAAAGCTGGAAGCGACTACTCCCCAGCTTAGAAGAGGAAGTTGATAAGATCAAGTCAAAAGGAAGCGATGTATGTCTCAATGTCTAAGTGGTGATGCCTTACGTGGATAGGGTCACTAACTTTACCTCAGATTATTCCCTCCGTGGATTATGCGGACGTTGTTTCTGGAAATGTACCAGAGAAAGTCCTTGCGGAAATCCGTCACCGCGGAACCGTAGTAGTCAGAAATGTGCTATCTCGTGGAATGGCTAGAGAGTATAAGGAGCGCGTCGAAGACTACGTTGCTGCCAACAAAGAGCGTGTGAAGGCATTCCCACCAGATTCACCTGCAGTATACGAGTTGTATTGGACTCAATCACAGGCGGAAGCCCGGGCGCACCCTAATATGCTCGATACACAGCGCTTCTTGCAGCGTTTGTGGCATTCATCTGACCCCAAAACGAAAATCTCCACCCGAAACCCTCTTACATACGCTGATCGACTCCGGATCCGCATGCCTGGTGATTCCAAGTTCACTCTTGGCCCCCATATTGATGGTGGCTCGCTTGAACGGTGGGAAGACCCTGAGTATTCCCGGGTTTACACCAAGATCCTCGAGGGTAAATGGGAGGAATACGACCCATGGGATGCAAAGCATCGTGTCTCGGCCAAGATGGACTTGTACAACGGTGCTGGCGCCTGCTCCATGCTGAGATTCTTCCAAGGATGGCTTTCCATGTCACAAACAGCCCCGGGCGAGGGCTCACTACATGTGTGTCCCATGATTGTTCACAGCACTGCCTATACCATTCTCAGACCATTCTTTGATACTCAAACGCTGCAGCCCGCATTGGATGCTACTTTCCCTGGATCTGTTCCTGGCGCTTGCCAAGAATACAACCCCGTCACCCATCCGCACCTGGAGCTTGAAAGCACTATGGTGTCGGTGCCCGAGGTCGGACCTGGTGACTACGTCGCTTGGCACTGTGACTCTCTGCACTCTGTTGATAAGGAACATAAGGGCAAAGGAGACTCAAGTGTACTCTACATCCCTGCCACTCCCATGTGCGACATGAATGTGGATTATCTGCTCAAGCAACGCCAGGCAGCTCAAACTTACTCCCCGCCTTGGGATTTCCCAGGTGCTGGTGGACCCGGCGAGAGCGGCTTCAAGGGAGCACTTGATTGGAACTCGATCAACCCCGAGGGCTTGCGCGCTATGGGCCTTGGCAATAAGCCATGGGAGGTTACCCCTGATATGAGTGAGGGCGAAAAGCAGGTTGTTGAAGCTGCTAACAAGGCATGCTTTGGTCAGCCATGAAATTATTTTCTGTCCTTCTTTCATCCAATCTGTCTTATTATGTTGGTGTCATTTAGGCGTATACGTGGCCGCATCAATTACTAGCAGCGAGTTGTATATATAAATCGAAAAAATTGTATTATATAGTCAGCGAAAGTGCGGAGTATAGTAATCCAAAATGGAATATTAAAGCTTTATGTATTTAATGGTTGGACCAACAAGTTTGATATGTTTGCTTTATTGATTAATAGCTCCACTAGCGTCAGTTGAGATCACCGCCCGCAGCCTTGACCAACAGGGAATCCCGAACAACATTACAGCAGGTCATACTTTCATTTCCAATTCATCCTTCGCGACCCCATGACCAGTTTTCTGTCGAGGTAATAACCATGCGGCTACAGGCGACGCTTCTTCTGCTCGCCTCGTGCGTTCCCTCAGCGCTGGCTATCTATCGCGACGAGGTCGACCATATCGATTTCCACCATGCTCTACTCGGTACTCCTTCGGCCCATTCGACCTTCTTCCTCAAGCCTTCGTCCTCCTCTGATGCGTCCCTACTCTACACTTTGTCCGAGAAATTGCTCCTTGGTGCAGTAAATCCGAGGGACGGCTCGGTGGTCTGGAGGCAAAATGTCTCCCGATCCGCAGCCGCTGACAACGGTCTTTTACGCGCTTCCGATGGGACCAATGCTCTGGTTAGCGCAGCGGGCGACTATTTGTCATCATGGAGCGCTCTGGATGGTAAATTGATTTGGGAGAGCTGGTTTTCCGGTGAGCTTGTAGCAGACCTTGAGCTGCTGGAGCTAGAGGACGCCGCTTCACCTTCGACCGCTAAAGACACGATTGCGCTTTTCGGAGGCAAGGCGGGTGTTGTCAGAAGGCTAGATGGTGATTCAGGCAAGGTCAAGTGGGAATACAAAGATGAAAGGTTCGATCCCAGATAGCCTGGTTCGTCTCCAGTACTGACGTTTGGTGGGCACTCTTCTAGTGGCGATCTCCCATTCCAAGTCTCGTCCTCCGTCACCGACGTTTTCTATATCTCTCTGCAGTCGGCTCTCCTGAAGGGTTATAAGATCAAGGTTACATCTATGGACCTCTTGACCGGTCGTCAGAACCAGCAATTGACCCTGAACTTGGAAGGTGACATTTCCGGGCCCGAGTCTGTGCTTTTTGTGGGCGCAAACACCGCCTCCCCTCTGATTGTCTGGACGGATAAGGCTCAGAAGGCACTCAAAGTCAACGTTATTGGTACGAAGCAGGTTAGCACCATCAACATCGATAACACCAGTGGCGAGGAGCTTCGTTCCATCACCGTTCATGCTCCGAAGAAACTCAACTCGTTGCCTCATTTTCTGGTTCATTACCAAACGCAATCCGCATCATGGGCTGAGGTTTACCACGTCAACTTGCAATCCGCAGTTGTAACTAAAGCTTACAATCTTCCTCGCTTGGAAGGCTGGTCTGCCTTCTCCACAAGTACCAAGGATGCAAATGTTTACTTTACTCGGATCACGCAGTCGGAAATGACTGTTGTATCTTCTGTCTCTCATGCCATCTTGGGGAGGTGGCCTCTTCAGTCCCCTCCAATGGAGCGCGCGCTACATGCAGTGTCAGAAGTTGTCCCGAAGGGCGATAGCGTCGCGGTGCGATCGGCTGCTGCTTTGGAGTCGGGCGACTGGCAATTACTCCGAAATGGTCAGCCTGAATGGACTAGATACGAGGCTTTGGCTGGCGCTTTGGCTGCCAACTGGGCTGAGGAGGAATACCAGGAGGAGCTGGCTCACCAGCTTGAGGTTGAGGGTCATGAGAGCCTTTTCGCAGCGTACGCGCATCGTGTCAGGCGCCACATCAAAGACCTCGAACATCTTCCTGAGTGGCTAAAAGATCTGCCAAAGCGCATCCTCACCAGTTTCGTGACCGATGAGGTTTCAAACCTGGATAGTTTCGGCATCTCGAGACAAGTTATCGTTGCTACTGAGAATGGGCGTGTCTATTCGCTCGATGGTGGAAACCACGGCGCCGTTTCTTGGGGTGTAAAGGCCGCGGAGGCCGAAACTTGGGCTCCTGTTGCAGTGGTCACTCAACCAGGTCTTGCCACTGTCTACACAGATGATGGCAGCTCGGTTACATTGAACGCCGCCTCTGGAGAAATCATCAAGCGCACTCCGGCTACTACCAAGCTCCGTTCTGTCGCTGTGCTTAATGACTCTCCTGCGCCCCTTGTTGTTGGAATTAACGAGAACGGTACTCCCGTTGATTCTGTGGATCTTCCTGGGTTCTTTGTCACCCTAGGCAATGGTCGTGTGCTGGGCTGGAGCGCCAACAACAACAAGACCCCCGTCTGGGAGTTCCTACCGCCACAGGGTGAGAGAGTCATCCATGCCACCTCCCGACCAGCTCATGATCCTGTAGCATCAATTGGCAAGGTCTTGGGCGATCGATCGGTTCTGTACAAGTATCTGAACCCTAACTTGATTCTCGCAACCGCCGTTGGCGATAAGTCAGCTACTTTCTACCTGTTGGATGGAATTTCTGGCAAGATCCTACATGCTAGCACCCAAAATGGTGTCGACACCACCCAGCCAATTACCTCAGCCATGTCCGAGAACTGGTTCGCATACTCTTTCTGGGGTGATGTCGTCCACCCATCGGACGCCAAAGGCTACCAATTGGTGATTTCCGAGCTGTATGAGTCTTCGATCCCTAATGACCGTGGGCCACTGGGTGCCGCATCCAACTACTCAAGCCTTGACGCACTGCCGCTCCCACATGTAGTGTCGCAGTCCTTCATCATCCCAGAACCGATTTCCCACATGGCCGTTACCCAAACCCGTCAGGGCATCACCACCCGCCAGCTCCTTTGCACACTCCCCTCGACGAACTCGCTGATTGGCATCCCTCGCCCCGTGCTGGACGCCCGCCGGCCCATCGGCCGTGACCCGACCCCTACAGAGATCGAAGAGGGCCTGTTCAAGTATAATCCCTTCCTCGAATTCGATGGCAAATGGTATCTTTCTCACGCGCGCGATGTGGCTGGAATCAAGAAGGTTCTCTCAGCACCAACGCTGCTTGAGAGTACCAGTTTGATCTTCGGCTTTGGCGGTGATATCTTTGGTACCCGGGCGACACCCAGCCAGGCTTTCGATATCCTGGGCAAGGGATTCTCGAAGTTGCAATTGCTTATGACCATCGTGGCACTGACTATTGGAGTTGTCATTCTGTCTCCGATGGTATGTTTCCTCCTTCTCGTGGCAGAGCTTGGGTCGCTAATGTTTTACTACAGGTCCGGAAGAAACAGGTCAACCAGGTTTGGAAGGCATCGTAGTTGCCCATGGGAACATAGAAGACGAAGGATGAACTGGAACATAAATATATCAATAATGACATGGCTACCATTTTAGTTGTAATTACTCTTTACAGTTACTTCTCTCAAGGTATCGGGAAGCCATACCGTAATCGGCAAAACCAACCACAAGAGGGAATTGACATGTCCAATTTGAACAACCAATATAGCACTGGTGGTAGCCTTCAAGGAAAAATACCTACTATGGCCTCTTGTGAAGGGTCGGTTGAGCATTCTTATTCATTCAACCGGTGGATAATATAAGTTAATATAACTAGTGTGAGTAATCTCATGGTACTTCCTGCTGAACTCTTCCACAGTAGAGCGAGTGTCTTCAATTCACACTCAATTCTCTTTCATCTCCTTTCTTTGCTTTTTTTATGGAACGTAGATCTTTTAAAATACTGATTACTGATTGGCGCCAAGTTGCGACAGTCTGGTACACGTTGCTGACCTGCCCCTCCATTTCAGCCTCATCAATCCAGACATCTCTTGGAGTGCTCCGAATCACACTTTATCTATCGGGTGGATCGAACGCTCGAACACCAGTACGTTCACCACCGTTCTTTGGCTCATCTACAAGACATGCAAAAATGGCCTTCGCGCACTGTGACTACACAGTTGCATGGATCTGCGCCTTGCCGCTGGAAATGGCGGCCGCAAAGGTCATGCTAGATAGCGTCCACCCTCCTCTCTCACAGCCAAAGTCCGACCCCAACGGCTACACTCTCGGTACTATTCACGGCCACAATGTGGTGGTAGCCTGCTTGCCGTCTGGGGTCTATGGAACCACATCTGCCGCGATTATACTTGCCCATATGCTGTCCACATTTCCCTCTCTTCAATTTGGGTTAATGGTAGGTATTGGAGGTGGTGTACCTAGTGAAACTGATATTCGGCTTGGTGATGTGGTTGTCAGCATGCCAAATGCAACATCGGGAGGTGTAATCCAGTATGACTATGGCAAAACACTTCGTGATGGACGCTTTCAGCGCACTGGGTCACTGAACAAGCCTCCACAATATCTATTAACTGCGATATCTCAAATGCGCAGTAACCACATGATCGGGGAAAGACCTGTTCTGAAAGTCCTATCTAATATTTTTCATAAACATCAAGACATGAAAGAAAAGTTCTCACGCCCAGATAAAGACTGGTTGTTCCAGTCACGATATGATCACCAGGGTAATAATAACCCTGACTGCTCAACTTGTGACCAGACCCAGTTGGTGACTCGTGTACCGCGAGAAACTGAGGAGCCATGTATTCATTATGGCCTGATTGCTTCCGGAAATCAAGTTATGAAGAATGCCAACATACGAGACGCTATTGCTCAGGAGGAGGGCATTCTATGCTTTGAAATGGAAGCTGCGGGGCTCATGGACCAGCTTCCATGCCTGGTTATTCGAGGGATCTGTGACTATTGTGACTCTCACAAGCACAAACAATGGCAAGGATACGCGGCTATTGTTGCTGCGGCTTATACAAGGAATATGCTAGAAGTTATCAGAGATACGAGGACTACATGCGATATCAACAATCCGAGGGCCATGAACAACAATACCCGAATGATCTCTAAGCAATTATTCTGGGATGCATATCTGCTGCCTATTCTCAAGAAATACAATGCCGAAATGGAAGTGATATGTGACCGTCCACATTGCTTTGTGGAGATTAAGTGGCCAGGTCTCAACTGGTCGTGGAAATGTGATTGGAGGTATGTATTAGGGGAAAAAATAAAAAATAAAAAATAAAAAGGCTCGTCCGGACGCTGACTAAAGCTTCAGCATTGGGAAGAAGGCAGGTAGAACATACGACTGGAGACCGTGGAATAATAATTCATGGTGAGTCTTCTTGGTAGAAATAATTGCCCGTTGTTGTTTACTAAGAGGCCCATGGGTTCTACTCTTCATTTGAAGGCAGAAATCCAGAAAAGAAAAGAAGAATTACGACCGATCTCATAGAGCCATATGAGCATAAATGTACCACTATGACCTCTGATTATTGCTGGGGCAAGACTAAGTCATGGTGTGATACGGAGCTAAGCTTCCAGCCTGGAACCAACCAATTCACTATGAAGGGCGAGTCAGGCCTTCATTTCTGGATGGAGCTGCATGACTGGAGACAAGTAACAGAAAATGATGAACTCAAATATTCATGCCAGTGGCAGGTTGACTTTCAAGTTAACAAGGACCTCGGAATCTATGTCCAAGCCCATGAACCCAGGGTTATTGAGGGTCCAGGGAACAAATTCGAGCTCTCCCATTATCGAAGATCCTCCTCACCCAGAACTTCCCTAAAACATGTGCTCGAACATGCTCGCGCCTACTTCAAGGAGTCGTTAGCAAATATATCCAGCGTGGAAGAGAAACTTACAAAAGAACTCAATCACGAAAGCAAGTTTATTTTTCAGAGCTATGGTGTCAGATCCGAGAACCCGACCTTTGACCAATATGGCAACGTCGTGTAGAATTCGAGGTCACGCTCACGAGAGGCTAGAATCGAAATTTCACCAAACCGAGATGGACTCCTGTCATCATCATGAGTTCTAAACCAACCACTTTTTGGATGATTGTTCCTGTCATTTCTCCACTGCTCTTCTAAACACTAGAGCATTTTGTGATTCTAGGAGAGTATTCCTTTATAGGTACAGACTTGACAAGACCAGCCTTCTGAAATCTCAGCAAGGTCGAACTCAAAGGAGATTGTTGGTGTGTATCTATAGTGTTTTATTTGAGCCAGGACTATCTAGACTTTACAGATTTTGACTAAGTGCTGTAGCACAATCAACCTATCTTTCAATTTAGCAAAGTGCTATCAGAATGCCGCGGCATCTCACTGAAAGGTCGGTTCTTTGCTCTGAAAATCAAGGGCTGGTAAAATCAGTGCCACCAGTGGACATTCAAAACAATCACTTTCATTGTCGACCTATGTAATTTGATAAAATATAGTGCATAATTATATCAGAGAGGAAAAAGGTCTCGATAGCTTAGCCAGCCAATGGTGTAGTCCGCTTGTGCTTGGCTTTCCAAAGGAATACCTTCTAGGTTGGATAACTACGACCGAATTTAAGGAAACCCACGGTGCGTCTCCATCATACTAAATTGATCATCCCTGCAGTGAGCAAGAGGTATTCAAAGCAATTTCCCTCGTCAAAAATAGTATACTTTAGAGGTTATTAGTCTCTATAGGATTGGACAGGTTTGATTTAACTATAACTCAGAGTTTTGAATGAAGCTAGCTTCGCAAAGTATCGTCGGCATCCGAAGACTGAGAAACACGAACAGGATGGTGCTAACCATGGCCGGGAAAAGTTCGGATGGTGCAGCCGTAGGGAATTTAGGTTGAGACTAAGGATCACCATGAACACTAACAGTGACTACTTTTGCATATCGCATAAGCCATAATGACCTCGGACACAAACAGTATTTCTTGGCTTCGCACTCAGCTGACGAGAAAAGCCCTATCTACCCACTCGAGTCCCAGCCTAGTCATGCAGAAGCCCAACATTGTCCAATCGGAAGGAAAAACTCCAGATATCCTTGATTGATAACCGGATTCTACTCAGAACTGGGCCAGTGGCGGTCAATAGTTTGGAAATATTGCATATTCTGTGTACAGGCGTCTAAAACTTACATTCGACTGCAGATAATAGATTGATATTGTAAGTTAATTGGAGGGGTTCTTTTCAGAGTGCGGAGAAATGTGACCTGTTCCCACTGCAAACATCGCTTATGGTCGTGCGTTCCTATATTTGGAAATTATCTTCCGATCTATCCTGGGCAATAGATGATAGATATATAGACCTTCCGAGCTACACGACGCAAGGTTGCAACTAGTAACCAGCCGGCAATTCGTTTAAGAACCCTTGTGCGGCGAATCTGGGCCTTTCCTGTTGTTTATCTCTTCTATATCTGCTCCACACAATTCAATCCAAAGAGCACCCAGGTCAACAACTTTCAATCTGCCAAAATGTCTCAACCATACCACACCCTAACTAAATCACTCACGTTTCCCAATCTAGACCAGTACCAATGGTGGCAGCAAGCCGGCCCAACTTTGTCCAAACTACTCTCCACAGCTAATTACCCTATCGACCAGCAATATCAATACCTCCTCTTGCTGGGCCTACACATCATCCCCATGCTAGGCCCGTACCCTTCCTCCCAGCGACCAGGTCTCTACAAGAGCCCTATAGGAGGAATCGGCACGCTCGAACTCAGCCAAAACTTCACCAAGGACAAGAACACAGTCCGGATGGGGTTCGAGCCGGTGCACTACATGGCAACAACTGGACAAGACCAGTGTAACCAACTCATCATGAACGAGGCATTAACAACGTTCAAGCGACTTGGCGCTACCATCGACTTATCGCTCTACCATTCCCTGGTCTCTGGGCTCACACTCTCCGATACGGAGCTGGCTATTCTCCGAGAGAAAGACGAGCTCAAGAAACACCCGACGAAATCCCAGCATGTATTGGGAATTGACATGAAGGGAGGAGACGTGTTGGTTAAGGTTTACATTTATCCGCAGCTCAAGGCTCTTGCACAGCAAGTACCCGTGTCGGAGATGATATTCTCCGCCTTGGGCAAGGTCGATAATGGTAAGTTGGGCGAGAGCGGATGTCTTTCCGTCATGAAGGAGTTCATTGCAGATGAGAGTGTGAACCCGGCAAGGACACCCGTAACCTTTTTAGCCTGTGATCTCCTGGAGCCCAGTCAGGCTCGGTTTAAGGTCTACATCGCCGAGTTCCAATTCGACTTAGACACGCTCTCCAGAAACTGGACCCTTGGCGGGAGGTTGAACGATCCAGAGACCCTGAAGGGACTGGAATTGCTCCAGGAACTCTGGACGGCATTCAATCTTCCACAGGGTCTCAGGGAGCCCCCTAAACCGGGTGACTCGCCCGTTCGGCTGCCGTTCCTGTACAACTTCGAGATGCAGTCGGGGAGGAAGTTCCCCAAGTCGAAGGTTTACTTTCCCCTGGCTGATGTGAATGATCGCGACATTGCGAATGTGTTGACTGCGTTCTTTGAGAAGCATGGATGTGCTGAATTGGCGAAGTCTTATACGGAGAACCTGTTGCAATACTTGTGAGTGTATCCTTTCCCCGTTTGAATTAGGGTTTGCTGACCGGTATAGCCCTGGTGTTGATCTTGCGGAGAGCGTTGCGTTGCACGCGTGGTTGTCCTTTTCGTACTCGGAGAAAACGGGTCCGTATATGACGGTTTATTATCAGTGGCCGGATAGCTTCAATCAGTGTCATTTGACTGCAGCCAGCTCCTGATGTGGTCTACGTGGGTTTCTGCGCTGAAAATGCGGTCCTGTTGGCCTATTTTGGCCTCTCCGTAATGGCTAATGAACTCACTGGGACCATGCCTGAGGGTTTATCCGAAATATCTTGATATATGTTAAAATATTTGCTCGACTTCGTTCGCGGCTTTCATGGAAATGAAACATTAATAGCAGATACTGTGACTATGAATAGCTGCGTCTGCTTGGATCATCACACTTGTAGTTCATTCCAGGGTCCTAAATTGCGAAGGGCTGAGGTAAATGAAGCAATCTCTCTCTCAGATGGGGAGAGAGAACACTAAGAAAGTACAGTAACTACTAAACTGTACGTAGTGCGGACAGATAAGTTTCAGAGTTTCTTTTTCTTTCCTTTTCGGGCCTTTTATATGATATCATTTCTGTCTGTGAGTTGGGTATAAATCAAAGGACAAACAGAGGGAACAGCAAGAAATGGTGAGAGATAAGTTTGAATGATTTTTCTCTGCGGGCGTAGACCCTGCAGGCTAAAGAAACTACATGCCCATGCTTCATAGAGTTAGGGGATACTTTATGGTCCAGCATCTACACCATTGGTGAAATAGATCACGCCAATATGACATCCCACTCGATCCACATTTGCAGTGCTGTCTGCTGCAGCTCTAGCTGTTGTTCTTTAGTCAGGGCGACGGGCTCCAATCCTCGTCTTTCCCTGGATTGTAATGTCTCACGTAAAGCCGAGCTTTCGTCCACGCCATATGCAAAGGCAAAGGAGCAAACCTCAGCATTGGCCCAGTCCATAGCTTTGCAGTATAAAGTAGCATGAGACGGTGAGAAGTGAGAAGCCAACAACCCACCGTGCGAAATAACGGCATTCACCCAGTCATCCGTAAGAAAATGCAGAAAACAGCCGAAACCACGACGATCTCCTTCTCAGGTCGTTGGCTCAGCCACTGCCGTGCCAGTTGAGCTCTCTCTAAAAGCCTGCTCGCGACTGGAGCCCATTTGCCTTGCTATATGGATGTAGTTTGCCTGGCCCATACATAAGCCAAACAGACTAGACGGCGAAAGCGTACCTTGATGTGAAAGCCAGGCTCTACCAGAGCAAAATCTACCGGCAGCTTCTCAAACTCGGCCTGAATGTCAGGCAGATCCCTACCAGCGTCAGAGATGAGATCACTTGCTTCCTGCACCTCTGGCCAGGCGGCGACCTGCAGGCTGCCGTCCCCCACGTGGGAGGAGAACGCCAACAGCGCGGTCTGAATCGCGCGTCGCTGTGGCGATGACAAAATCAGTTGAATGTTATCCAATGCAAGGAACCTAGCACCTAAGGCGCGGGCTTGCTCTTCTCCCAGGGGCGTCAGTTCCGGGTCGGACAAATGGTGATTTGCATGGCTGTGATTGTGGACGCCTTGCGCGTGGCGCACACAGTGCACTATTGGCGACATACCTCGCGGAACCAGCCGAAGAGCTCTCGCTCGCGAGGTAGGAAAAGGTGGTTGGACTTCATTTAAGCATTGCTTGTGACATGGATCAGACAAAGACAGGGGCCTCGCTCGTTCCCTGCGCCCCAAAGCGGGGTTTCATTGATGTCCACCAACGAAGCCCTACATTGAGTTAACAGTCAACTTAGCATGCAATATAAGACAATTCTAGACCAATTCGTGCACCAGTCTCGAATATGCGACAACATACAAGATGCAAAGAGTAAAATAATAAAGGAATATATATAAGAAATCGTTACTTGATAAGGATCACTCATTTCGGGATACCTTTGATGGCCCTCGGAATGAACCTACTACAATTGGCCTCGGAATAGCTTCATGAGCCGGTATTCGGAATAGACTCACCAAAGAATTCCGACTTCGACACCTGGTTCAGCCAGAATTTCGCATTCCATTTGAACGCCGACATACATATGGTGACCTTTTGGGCAATATCTCTCGGCGTTTCAATATTGCTTGTTAGGCAGTAACTGGTAGTTTGAACGGTATAGAGGAAGCAAACTCGGATACCTAATCCGATCCCGCCGGAGTTAATGAAATATCCAATGCCGAGACCCAGGCAGCATAATAATCAGTTATCTCTAGGAGATCCAAAAAAACCCGTAAAAGTAGACGAATTGATAGGCCCGATGAACAAATGGCAGGGATAATTACTAGGTAGTGACGTGATAGGGCAAACAAGGGTCACGTTAGATAAGCAACAGGACCCTGGTTGCGCTGACCGTCTTTACTCCTGCGCGTCTCAAGGTATTTCATAAATCCACAGACCATCACAGATGGTCTCTGGTATTATCTTGATTCAAATTCAAGATGTCAACTCCAGAGCCTGTGTCCGATGCGAGCGAACGCACCCCTCTCCTCTCCCCCAGCTCAGATGAGACGGCGGATGATGGTGTCATTTCGCCGCCTACTGATAGTCTGAGAAGAGTCGCAGATTCACTTCCACTCTCGGTTTGGCTCGTTGCGACTATCGAGATGTGTGAAAGATTTGCTTTCTTTGGGACTATGGGGCCTATGCAGAATTACATCCAGAATCCTAGGGATGACCCGCTGCGTCCTGGTGGGATTGGTACGTGCTAATTCGATTTATTTATCTATAGCTCTTGGCTAATGTGACTAGGCCTGGGACAAGCGTATGCCACGATGGTGAACCAGGGCTTCTTGCTGTGGTGTTACATAACCCCAGTATTGGGCGCAGTTGTTGCGGAACAGTATTTTGGGAGAGTAAAGACTATTATCTATTCTTCAACGATTTACATCTGTGGCTTGACGATGCTCTTCATGTCCTCGTTGCCAATTGCACAGGATCTAGGCGTGTCATTAGCTGGACTACTTTCAGCCCTGTTCTTTATTGGCATCGGTGCCGGCGGCATTAAGGCGAATGTCAGTTCGTTGATCGCAGAGCAATACGCCGGGCCCAACGAAGCCAAACGCGTCTTAAACTCTGGAGAAGAGGTTATCGTGGACAGGGCTCTAACAATCGAAAGGTACCCATCACATTACATTCTCAGCACCTTCAACCAAACCAAAACTAACACCATAGCCAGGATATTCTCAACCTTCTACCTATTCATCAGCATAGGCTCCTTCGGCCCCTTACTCACAACAACAATCGAACAAAAACACGGCTTCAGCGCCGCATTTGCTCTCCCAATCCTAGTCTTCCTCCTCGGCTTCATCGTCATCCTATCCAGCAAAAACCAATACATCACCCGACCCCCAGAAAGCTCCATCGTCTTCAACGCCTGCCACGCATTCTGGATCGCACTCAAACACAAAGGAAACCTCGACTACGCAAGACCCAGCTACCTCGCAGAAGCAGCATCAGCGTCAGGGTCAAGGTCAGAGTTAGAACCCGAATCCAACCTCCCCTGGCCTGACACCTTCATCGACGACCTCAAAACCGCTCTATCTTCCTGCAAAATCTTCCTCCTCTACCCAATCTACTGGGCCGCCTACACCCAATTCGTAACCAACTTCGTCTCCCAAGCCGCAACGATGAAAACCCACGGTATCCCCAACGACATCATGCCCAACATCGACACCTTCAGCGTCCTCCTCCTCCTCCCACTCATCGACAGGGTCATCTTCCCCTTTCTACGAAGACACGGCCTCCCAGTCCGCCACATAGACAGAATCACCCTCGGCTTCATCCTAATCGGCACATCCATGCTCTACGCCACCTTCGTACAAAGAGCCATCTACGCCTCTCCACCTTGCTACAACCACCCCCGAGCCCCCGATTGTCTAGGCGGGAAAGTCCCGAACCAGATTTCCATTTTCGTCCAAGCCCCAGCGTATATACTCGTTGCCGGGTCGGAGATTCTGGCCTCTGTGGCGGGGATCGAGTATGCTTATACGAAGGCGCCGATGTCTATGAAGTCGTTGGTTATGGCGGGTTATCTTTCGGCTACTTCGGTGGGCGCGTTGTTGGCTATGACGGTTTCGCCGTTGACGGTGGATCCGTTGTTGCCGTGGTTGTATGTTACTCTTGGGTTGGAGAATTTTTTGGCGGGGGGTGTGCTTTGGTTTGTTTTTGTGTGAGTTGCTTTCCGGGCTCTGGGGTTGGTTGGTAAAAGAAGATACAGATGGGGAATGTATTAGAGATTTATGGATGGATATACTTAACGTCCTGGTTGATTTCATGTTACTGCAGTATAATAGCATGATTTATAGATGTACCATGGCACAGCTATATATCTAGTGTGTCTTAATCTTCTATACAAATCCACATCATATAGAAGGATAATACAATAAGATCGAGTTATACAAATTCTCTGGTAAACTGGTTTTGTCCCTGTAACCCCATTATTTATCTTGACCAAGTAGTAGTCAGGTATGAAGATAATCCGAAAATCTAAGTAATAAACCAATCAGAGGCTATGACGAGATCAAGAATGAACACAAAAACGTAGAAGATGACTCGTCTAGACATGCAATATCTAGTCTTAACCATGACGCCAATTTTCAGACACTTTAAGAAAAAATTATAAGTATGCGAAACAATATTCAAGTAGAATGGAATGAAATCTAGGCAGCGACATCTCCGTTGCCGGTCTTTTCGGTGGCGCCATTCAGGTCGAGCTTCTCGTTGACCTCGGCGGCGAGAGCATCGTCCGACTTCTGCTGCTCTGGGGCTGGGGTGGTGGACTCGGCCGCTGGGGATGCCGGCACGGGAACGCTGCGCTTTCGGCTCTCGCCGTTCACTTTACCCAGAATCTCGACATGATCACCCTTGAACAACACAGGCCCCTTGATGAAATTGGGCTTGGTCTCTCCTTCGGCGGGAGGGGTCTCCAGCCCACCGACAAGTTTCCGGGCCTCGTCGTCGAGGTTGGGCATGTCGCCCCATTGCCAGTCTAGCTGGCCACCGTACTGCTTAGGGATAGTGGTCGGGTCCATGAAAGAGCTCAGGGTAGGCAGGACCTCTGCGGAGGAGAGGATAAAGATCTTGGAGGTAGTGACGGGGTCAAACCAGCGCTTGATCCAGCCCCAGACGGTTGGGAAGAAGGAAGGAGCACCGATGATCTTCATTGGTTAGCACGACTCCTTAAACCAAATAAACAACTGGGCGAGGCTCACAAAAATGCGGTCCAGGGTCTCGGGGTAATGCGCCGTAGCCAGAACGCTCGCGTCCTGCATGTGACCCTTCAAGTTCCAGAACTGCTTCAAACCAACACCACTGACATCAACAATGTTGTTCGAACTGACAATGGGCGTGTCGGGATGCGGGCGAGACAATTGTGAGCACAAGGGCATGACAAAACGGAGGAGGTTCTCGTAGAGGGCGAAGAGACGCAAAAGACGCTGTGGCACTGTGGAGGACTTGTGTGTTTCCGCCGTCGCAGAGGGGTCGGTCATGGTGGAGTTATAAGCGGCCATGTTCTTGCTGTTCAGGTGCCTGATCTCGAACACGTAAACGGGGATACCACGGCGGTCCCGGCGACCTGTCCATTGAGGGTACTGTGTCGCATTAGCAATTGAATCCCATGGCACAGGCCACGCAGGTCAACCAACCATCCTCCTCGCGGCGTCATAAGACTCCACATCGATATTCTCATACAGAGACTCGATGGCATTTTCCTTGCGCCAATCCTCGGTATCCTTGAACTGACCCCAGGCGCCATTCACGTCGAATTTGCGGGCACGCAGAAACCGCCTAAAAACGCCAGTCAGTGCCATACAACCCCAAAACCCCAACAGAGACAGAAAACATACAGCATTGTCGCATCGTCATGGCTCGCCTCCCCACTGTCACTCGCGGATTTGTAATATCCATTTTCTTCAGATAGTTTCTTAAACTCCTGCAACTTCTTCTCCTGATCCTCAGTGAGATGGTTCAAATGTCCGGCCAGCCATTCCGTCCCCGCAGCCTGAGACGCCGACGCAACGGGGTCGTTCTTGGGATCGCTTTCTAGCGCGGCGTTGTCGCTCTCCTGGCTGGATTTGGACCCCCACAAAGGCATTTTGCTAGCTTTAAATATTTGTACTGGTCTTGGGAAGTTAAAAAAAAGTGATTCGGATCGTTCGGATGAACGAGGAATTAAATTGATTGATAGATTTGACGCACGGGGCAGAAGATCGTCGTCGGCACGGCCGATTTCTGTTCCTTTCGCTTGGGTGCGGCACTCGATCTGATCTTCTCAAGTCCCGGTCGGTTGTAAAAAGGGGGGGATGTGAAGTTAGTGGAGTGCGCAGGACGACGCGACGATGAGCGGAATTCTAACACGACTCGGATCGGAGAATTGGTGACTTGTACTGGAACAATGAATGACTTTTGGACTGCAGTCGGGGTCGGGCATTACTTTAGTCCCGCTTATGTCAGAAATTCATGCATAACCCTGCACCCCGCGGATGGTAATTCCACGGGGTAAATTCCAACTTTTGGTATTGATATTCTCCTCAACTATGCTATAGGATCCCCTGAAATAACCAAAAGCAAAAGATAGAAATAATACACAGCCCATTCCTGTGAGTCATTGTAAATTACCTGCAAATATTTATACACAAAAATTGCTTTCTTTCATAATCCCAAGAACTTAATGTCCCAGTAAAGCTTTTTAGTCCTCGGTGAGGTCACCGTATTCCCACATACCGCGTCTCTCCTGCTTTGCCTCTTCCTCCTGGCTACGCAGGTGTGACAGTGTCTCCGCGGCAGAACGTTCCCAAGCCTTCAGCTTTCTGGGCACCATGGCAAGACCCTCCCGGACGAGGTCAGCATTGATGCTGTGGTCCAGGTTCTTAGACTCCGTGGGATCCATCAGCGTAACGTGCAGAGTTCCCTCGGGAGAAACGTAGTCAACGTTGGCGACAAGCTCCCGGTTGTAGAGCTGCTCTTCCAGGAAGTCCGCAGCATCCTGCAGATAGTCACCCGAGCCAGGGAGCTGAACCATGGAGAGAGCAGCTTCCACAGCCTGAGCACGGAGTTTCTGCACGGAGAACTGAGGCTGGCTCAAGGGCCTGAGACGAGACCAGGGAAGAACCTCGGAATTACCGAAGTCGATGTAGAGAACCTCGGCCTGCTGTTTCTCACGGTCATTGCGACGCACCTTGGCGCGATACCATTCATTGTCCTCCGTGAACTTGGCGGCAACGAAATCACCGGCCTTAGGAGGGCCAGGCAATGGTGTGTCGTTAGCCTTGTTCAGATGGAATGAGCGGAATGCATTCATCAATTCTGTGAGCGCAGAGGTGCCAGTGCCAATCTGCTGGATCTTCAGGCGGCCGTTGGTGGGGTCAACGTAGGTGACCATCACGTCACGGTAATCCTTGCGGCGCTGGGAAGCCTCATCAGCGCCGGTGGTATCAGTGGTCTCCTCTTCTTCCTCCTCAACATCCTTGCTAGGATCCCAGTCATGCCAGAGCCCCTTACGAGCTTCCTTGGCCTTCTGTTCCGCTGCGAAGTATTCGGTGGCATGTCCGGACTGCTCCGCAGAATAGGCATGAACAGTAGCAAAACCTTCCTCGAGAAGGACCTTGGTAAAGTTCTCCTTGTTAACGTAAAGGGTGCCGATGAAACCACCAACCTTGTCGATTGTCTCGACGTCGATTTCAACATCACGCTGCATGCAACGCCTGTTTGCTAGGTCATGTGCTTCCTGTCCGAATGGTTCGGACTGTTCGTTGGGGTTACGGGCCGATCGAGGCGCACGAATACCCGACAGGACGAGGGTCAGCTTGGCGTTCTCACGAGGCACAAGAACTGTGAAGCGAGAGCCCGACTTGACAAAGTCCACGATAGCCGGCACGCGCTTTTGCCGCTGGAGGATGGAAACTTCCATCTTGGCCTTCTGGACGCTCTCAGAGTAGTCCTGGTACTGCTTCGCCTTGGGTGGCTTTGGGGACCACATTCCCTTACCGTCCTTCTGAGCATCAGCCTCAGCGATCAGCAAAGAATCATAGTCGGGGGAGCGGTCGTCATCATCCTGACGGTGGCGGATCACAGAAGCGTAGCCGGCCTCGACAAGAGCCAGAGCAATGTTGGTATTTCCGTAGATGACCGTGGCAACGTCCCTTTCTTCGTATCCCTCGGTAGCAGGCTTCTTGCCGTTGATGGTAACCTTGACATGCTTTCCGATGAGCCTCTTACGGACAAACTCCTTAGCATCGGCAGCGAAGGGTGCCTGCTTGGGGTCAGAAGGCTTAGGCTGGCGAACACTGCTCAAGCTGATCTTCTTTTCTTGGCCGGCCTTGTTCCTAAGGAACAGAGTATCGGCATTCAGCACACGACTAACAATGTAGTCCTCGGCGGCCCCGCCAGCAGGACCCTTTGCGACAAGACCAGTAAACAGACCCTTCCGAGCATCCTTGGCGGCCTTCTCCGCACGGCGGAAACTAGCCATATCAGCACCGAGGAGGGGAGCGTGCAGATCGTGGCAACGGGCCAGGCCCTCTTCCAAAAGGAACTTAGCGATGTTACCATTAGGATGGAGAACAGTTGCGATCAATTGACCCTGTGGCGTGACACCCAGCAGGGACACTTGGACCTTACGCTGCTGCAACCGGGACTCGACAAACTGGTGTGCATCATCTCCAAACGGCTCAGCAGGTTGCTCCTTGCCCTCGGCGTTCACCCGGCGGGCAGCTGGCGCCCGGACACCGGCGACTGCAACCACAACCTGCAGGTGCTCCTGGGGAGTAAGAAGCAGGCGAAGGACCAGCCTGTCTCCATTCAAGACTCTCTCGACGATAGCCTCCAGGGGCTTGTTTTTATATTCCTCGACGAGGGCCTTGCCATCGGAAAGTTCATAGGTAGTCTCCGTGCGGCCTTTCTCCGCTCCGGCCCAGACACCTTTATCCTCGGACTGAGCGTGTTCCTCCAAAGCGCGCAAACGCTGTAGCAACGCAGCGGTCTCTTCGGACTCGTCGGCGCGTTTACCGGCCTCCTCGCGGACGCGGACCCATCCTTCCTGGACGCTAATGTCGGGCAACAAGACTTCGAAAGTGGGGAGTTTGATTGTACCGTAGTCGCGTTTGGCACCAGTAGGGATGGTATATAAGACGTTGAATTGGACGACCTTTCCTACGAGCAGCTCACGAAGAAATTCACGGGATTGGAAAGCATAGGACTGTACAGAACACGAGTAAGCGATATCTCCTAGAAAATCTTCCCGCAGATATTAATGTAATAAGGGGGGAAGAGGGCAAGAGAAATGATGTCCGTGAGTGCAGTAGAAATCGCATGTTTGTCAAATTGGGAGCTCGGCACTCGGAGATAGAGGCCACCTATCCTGACCCCAAACAAACGGAGGGGGCAGCAATTGGGGAAACACTACGAAGAAAATTCAGCTCACCTCATCGCCTTCCCTGCGCAACCTGGGCGCTGAGACATATGCCAAACTCAGGGTGCGTTCCTGTCCTGGGTTGGAAACATGCGACAGCACAACGGTGTCGCCTGACAGGACAGATTTCACGCGGGCTTCCAGAGGCATACTGGGAAGCGACCAATGATAAGACAAGATAAAAGATTGACGACACTGGGGAGGAACCAGTGTGGGAGACAATCAACCCTGTTTTGAAAACTGAAGGAAAGAATGGACTGGTAAATAGTAACAACAGTAATGGAATACAAAAGGATAGGTTTATTTATTAAGGGGGGAAGAAGTTTGGGGTACGCAAAGAGAGATGAAATGTGGTTGGAAGGGGAGCTTCCAGACTAGTCCCGACGGACACCTGACTTTCGCTGGTTTTTGTGGGGGGAAAAGAAAACAGTCTGGCCAAAGGGAGATTGAATTCATTTCAACCACTGAACACTAGTCCTATTCGAGTTGCTCTGGTGCATTGGAAAATCTACTGGTGTAAAGGATATGTGAATAAATAATATCGAATAAAATTCAACTCGTGTCATCATTCCTATACAATTTCTAGAATTGAATTCGCCAGGACCAGACACCTCCTATCAGTCCTCCAGGAACCGCATAGAAGATCCGTCCAGATCAACTTTTGAGCATCACCAAGATACTTCCCAGTTTGCCTTACCGACTGTTCCAATTCTGACCCGGCACTTCACATCCTAGATTGACTAGAACTATGTGTTTAAGCAGCAATGCCAATGACACCTGCACAACCATTAATATATAATTCTGCGTTGGGTCTCGATAACTGAGCTAGCCACTTACCGCAAGCGGGGCGAGCACCAGCATTGCCAGTCTTCTTGGACTCCGGGTGTTCACTACGGCCAAGGTCGTCAGTACCGGCGTGGATGACGAGAGTACGCTACGATAGTTAGCCTTTTGCACTTGCTCAGTCGACATTCGAGATGGACTTACGCCAAGTACGCTCTCGGCACCGATCAGCTTAATAAGCTTGTCCTGCTTGGAGCCGACGGCGTTACCCTCAGCATCGGTCTTGAAGTTGCCCAAGTCACCGACGTGGCGGTTCTCATCCTCGGGAGCACCGTGCTCCTTGCCGAAGGGGTTGACTAGATGACAGTAGTCAGCCTTTGATACGCCTGTCTGAGAAAGGGCAGCCAGGAAGCCAGAAACATACAGTGAGGGCCAGCGGAGGTGCAGCCGTTGGTGTTGTCACCGAACTGGTGGACATGGAAGGCACGCTCAGCGTTGGCGTCGTGGCCGGTGATGTTCCAGGAGACAGTGGTAGGGGCGTTGGCGTCAGCCTGCTCGAAGGTGACGGTGCCGGAGATTTTGGAGTCTCCACGGAGAACAGCAACTAGAGCCGTCAGCCATGATTCTCATGTCGGAGCTAGCGGCACCAAAAAAAAAAAAAAAGCTATCATTCCAAATCGGAAAGATTCCAGAAGACATGGGGTGGTTGATCAATCGAAACAATATTCTGAGCTCTTAAGCATAGCGTGAAGCTTGTCCACCACTCGATCAAGCCCACCAGTCTGGAACGGGTAAAACCATAACAGAGCGAGGTACCGTGACGAATGAGCACCCTGGGGTTTAGATCTAGATCTAAATCTGAAATCCCAAGCAGCAACTGGCATACGGCCCAGTGATAGGCTGGGAGGCTCACGCAAGGCGAGGGGGTTGCTTCACAAGGTGCTCAAATCTGCTCACTCAAGGTCCCCCGGCCACGGTCGATCGTGGATCCTTCCAACGCAGAGCCAATAATAGAGCAAACAGGACAGATAAAGATAGAGGTACCTACCAGCCTTGACCATTTTGACGGTTGGGGGTTAATTTAATTTCTTGAAAAATTCAAGTGAAGGGAAGATAGATTGATACACGGATGAAGATGGAAGGGAGAAAGAAGAGGAGAGGAGAGAGAGAAGGGGAAATGGAGGGATGAGGGGTAACTAATATGACGGGATTCCATCATGACTAGCTTTAAGCAGCAGTACTACTAATACAGTACTAACTCACTGAGTACACTGAGGGCCCCAGTCAAGAACGGATTCGATCAGCTTCCAGTTCTTCCCTCGCTGGTATTGATATTACAGCATACAGTAAGAAAAATCGGAGGGAAACCAAGGGCAACGCACCCCCACTTGGCGGGGTCTTTCGGGAATGACGTCCTTGTGGTGTATTTTTGCATGAAATGAAAATCCCACCCGCACGAGTCACTTCCCTCTTCCGGCGATTCCTAAGCATCGCCGGTCCAGATCGCAAGCCCTGGCGAAGCCATTCATTACCTCTGCTTTCTTCCCTGTACATTGATTGTAGTGACACGAAATACTACTAATAGCTGTGGCTCTACTTTGTTCCGGTGCCCCAACAAAGCCACCCACCCGTACGACCCCACCATGCAGGAAGATGTGCTACTAATGCAGACCAGCTGTGTCACAGCCTCCAAGTCCGAGGAAGCTACGGTTCATGCAGATTTTCCAATTGCAACTGTCACTTATTAGGTGAGTAGAACCGATGAAAGAATGTTCCTCAGCTTTAAAACCAAGTTCCTCCCGTGCTTGCCTCGGCTAGGCCCTGTATCGATTGTCTTCAAGCACGCAGTCGAGCTTGACAACTGCTCGTTCCCGCTTCCGGTCCGATAGCTCCAGATCGACACCAAGTCCCGTCTCCATCTTGTAGCTTGCCACTGGTTGCTTTCCTACAGCTGCATATTCAATTACAACCCTGATCAAGCAATACTATAAGGCAGCCCGCAATATGTAGCCACATGTGGGGAAAAGAAAAAAAAAAAAGAAAGTGAAAGATAACTCATTCATGAATCGTATCTACTAAACCAATTTTGTAGGTCGCCAATTTTTACATGAGGACATTGCATGGACATAACTTTAATTAATGCAAGTGACAGTCTCCCTTTAGGCCTGGACCTTCTGCTTGAGGATGTCCTTCAGGGTCACGGCATCGGCCGCGAACTTGGAGATACCCTCACGCAGCTTCTCGACGGCCATGGCCTCCTCGTTGAACTCGAAGCGGAACAGAGCCTCGTCATTGATGTAGGTCTTCTTGGGGATGTCAAGGCCGGTAGCGCTGGCGGCGTCGAGCTTCTTGGGGACAGCGGCGGTAGAGTTGTAGAGATCCTCGAGGAGGTTGGGCTACACGCATCCCGTTAGTACTGTGACAAGTCATAGCCAATGGCGCTCAAAACTTACGGAGATGGTCAGGTAGTCACAGCCAGCAAGCTCGGTGATTTCACCAGTGTTACGGAAGGAAGCACCCATGACAATGGTGTTGTAGCCGTGCTTCTTGTAGTAGTTGAAGATGTTCTGGACGGACTTAACACCGGGGTCCTCCTGGGCAGTGTAGTCACGCTTGTGGGCAGCCTTGTACCAGTCAAGGATACGGCCAACGAAAGGAGAGATGAGGTAGGCACCGGCCTCGGCAGCAGCGATGGCCTGGACGGTGGAGAACATGAGGGTCAGGTTGCAGTTGATGCCGTGGTCACGCTGGAGGACCTGAGCGGCCTTGATACCCTCCCAGGTGGAGGCGATCTTAATCAGGACACGGTCCTTAGAGATACCGTTCTCCTCGTAGAGCTATATGTAATGTTAACTGCACGCTCGCCAGACCTATATTAATCTGATTATATCATACCTTGATGATGTGGAGGGCCTTGTCGATGGAAGCCTGGGTGTCGAAAGAGAGGCGAGCATCAACCTCAGTGGAGACCTTTCCGGGGATGATCTCGAGGATCTTCTTGCCGAACTCAACCAGGAGACGGTCAAGGGTGGCGTCGACCTTCTCGTCGACGTTGCTGCCCTATTTATACTGTTAGACGAGTACTCCAATATGGAAAATAAAATGCAGAAAACTCAAGGATGACGTACGTGCTGCTTGCCGTACTCGACAGCGGCGTCGATAAGGGCGGCGTACTCGGGCTTCTTGGAAGCGGCCAGGATCAAAGAGGGGTTGGTGGTGGCATCCTGGGGCTTGTACTTGCCGATGGCTACAGTCCAATTAGTTTCTGATCAGATGGATATGGAAAGACACGGAAGGAAGACATACTGGCAAAGTCACCTAGAAGGATCAATTGTTAACATGGATTGAGTCCGTACCATCATGGGACGAGTTTCAGTGGCCGAGATACTTACCAGAGTCGCAGACAACGACCTAAGCGTGATAGTTAGCAACAGAGTTTCGAGGCAACACGGATGTCACCAGGGGTAAATGAATGCTTACAGTGCCGGTGGCCTTGAGCTGTTCAAGAGAAGAAGACATTGTGAAAGCTGGAATGGTATCACGAACGAAGGGGTATATTCAGAAGAAGATGGGGAAGATTGGAAAAGAAAAGTATGAAGAAGGAAGAATCGATGTCAAGGAAGAAATGCCGGAGTAGAAATAAAACGGGTGGACGTGGCGATCGCAGAAAGACGCAGAAGCACCGGAGGGGGAGCAAACCAGTGGTTTTCTTACTATGGGAAGTGGGATGGTGGGGCAACTATGACGCTATGCCTGGTCGGAACTCAGTCTGAGGTCGCTCATGGCCTCAGGCAGTCCATCCGTACTGTCATTCGTTGTATAATACCATACATACATACATATATCCATACAGCGAACTACACAGATATCAAAATCTCCCCTTCCTCTACAAACCCTCCATTCCATTCGACCTCCCCATTAAACAAGTAAAACCAGCTTGTGGTTTCTATACTTGATGGTCGCATCAACCCTTCCGACCCATCAATGCGGCTATTGTAACCCCCTTAACGACCCCTTGAGCAGAAGCCGGTTCAATCGGCGCAGTGTGCTCCGGCAACGCATGGCTGTCGGAGTATAGCGGTCCACCTGGTATCCCACCAAAGGAAACCCCGCTCAATGGTCCGTACCTTTCACCGAAGACACTACGGAGGAGTAGTTCCGTCCCTAGTGACTCCATAATATCAACAGTCAGGATTTGGTGAGCAGCTGACAAAGGTTCAATTCCCGTGGTGTCCAGACCCTGACGGAAATATTAATTGTTATCAATCGCGGTTAATACTGAACAAGGAAGGACAAAGCGCTACAGATTTATCCGGCGATCGTAGCATAAATTGACCCTTCCCCAGAGTATCACAAAATTATTACTCGACAATATTTGCATGGGAAAGGAGTCCACATTCCATGTTCAAACAATGGCCCGTACTTAATGCTTCCTAGGCATCCGTCTCGTTCCCATGCTCCATCCAGAGCTGTACTACAGTGGGATTTCAAAGCACACAGAGCACCCACCACAACCACGCATGCCATATAGAAACGGGATAGACGGTTGTGATAGCCACTAAGCCAGCAAAGACCAATGCAGAGCTTAGATACCTTATCCTCGACTCATCAGCTAGCCACCCGTCTGCATGACTTGATATATATATACCCTAATACGCAAGTTTATTGGATGGTCCCCGCATCCAAAAATTGGCCAGGGGTAAAAAGTTACAGTTCTCAAGCACATCACAAGATCTATGTATAGCCTTTGCATGAGCCTAGACCAGGCCAGTCTGGGATAAGGTGTGGTCCGTCCCCTTGTGGCAATCTCTGCTATCAAAGTGGAGTCGGCCGGAATAGGATAGATGTGTGTATGTGTAGTCCTCGCCCACTGAGTAGACAGATGAAGTAAGAAAGAGAGAGAGAGAGAGAGAGGGTAAGCCTACTATCGAATTACAGTTGCAAAACCATGATGGACGATATGTCATCTTTAGGTGTTGGCTTTTCATTACCTAGAGCGTAGAAGATACCAAAGACCCCTCCGTCCCACCGGAACTTTTCGCTTTCCCTTTTGGGATAATTTAACCGCCGCCATCTATATTTTTGTGAACCAGTATATATCATTCATCATTTCCCACGCCACAAATATATAAAGTTGCAAAGAAAGGAAAAGAATAGAGAGAGGCTAAAAGACGTAACCCGGAAAGCAAGGAGGCAACGTGAAATGAAAAGGGGTAGGATGTAAAAAGATAGAGGGACCGTAGAGAGCTACTCCAAGGTTGACTTCATACGGGTCTTGTGGATGATAGTGTAATCGAGCATTGAATATATCACATCCTTCTAACGACGCTGAACACAGCTCCATTCATACTATATATTGGGTGAGCTTCTGTCAACATGCACTGGACCTAACCGCACTTACCACTTTCCCCGCTTCATCCCCCGTATAGACCACATGTGGAAGCGTAAGAATACAGCTGATACCGGAGGAAATATTGGCACCATTGTCACGACTGCTATCAGTATGATGAAGTTGCCGAATCAATTCAAACTCAAAGCGTCCATTGTGAACGATTTTACTCCATATCTGGAACATGGTTAACCTCTAGCTGAAAACGGATAGGCCACTAAAGGATGGTTCAAAGGGGGGCACATACATTGACGACGCCTCGTCTGTGACCAGTGAAGAGAAGTTCTCGCTCCTGCCACTCGTTGTTTACACCCTCGTAGAAGACACAGGACATCACCTGATCATCCTCTGACTCGCACACAGCCTGGTCTAGCAATAGTGCTCCATTGAGTGTGTAGAGGCTGATACGACTTCCGCGACAGACTGCGATCTCTCCTGTCACATCGTTGATTCTCGCACACTAGGATAGATCAGCAATTGAGGGTCAAGTAGTCCGATATGCGAGTCATAGCTTACATCTACATGTCCTTTGGCTGGAAGTTCTCGAACGAAGGTTTGGCGATTGAGATCCCAAAGCATGATTTGGCCATCAGTAGACGCAGAGAGAAGAACACTAAATGACCGCGAGACTGCTAATACAGTTACAGGCGAGCGATGTCCGAAGAGTGATCCTGCAGGTTGTAGATCTACAGACTTTGCTGTAGAGGTAAATGTCCATGTCGAGACGGTACAGTCTGTTCCTGAGGTAACTAGCGTACGAGAATCCGCAAATATTGCAGCTGATAGCTGACCAATATGAAGATGTTCGAAGTGTCCGAGAAGCTGTAATCTTCAGTATTTCATCCAAAAAAAAAAAAAGAAAAGAAAAGAAAAAGTGACTTCAACACTTACCTTTCGACTGTCCGCGGAATAGAATCTCACGCTACCATCAAAGAAGCCCCATTCCATATACTTGTCATAAGCCGGTGGAATATTTAACCTGAGAGCTGCAGCACACAACAAGCGGTCCTGCTTCATTGAAAGCGAAGATACCCGTTCGCCAATGTCTGTGGTCTCTTATTAGCAAGCACAATAAAAAAAATAAAAGACAAAAGATAAAAATGAAACCAAAGGGTTTTAGTGGGGAGGGAGTCTAGTTGGTCAAAAACATACCTAGCAATGAGAGCGGTTGCTGTGTAAGTGACTCAGCGAGACGATCCAGCCGTGGGACCTTGTACCGTACGTCCTCTCTCTGTGAGTGAGGGCGATTGAAGATCTGGTGTGGTGTCTGCCCAAAATTATGGATGATACCAATTGTGGCCAGTCGTTCCACAGGGTCATCGATAGCATCAACATCTTTCGCCCCTTGGTATGACAGGTGGTGAAAAACATTGACCGCTTCAATGGCGGCCTCGCCTTTCTGTTTACAGCCGAATACTAGGTCAATCCAATGGTGCAGATTCTGAGTCACATAAGGACTTTCCAAAGCTTCCCGGTGTTTTTGGATGAAGATTTTTGGATCGCCCTTGGCCCATGGCGGCAATTCCACAGAATCAATCGCGGTAGTCATGTTCTGTAGAACTCCGAAATCATATTTGTTAGAATTGACGAGGAACTCTGGAAGGTAGAAAAATTCAGGTATCAGCTCTCTGACGTCCGACATATTCCCGCGCGAAGCGGATTCCCAAGCCTTTCCAATAGAGTAGAAAAGACGGTCAGCATGATCGAATGTTCCACCTTGAAGTAAGAGGTATGACTTCACAAACGGCTGAAGACGGATCAAATACGAGCTGACAATCATTGCTGAAGAGTAGTGGGTTCCGTAATGAAATGGGGGAGAATCGCCCGCCCCCATCTCTGCGAAAGCTTTGTATCGTTCCCTGAACTCGCCCTCTCGCTCAGGGGTTTGGCAACCCATAGGCTTTGATAAGTCACGGAAGGTTTTTGGGTTAGTCAAATCCAGCTCTTCGCTTGTATAATCAGCAAGCACCCAAGGGAAAACAGGGTACTGGGTCAGATCGTTGAATGTCCTTCCAGCGAGGGTGTTGATAAGCATGAGATAATGAAAGTTAGAAATTTCACCCTTCACCCACTTCCGTGTTGCAGGATGTGCTGGTGAATGACCAAAGACACTGGCAAATCTTGACCCGAGAGACTGAGGTGCATCTTCGGGGCTTCTGAGGGTCTCGAATCTCCAGACATCTTCTGGTCGCGAGTGGCCAACGCTCCCTGTCACTTGAGGCGCCTTAGTTGCGAGTTGGCTACAAAGGTTATCCCGAGCGGGCGATGAGATGAGGGTCAACAAATAGCTAGTTCCGTCGGTAAAGAATATTTCGAGGGCCACATCGCGAAATAGGAACCGCCTCTTGGAGACGCTGATCAGGTCCGACCACTTCCAACTTCTAGTCTCATGCTCCTGTGATTTACGTTCATTGGATTCCCGGCCAGTAATCATGCGAACATAAGGATCTCGTTCCTCTGTAGGGGCTTGCCAGACATTGACAATCTCGCCATCTGACCTCTGGAAAAAATTATCTAGAATGTAGATGTGGTCTTTTCCAAGGATCAAAAGGCCTTCACATGCCTCCAACCCAACAATACGAGACATATTGCATACGCTATCGACTTGGTCACCGCGGTGCAGGCTTCTCATGACCTTTCTGTTCTTGTCTTCATAGTCTTCAAGATCAGCCTTCGGGTCGTCAATCATCTCGAAGCTTTCTTCAAATACGCTCCTACTGTCAGGACCGATACCCTGAGAATTACCCTCTGAGTGGTCGGCAGCCATGGCGGTAGGAGTCAGACCTAGAGAGTCACCGTTTGGAGATGTGACATTCGTGTCTAGCCTCATCACCGGAGGCTCTGAAGCCTTTCGTTTCGGTTGGTAATCTTGACGATCCCTTGAATCATCCGGCACAGTACGTAGTCGCATACGGCTTCGCCCCTCGGTTTGGTCAAGACGCCACCTTCGCTCCTTCTGTTCAGCAAAAACACCTCCATACCGTCGCAAGTCCATATTTAGATGTGCTAGTGCCGCCCACATAAATGTGGAGCTATCCTGTTGATCCTGTAGTGCTCTTTGATATTTCAGAAATTCCGAGGCTGATATGTTCGATACCCAATGAGGGAATGTAGCCTCGTGCTTACGTATCATTTCGTCACTGAGCTTTTCCACCTGACCCCACTGTTTCAGTTTTTCTTGACGCCTAGATAATCGAGTGCGAGCTGACGACTCTAGATTCGTATTTTCTTCTTGGACAAAAGTCTCCCAGGCCTTTGATAATATCCCGAAGAACAAGGCGTTCAAATCGTCCGCCTGGTCGTCAACCCATTGCAAAAATGCAATATCCTCCATGCCAACAAGAGCCTCAAACCCACCGGAAAGACGTTGCTGTAAGGGTTCTGTTGCTTGGCTAAGGATGGCGGACATTTCGGTCGGCTTTTGTACTAGCATAATTCTAAAAAGACCTGCCGCCGCCAGGCGCACATTTTCATTCTTGTCGATCAATTTCGTATAGAGAAGATAGCAAAGCAACTGCAGATGATCGGACTGAGTTTCCCCAGAAAGCAGGACTACTTGCCAATATGATAGCCGTTTCAAGAATGAAAGTGCCTCTGTACCATCGACTTCTGATAGCCCGAATAAAACCACACGGAAGACTGTGGAACGAATTGTCGCTATCGCCTGACTGCAAAGCCGTATACTTTTTAGACGCGAGACCTCAGGTCGCTGCAGATATTCCAAAACTGTTCCTGCGAATTCAAGAGTAGCTGTGGCACCGTCAACAAACCAACCTTCGTAGACTGCTTCTCCTAAATGCGTTGCGAAGCGCCCCAAGTTAGTTAGCACGCGTGGTTCGGACAATAGCTCGACCCTTGAGAATATGGCATCCTGGAGCGTAGAAAGAAGGCTACGCAACACCCAAGAGTTGAAGTACGCCTGGTGCTCGGGGAATCCCGGAGGCGTTTTAAGGTAGAGTCCGAGACCAGAGAATTCCTTCCTTTCCAGCAACTGTTCTGAAAACACGGAAAGCGCTAGATTCAGAATAGCAGTTATTAGAGGATGGTTGGTCGTGCCTTTGCTGTCGATTTTGACGTGAGAGAAAGCACAACGTATGCGAAGAGAGGATGGTATATGCTTTCCTCGATCAGAGGTGACTAAAATGAAAGATGAACCACGTCTTAAAGGTCCACCACTGTCATCTTGGCTCCCAGGCTGTTCAACAGTCGTTGTTTGTAGTTCAGATGTCCTTCGTGATCGTGGCCGATGCACCAAACTGTGATCATCAAACGCTAGACCACCCGTACGAGACTGAGAGCTCATTTCAACATTCGGACTCACGGAATCGGAGCCAATAACAACGGGGAAAAGGATAGAAACTAAGCTTTGGACGTATTCAGGACGTGCTGCAAATTCGCGGTAGCTTTGTGACTTTATCTGCGCTACAGCAAAAAAATCAACAATGGCGGTTAAAAGCGACAGCTGTGCATCCGTAGTACCGGCAGGTGCGGAAGATGACATAGACGACTTGGCAAGGTGAGCGAGGCGATCCTGTAGAGCATCATGGTTCTGCTCATTCACCAAGGAGACCTCCTCGGCGAATACTGTTTGCTTCAGCCCAGACTGCAACATGTCGGAGATGACTGGGAGCATCTCAGGATAGACAACTTGGGCCTCGCCGTTGAGGCAGAAAAGCTCGGAAAGAGAAAGCTGATCGAATGTTTTATCAACGTTGGCCTTGCCAATATCAATACCAAATAGTATAGCAAAGCAGATAGGCCACATTATAGGGATGCTCCACCATTTCTTCAGACAATGTCGCATTATAATATAACCCCCAGTCTTATCATTGAACTTCTTGCTGTAGCTGCCCCCGTGGATTACTATTAAACGAGCCATGATTTTCGTTGCCAAAACGACAATCTCGGGTTCGTCCTCACACATGAGGTATAAAAGCCACTGCATAGTAGTTAACACTCGTTACATGGAGGGTGACATCTGCTCTACGAACCTTGTTTGTAACGGCTTTAGCGAACCTCTTGATTGGCCCAACATCATGCGCATTGCATAGAAGAGAGCAATACATCCTAAGCATCTCTATCGCTATCGTAGTGCTTGAAACGTACTTCTTATCGGGATTGGGCGTGGGCAGCCTTGCAGCAGCATTGAATCGGAGGCTCTTCTTTTTCTGTAACCTGCTTGGCTCCTTTGGCTTGTGGATACCATAGGTGATGAAGAGCGCTAGAAAACGGAGCAAGTCTGCGGACAGGCAGCCCTCCATCAACGATCCAAAGGCCGAAGTGAAAAGTCGCAGTCCCTCAATCGTAAATTCTTCTCCCTTAAGAGCCTCAAGCAGCTTTTTATTGACACCTGTTTTCCATTAGTATGGAAGTGTAAAACATGCGATGACCAATGGATTGCTAGGGGAGGCTTACGCATGCGGGCGAGGCGCTTTGCATTAAACCGACGAAACTTGCTTTCACTGGCAAATATGCAGTATTGGGAATAATACAACTCAATAAGAGGCATCTCGCCGTATCTCCACACCTCCAGGTCCACGAGCAGGACTCTGTATGCTAGCGGGTTCGTGATGATGGAGCGATTCGGTTGATCGAAATCATAGCCGACGAACTTGAGAGTCAAACGAAGCAATTCGAAAGCCAATGTAGATCGTTCTTCGTATGTGGAGCAGACGTTAGAGGTCTTCGAGCCCGTGGTGGCGGCTGTTACAGGCCATGCCAGCTTTTCGCGTAACAATGCCGCAAGGATTCCATAACCATTTTCCTTTTCCATTGCTTCGCTATTTCGCCAATTGTCCTGTACAGCCTCATACAGCGCTTCGACCGCCAAAAGTGTAGATTCAGCGCTTCTGGCCGCATGTACCAAGCTCAAATGAACAGCCGCACAGCCGCCGATACGCCAGCTCGCGTCATCCAAGGCCTGCGGTATCGCGACTACAGGGTCCCCCGTTAATATACCGATACCATGGGCCTGAGTTAAAGCATCATTGATAGCAGGGGTACTGCCATTGACCGCTACTGCATTTCCTCCAGACTTTGTTAGCTGATGCAAGTTCTTAGCCGCTTGTTTCGAAAGATACTTGACGAGTCGGGTTTCATCAATATTGTTACTATCATCGTCATCTAGAACGGATAGCGGAGAAACATTAACTGCTATGCACTCTTCACGAATAAGAGTGCTTGCCTTTCGCCGAATAGCAGTAACAATGTCCGATGACTCCTCTTTACCAGCATGCATATGCTCGTTACGTAAATTCAAAGCCGCAGAAGCTTTATACGTCTGAAAGGAACCTAAACAGTCTTGAAAGTTGCCGTAGTAACGTGGACCGAGATTGTAAAACACGGCAATCATGTCGTCACTATATGCTTCTTCAAGTAGAATTGCATTAGCTAGGGACCATCGAGAGGTAGAGATCCCCTTGCCAAGCCTCATTGCCAGATCTTGCGGAGTCCCGAAAAACGATTGAACTCTAGGCGGCCTATTAGGAGCGCTGGTAACCGGCATGCATGGATAATCAATCCGCAATTGTTCAACAAATTCGCCATCTATGAAGAGAGACGCCCGAGAATATGACGGTGGTCTGGGTTTTTTATGAACCACACAGATATGGTACCACCGTTTAGGCTCGAAGGCTATAGACTTGAATCGAACGCTAGGACGAGATCCCCTGATCGAGGTCTGCAATATAAAGTTGCGAGTATCCTTCTCAAGATACGCGAGCAAGAAGCAAGTTTGGCTAGCATCAAAGGCTCCAAAAATCGTCGTGTGAGTATTCTTGTCAAACTGGTCAAAGCGTGCCCAGACTGCTAACGTATAACCAGAAGAAGTTGCAGGTGGGAATGAGCGACCCATAGTTGATAACTCTAAAGAGCAATATCCATGCAATGATAAATCGAACTGTATCGAGGGAGGTTCCTTAGAACACTTCAAAACATCAACAAGGAACTGAAGAACCTTCGGACAATCATGGGCTTGTCGGTATAAAGCAGCCACATCATTCAAGTTACTTATCCCCAGAGTACAAAGCATTTTTGCCAATTCTTGATAGAGTTGTCTCTCGGGTGCCGGGCGCTCCTCATTGAACAAAAGCGGCAGAATCAGTGTTATAATGCCAGTGGAGTGCAACATCGTGATATTCCTCTGGGATTGTGCGGCGAGTTGGACTAGACATGCCGGCACGGCTAGTCTCTGGACTCTGTGCTCGGATATGGAGGCAGACGACTGGGTAAGCCATACTCGGACAAACGGGCCCAGGAGCTCTGGCACTTCGACTGTTTCTGATTTTCCTACGCATCGGTCCACTTCTTCTCTAATGCCATCCAAAGATAGCTCCTCGGCAGTTTGGAATTTAGTACTCAGAGTTGTGAATATACTGGCAACTGTCTCCTGGCAAAGGGCCGCTGCTAAGATCGCACCGTAAAATTGCTCCGTATCACCTTGGATGGAATCTACTTTCCTAGCCAGATTCGTGAAAGCTTCTTCCAATGTCACTTCTCCTCCCCCGGCGATCCGGTTCGCGAAATACCGTTTGTTCCCGACATGATCCCTCAAGCTCTCAGCCAGGACTGCCAATGCATCTTTGTACACGGACAGCAGATCCTTCCTCTCATCCTTGGATGACCCATGCGAATCATAACATTGTGAGACCTTCCGAAGAAGGTCTAACAGGGTCTGAAAACCATGTAGGTGTCGGAAGGCCTCCTTCGCCTCTATTGGATGCTCGTTATCGATGAATGTGTGACGAAGGCGAAGCAGACATTCGGTTGCAGTGGAGGCGACCTGGGACGTTACTATATCCTCCCCGCAGATAACTTTCAACTTGTCAAGGACAGGACTTAATTCGGGGGCAGCCGGCCGTTGGGTTGCTGAGGACGGGGACCGCGAGAGGGCGGAAGTGGACCGGCTCATTGCGCCGCTGAAGCTTATCCCCGACTACCTATTCGATGGCCAGAGACCATCAGACACCATGAGCCAGCACTTAGTGTAAGGATGAAGGCGGTCTGCATTGGTATGCGTTATGGTAGCTAGTCGTGAATGTAATCCACACAGTTTTCCAACATGGCACAGCCGTAGTGGGAGGGAGGGGAACGGAAGGGAGAGCTGACGAGTCAGACGATCAACAATTGCACTACTCTAGGAATAAGGACAAGGCCGATTGTGTCGAATTCAGCATCCGGGATGAGGGTTATCCTGGTCAAGGTCGGAGTTGTGAGTCGAGAGCAATAATTCCCTCTACACCCTCAGGATGGTTCCTGAATGTGATAGACGGTCTTATGCCAACGTCACTGGAGAGGCAGTGCCGTTAAGCGGGGGCACATCGGAGCATGGGTGCATTTTCCAGCTCTCAGACCTAGGGATTATCAGGTGACAAAAGCCTCCGACCGTCGGCGGTCCTTCATTGGTGGAGAGATAAGTATCGATAAGAGAGGTATGTCTTATCTCCCGTAAAGCCCGACCGCCTGTATTACCTGTATTGTACTGGGCGGTAATGCGTCTATGGTCTGCCACGGTTTCCGTACGATCGGCTTCTTGTCAAAAGTCAGGCGAACAACGGAAGATGGGCGTGCTCCCATGGCACGCGACTCGGGTTGCCCGGGAAGGTGGTTGGCGGTGGCGACCAGTCGTTAACGCCATTTACCTAACATGCCAACTCTTTTCGTCTCAGGAACCTAATAAGCAGTACCACTTTGAGGAGTCGGTTAGGTACTGTACCTGCAGTACCTTGATGGCAACAGGATTTTAGGACTTATTTCAAAAAGTACCGTAGGATATTACTGCCTATCGTTGGAGGATCACTTTCGGCTTTTGTTGAGAGGGATATCTCACCCTGATAGGGACATATATGTATGTTGAGTCCGTATAATGTACTACAACGGCGGTTAAACCGAACGAATCAACTAGGCAGTTACTCCAGAATGGGTACCTTGTCCATCGTTGACTCACCACTCGAGCTATCCTTGGAAGAGCTCTCAAACATACTTGCAGAATACAGGGTGCAGACTCCACTCATTCGCCTCATTTTTCGACACCATTGTGCCTTCGTCCCCCGATGGCGTCCACCCATGGAACCTGAGCGTTAATTCCTGGGTGGACTAATCACTCCGAAAGGTCCCTTTTTGGGGATCCATTACCCTCTTACCGCCATACCCCAGGTCTTGCGACCGCGCTAATCGGGAGCGATCGACGCGCGGCACCTCCTCAGTAAAGCTGTGTCATCATTGTAAATTACCGTATCCCGGTTGCATCATCCTCCGCTGCCCTTGCCTGCTTGGGGGATCGACCTATTAAGCCCAGCTATCTTACACCTGCTCCCATCCTCCTCTTCTCCAACTCCTCATCCATCCTTCCTCCTCCTTCTTCCTTTTAACCCCCCCAACTCAGCATCGTTCCATCCTCCCATCTTTCCTTTCTTTTTACCTTAAATCTCCATCTGTATTCTTTCCTCTTAGAACTCTCCTTTCCCCCTTCTGTACCTTGTGTTAGACGTCACTCTTGTTGCCCATCATGAGAGGCATCCTCGGCCTTTCCCTGCTGCCACTACTAGCAGCGGCCTCCCCCGTTGCTGTTGACTCCATCCACAACGGAGCGGCTCCCATTCTTTCGGCCTCAAATGCCAAAGAGGTTCCAGACTCTTACATTGTCGTCTTCAAGAAGCATGTTTCCGCTGAAACGGCTGCTGCTCATCACACCTGGGTGCAGGACATCCACGATTCGATGACTGGACGCATCGACCTGAAGAAGCGCTCTCTTTTTGGTTTCAGTGATGACCTTTACCTCGGTCTCAAGAACACCTTCGATATCGCCGGGTCCCTAGCGGGCTACTCCGGACATTTCCATGAGGATGTGATCGAGCAGGTCCGGAGACATCCTGATGTAGGTTTCCCCCTCGGCCCACCCGTTTTTGAAGAGCCCTTGGTCTAACTTGATTTTCAAGGTTGAATACATCGAGAAAGACACCGAAGTCCACACCATGGAGGAGACAACCGAGAAGAATGCTCCCTGGGGCTTGGCTCGTATCTCTCACCGTGACAGCCTCTCGTTCGGTACCTTTAACAAGTACCTGTATGCTTCGGAAGGCGGTGAGGGTGTCGATGCTTATACTATTGACACTGGTATCAACATTGAGCATGTCGATTTCGAGGATCGAGCACACTGGGGAAAGACCATCCCTAGCAATGATGAGGATGCGGATGGCAACGGACACGGAACTCACTGCTCCGGAACCATTGCTGGTAAGAAGTACGGTGTTGCCAAGAAGGCCAACATCTATGCCGTCAAGGTCTTGAGGTCCAGCGGTTCTGGCACTATGTCCGATGTCGTTCTGGGTGTCGAGTGGGCCGTCCAGTCCCACCTCAAGAAGGCTAAGGACGCCAAAGATGGCAAGGTCAAGGGTTTCAAGGGCAGCGTTGCCAACATGAGTCTTGGTGGTGGCAAGTCCAGGACCCTTGAGGCTGCTGTCAATGCTGGTGTTGAGGCTGGTCTTCACTTCGCCGTTGCTGCTGGTAACGACAATGCCGATGCCTGCAACTACTCCCCTGCTGCCGCTGAGAATGCCATCACTGTCGGTGCCTCGACCCTTCAGGATGAGCGTGCTTACTTCTCCAACTACGGAAAGTGCACTGACATCTTTGCCCCGGGTCTCAACATTCTTTCCACCTGGACTGGCAGCAAGCACGCTGTCAACACCATCTCTGGAACCTCTATGGCTTCTCCTCACATTGCTGGTCTGCTGGCCTACTTCGTTTCTCTGCAGCCTGCTCAGGACTCTGCTTTCGCTGTCGATGAGCTTACTCCTGCCAAGCTCAAGAAGGATATCATCTCCATCGCCACCCAGGGTGCCCTTACTGATATCCCATCTGACACCCCCAACGTAAGTTATATTATCCATTTTGGTATAATGAAACAGAAAGTGGCTAACTGTTTTATTCTAGCTTCTCGCCTGGAACGGCGGTGGTGCCGACAACTACACCCAGATTGTCGCCAAGGGTGGATACAAGGCCGGCAGTGACAACCTTAAGGACCGCTTTGACGGACTAGTCAACAAGGCCGAGAAGTTGCTCGCTGAGGAGCTTGGAGCTATTTACAGTGAGATCCAGGGTGCTGTTGTTGCATAGATGCAAGACAAGACTTGATTTAGAGTGACGTAACTAGTTTCGTTTATGGCAGGGTATGGGAATTGGCTAACCGAACACTGGCGCTGGTATTTGTTTTTGCTGCTGCTTTTTGGTAACACGGAGAAGCCGATGCATTGACTGCATTGGGTACATTATCCTGACATGGTTTACCTGGTCTTTCATTATTATTATAGCATACATGTCCACAACAATCTTTGACATCCTATCTAGAGATACATGTGCTTGCTTTTAACAGACTGCCAAATCAATTATGCGACTGTTCTGCACAGATAATCGTGGCTTGGTTTGAAGGCTGCCATAAAGTCTAACGCTGGCTACCAATTAGGTAGGAGTGTCCCCTTCCTGCCAGGTTGCTCCCGTCGTAGAAGTAGACTGATATATTGAAGATTGCCCATATACCATGGACGCTCGTCTTATTCTACATCATATATGTCACTCCTAGTGACCATATAGACATGCTAACCATTGCACAACCCCCCACAGGTTCAATCCAACCCATGACCCCCTCTCATCTTCTGTTGTATTTTCAGGTTCTAGATTTGCATACATACTACCCATCATCGGAAGACGGGTGAGGAGGCAGATGACCCGACATTATATTTATTAATTGCTTAGGATGTTTCAACAACATTAAAAGTATATCAATAAGCTTTTCCAGTTTATATTTACTACCTAAGATTACGGCATATAGTGTATTCTGTGTGCGTAGGAGGTCGCCCTTAAATGGAAACAGTTCGCGGTTGGAGATATATATTTGTAGTGTTCAGGCGGAACGAGTAAAAAAAAAAAAATGAGAAGCTGGTGATATTAACTCCGATGTTTATCTTACATATACCAATGGATGTAGTCTCATTATAACGCTTTCTCTGTAGTTTGGTTGTCATAGAACTGAATGACAGGTAAGTGTGTATGTATGTACAGTACGCACGGGGGGCCATGTGGTCAACCACACCCAATGGGCGGTCTTGTCACTTTCCGGACTGGAAATGAAACGTTCCATGGAAGAAATCTGGATGATTACCTTGAGTACGAGAGAACTATGGTTGCCGGTAATGGGTGATTGCCACAATCATCAGTTCGGTTGAGGCGTTCAACATCTACGGTACGTTCAGTCACATGAATCTGGGAATTCGGGCCTGGTATGCTGGTTTTCGCAAGAGATCCACCCGGCGTGTGCCAGGTATGCTACATTTTCTCAGTCGACTGGCTCGGTCTTCTTTTCCTCTTTCAGAGGTGGCTTCGTACTATTCCTGGGCTTTGATTCCCCCTGACTTGCTCCACGGGGCTAAACTACATGGGGATTCTGTGACAACTGGGTACCTTACAAACTACGGAGTACTTCTTATGAATAGATCCTTTGAATGGGATGCTATGGGAGATATGTCCAGAAATGCTAGAGCTCAGCCGTCCCTGCGCCCGCGCTATGCCACAAATTAACGCCTGCGAAGTCCTACGCCAAAATTCCAAAATAAAGAAAAAGAAAGATCGATGAAGAAAAGAGAGAGGTGAACGTGTCTCTCTCACACACGAGACCCAGTGTCACGACCGCTCCTTCTCCTCCTCCTCCTCTTCTTCATCACTGCCAGTATCTTGGTCGTCAAAGTCCATGTCTTCGTCCGAGTCGCTTCCTCCGAACACGTCATCGTCTGCATCGCTTTCCGCCCAGAAATCCGAATCGTCCTTCTCCACGGGCTTCACTGTTGCTGGTTGGTGGGTCGGCATGACGAAGCCTTCGGGGATATCTTGCTTCGAAATCTCAACGTCCTTCCGGACGCGCGACTTGTATTCCTCGGGTTCCTTCCGCAGCGTCACGCCAGCGTCGACGTTGGCGGGGGACGACACTTCCGCGTCGTCTAGTAACGAGAGGATGGAGATCAAGACAGATTCGACGCGTTGAGCAGGCGACCATCGTTCCGAGGCCAGCTCGCCCGACATTTCATCTTCGCCTGGTGCGTGGAGAATCGAGATGCAGAGTTTCCCGTCGGGATAGATATTGGGGTGGTACAGCGGGCGTCGAAAAGCGAACTCTATGGTTGAAAATTCCGAGTCAGTCGCTGTTACGAATTCCGAGCCGTGGGTTGACGGTGCTGCTTACCTGGGGGGGAAAAAGGGTAGTTTTTGGGAAATTTCATGGACGCCTTGAAATAACCGCCGTAGTACAAGGAGTCGGGGTTGAGGACGATTAATCCGATAGTCCACCTGAAAATGTCCTCGTTATCGAGCTGGCGGACAGAAGACCGTTAGCTAAGCCCAGTCACACGGGGTGTAGGACCCTGGGAAGGCTTACTTCGATATTGACCCAAGGCTCCTTGGCGAGGGTCTTGTATTCGTTCATCAAGATACGTTCGGCCATAGTGACAGTGAGAGAGGAGACGAAAGAAGGATAGACTGGCGGCGGTTAGGGAGTAGCGGTGGAACTATACTTGGGGGTTAGAAACACCAGATAACGTAGAGGCGTAGGGGATCCCCTGTACAGGATGATGTTCTGTCAAAGGGCGGGACGATCGTCCTGTGAGGCGATAAGATTCCGCCCTTTTCAACGTCTGCACACTAGCCTGGGCGTGGCAATCCCCACGGAAAGTTCCGGGGTGGCGCTATGGAACAATTGGGACTTTGCTGTGGGTTCCTGTACCCGCTTAGGGAGGGAAAAAACCGAAAGGAAAAAGTCAAATAACGGAGGAGATTTTTCTTTGGTGTTAAGAGAGTGCCATTACTAACGACTGTGTTGTTACTTGTCGCTGGTGAGTTTCGAACCACTTTTTCTTTCTGTTCAGCTGTGTTATTCTCCACTTTTGTCTCTCGGTAGTGTTTCTCCAAAAAACCGATGAATGAGAATATTAACACAAGGACTCTATCTAGTCTAGTTCTACTAAGTCGTAGGCCAGTCGCCTGCGTTCCTGGGGACCTGGATAGGTACCTCGACATCATCGCATGCCATTGGTGTACAGGATCACATCAGCCGAGGAGCAAAGGTGGAGAGGGATTCCTCTCAAGTGGGGTTTTCACCTACGCCCGGTTCGCTTGAAGCCGACCTCGTCGCAGCTGTCCATACTCTAAGGGATCTAGTACGAGCAAAGTTATCCCGCTTATCTCGGAGATAGAGATACGAATTACCCAATTGGGGAGTCGGGGAAGAAGTTTTTGAGTCAGAGCTCTTTTACGACCTTCCTGCAGGTTACATTGCCATCAAGTGACTCACTGCCGTAATCTATCCCTGCCGACGCCTGGTTCGTTGCTGATGACACTGGAGAACGGAATGACGAATCTCATAGGTAGGACGGTACTCCATAAGTACTCAGAAAAATAGCCAGTAGCTTGGCATCTCTTCTGGAAAATGAACAAAGGTAACTCAAGATCCCTGGGACTGAAAGTTTGACATACATACAACGTCTTCACTATGCAAAGTAGTATGCAGTAAAAGCACAGACGTTGAATCACTAGTTCCGAGTTCCCAACCCTAGTCGTACATATGTACATAGTACATATCTAGGGTTTAGTTTAGAGATATGGAGGGAGAAAAAGGAACTAACATAAGAAAAATAAATCAAGGAAAAAAAAGAATTACAAATAAACATACTAGACCACGCCAGAGATAGCTTGATATTTTCCTGAGTTCTATATACCATGAATTGACCTTGAGTAGAGGAGATGCGGTGATATCATAGGCCAATGAGGGCTGTCATGGGAGCTGCAGCCATCAGATAATTATTTCGAGTCTCACACGAACTCTGCCGCCAATAGGCTGAGATTCCCTCCCCCCTTCCGTTGTCGTCAATTTCTGTGAAAGAGAAAAAAGTGACTCGAACGTGAGTACGTTGTAAATTAATAACCGTTGGTCTGGGTTCTGGATCCCTCGCACCAGGCGGTGGGGAACGAGTACTAGTAGCCTAGGGAATCCACCCTGCTTTCTCTCCCTCCCCCCGTCCCACTTCTTTCTAACTGCTCTCTTGGCTTTCTCTGCCCTTCCGTCATCCGTCGTTTTCCCTTCCCTTCCGTCTTTTCTTTTCCAGATGAGCTTGGATTCACCTTGATCCATCTCTTCATTCCATTGTTACTGACAGAACTGCAAGGGCTTCTCGGTGCCCTCGCACTTCGTTATCACTTGTGAATTTCCCTTGTCTTTCGTTTGCTTTTCTCCGATTGCCATGCTAGGCTTGTCTTGCGACACAATCTCCGCAGACTGCCAATAACGCGAGTGGCTGTTGTATAGCTCTCGTCCTGTCGTCCTCCTCCCACGTGGGTCTCTGTCACCAGGACCTGAACGCGAGGCGGATGATCTATCAGATCTTCTATTATAGCAATTATTTTCTTTCATCCGCTTGTCAGAAATGACGCCGGAATGCCATGGCCCCATTTGGGCCATCGATGACGTTTCCCGTTGCTTTCAACGCAAGTATGATCGACACTCTTCCCAGTCCATCTCTTAAATGTGATCGAAGAGCCATATACTCACCATTGTCAATCGCAGTTATCTACAAGTCATTTTACCACTGACCGCATGTGGGCTCTCGCTTTTATTTATCGTACTTCGCGTCTCTTATTGCTACTTCGTCTCTCGAAAAGGTGTCTCGTACAAGATCCTCGTGGATGATGCTGCGGAAACTGGTGCCCAAGTGGCTGAGGGGCATGGAGAAGAAACGGATCGGATGTTGTCCAAGGCCGCGGAAGAGGAATTGTTACAATTTGAAGTCGATCGCCCTCGAGGCGAAGTCGCTCTGATAACGCTCGAAGTAGTGGCGCTTCTGGGAGAAGTGGCCGTCTTCATCGCGGTTCTGTGGACAAATACCTGGGGCAACAGCGGTAAACTCTCTGCGGTGGCGAAGCTAGTTTCGTGGAGTTATATCCTGTTTTTGGCATTGATTCGCTTGCTTCTCTCTACTCTGGACTTGCATCTGCTTCCTAGGATTTGGAATCACACCGCTTGCCTGTACGGGCTCCAGTGGTTGTTCAATATTCTTGTGTTCCGGTCTGCCGTCATTCATCCCGTCTCAAGGCGTGCTACAATCTTCAGCGCGGTGGAGTTTTCTCTATCTACTCTTCTCCTTCTCATTGCAGTGACTACGCGCAGAGGAAATAAGGCCGTATTAGTTCCACACGAGGATGGTATCCAGCCAGCGAGACATCCAACTGCCAGCTTGTTCTCCTTAGCAACCTTTTCCTGGCTAGATCCCCTTATCCTAAAGGGCTATAGACAAGCTCTGGAACTCGACGACGTTTGGAATTTGACCTCATCCCAAAAAGCAGCAACCGTGCTGGAAGACTTTCGCCGGAGGCAGTATAAGGGCGCATTAGTTTGGAGACTTGGTCGCTATTTTTGGCCTACGCTCTTGTGGCAAGGTTCATGGACGATCTTCTCATGCCTTTTTACGTACTTACCTACCATTCTGCTCAAGGCAATCTTGGAATATGTGGAAGATCCGAGGTCAACCACTGCGAATGCCGCTTGGCTGTTTGCCATTCTGTTGTTCTGCTCGGGAGCTATTCAGGGTGTTGCGGATGGACAAGCTCTCTGGATAGGGCGCAAGCTGGGCGTGAAACTTCGCGCCATTATCATCGGCGAGATTTACGCCAAAGCTCTGAGGCGCAAAGCGGGAGCCTCTGGCGATGCGGGCAAGAAAAAGCCCGAAGAAACTACCCCTATCAGTAAGAAGAAGAGAGTCTTCACCTTCGGTCGAAAGAAAAAGAAGGCCACAACGACAGATCCCGAGGCAGATGGCCAGAATGCAAAGGAATCTGGAGAAGATGACGATGCTCACTCGGCCAATACAGGTAACATCATCAACTTGATGGCGATTGACTCCTTCAAGGTCAGCGAGGTGGGTGCCTACCTTCATTTTCTGTGGGCTAGTGTGCCGGTGCAGATCACTATCGCCGTCACGCTTCTGTACCGGCTTCTTGGGTTCAGCTCATTCGCTGGCATTGTCATAATGGTTTTCATGTTGCCGGTGAACCTGTTCATCGCAAAGCAATTTACAAAGGTCCAAAACCAGATCTTGACTTCAACCGACGCTCGCATACACGCCACCAATGAGATACTGCAGAACATCAGGATCATCAAGTATTTCGCATGGGAGCAGCGCTTTGAAGATACCGTCAACGAGAAACGCAAGGCGGAACTCAAAGCATTACGCTACCGCTACATTATCTGGTCCACGGCAGCAACCGTCTGGTACGGAACACCACTTATTATCACTTTCGCTTCGTTTTTCCTGTACACCGTTGTGGAGGAGAAGAAGCTGACACCGTCGGTTGCCTTCCCGGCCCTGTCGATGTTTTCGTTGCTTCGTATTCCGTTGGATCAGCTGGCCGATATGGTGGCTCACGTACAAGAATCAAAAGTCTCTCTGGACCGTGTGGATAAATTCCTCAACGAGGAGGAAACCCAGAAATACAATCAGTTGGAAGATAGCAACTCTGCTGGACAGCCACCTAAGATTGCGCTGGAGAATGCCACGCTTACCTGGGGAAGCTCCAAGGGCCAATATAAAGATGACCCGCAGAGTGATACTACGGACGCATTTCGCTTGATTAATATCGATGTATCATTCCGGACTGGCAAATTAAATATCATTACTGGAGCCACAGGCTCTGGCAAGACATCTCTCCTGATGGCACTCCTGGGAGAAATGAAACTCCTGGAAGGTAGCGTTCATTTACCCGGTGGAACCTCTAGCCGGACAGAACTTCCGGTCGACCCACAGACGGGTCTTATGGAGAGCGTGGCGTACTGTGCGCAGGAAGCGTGGCTAGTCAATGATACCGTCAAGGGAAATATTGTTTTTGCCTCACCTTGGGATCAACGTCGCTACAATGCTGTGGTAAAGGCCTGCGCTCTGGAACGAGACTTCAGTATCCTCGATGCCGGTGATCAGACTATCGTAGGTGAGAAGGGTATCAGTCTTTCAGGAGGACAAAAGCAGAGGATATCCCTCGCCCGTGCCATCTACAGCAAGGCGCGCCACCTCCTGTTGGACGACTGTCTGAGTGCCGTAGACTCCCACACTGCCAAGCACATTTTCCGAGAGGCTCTTCTAGGACCGTTGATGTTTGACCGAACCTGCGTGCTTGTTACCCACAACATTGCTCTTACTGTCCCGCAAGCGGAGCATGTCATCGTCCTGGACAACGGTAAGGTGGTCGCCCAGGGACGTCCGGACAAGGTGGCAGCGTCCGGAGTGCTGGGCGACGAACTTCTCAAGTCGCGACCCACATCTAGGTCTAGCTCTCAACGTCCCTCTCGAATGCCGACCGATCTCGGAGACCGTCATGAGGACGAGTCGCATGCCACCAACGGTGGAATTACCAATGGCTCAGCCGGAAAAGGTCAAAAACAAGAGGAGGCACGACCTAAGTTGGTGGAAGGAAAGGCTACTGGTAGTATCAAGTGGTCAACCATCAAAATGTACCTTCTCTCTATGGGCTCATGGTACTACTGGACGGGCGCTTTGTGCGTTTTCTGCTTACAGCAACTGGGATCTGTATCTACGAATGTTTGGATCAGACAGTGGGCCAACTCCTATCAGACTGAGCATGTCGGAACAGATGATGTTGGAGACTACGCTGCCATAACGAGTTTCAAGATCCCGTCATTCAATGCTGGGGGTGTCCCACGAACCTCCACACAGAGTGCCCCCCACTTTGGTACACGGGTAGCCACGGGGACCTACGGCGATGTTAATGTTGCCTACTATCTCGGTGTATATGCGATTCTTGGATTGCTTTACATCATGATTTCCTTGGTCAGAGAGGGTGTTCTGTTCTGGGGCTCGCTGCATGCATCCAATAAGATCCACAAGCGTCTTTTGAATGCCGTGATGCATGCTAAGTTCAAGTTTTTCGACTCAACACCTCTCGGTCAATTGATGAACAGGTTTTCCAAGGATGTTGAAGCTGTCGACCAAGAAGTTGCTCCGGTGGCAATTGGTATGCTTCACTGCCTTGCCACTGTGGTAATGATTGTGGCTCTGATTTCCGTGATTATGCCCGGTTTCTTGATTGCGGCTGTCTTCATTACGTTGGTCTACTTTGCATTGGGAGCTGTGTACTTGAATGCCTCTCGTGATCTCAAGCGACTAGAGTCTGTGCAGAGGAGTCCTTTGTATCAACAGTTCGGCGAGACCCTTAATGGAATTGTTACCATTCGTGCCTACGGCGACGGGCCTAGGTTCATTGTGGACAATCATCGGCGCATCAACGACTACAACCGGCCGCACATTTATCTTTGGGCCAGTAATCGTTGGCTTGCCCTTCGCGTTGACTGGTGTGGTGCCTTGGTCTCCTTCTTTACTGCTGTCTTCGTCCTGCTCAGTATCGGAAAGATTGACGCCGGCGCTGCTGGTCTTGCGCTGACATACGCAGTTACATTCACGGAGAATGTTCTCTGGTTGGTCCGTCTCTATTCCGAAGTTCAACAGAACATGAACTCTGTTGAACGAGTGAAAGAGTATCTTGAGGTAGAGCAAGAGGCGGCGGCGGTTATTTCCGAGTCAAGGCCGCCAGCCCACTGGCCTAGTGGCGGAGCTGTTGAATTTACCAACTACACTACACGTTACCGGCCGGACCTTGATCCTGTTCTTCGCAACGTTTCCTTCACTGTGCAGCCGGGTGAAAAGGTCGGCATCGTGGGCCGCACTGGCGCGGGCAAAAGCTCACTGGCCCTTGCTCTCTTCCGTGGCCTTGAAGCTGAGAAGGGACGTATAGTCATTGATGATGTAGATATCGGCTCTATTGGGCTCCGCGACCTGCGAGAGTCTATCACGATTGTGCCTCAAGACCCGACTCTTTTCACAGGCACCATCCGGAGCAACCTCGACCCATTCAATCTCTTCACGGATGAGCAAATATTCACCGCGCTCCGTCGGGTTCACTTGATCGGCTCTGGAACATCAGGAACTGCAACTCCTGTGGTAAACAGCGCGGAACCCGTCGCGACAGCGAATGGCACTGTCGTTCTTGACAATAAGAACATCTTCCTCAACCTTGAGACACCGATTTCGGAGTCTGGATCTAATTTGTCCCAAGGACAGAGGCAGCTTATGTGTCTCGCCCGTGCGCTTCTTAAGGACCCCAAAGTACTGATGATGGATGAAGCGACGGCTTCCATTGACTATAACACCGATGCCAGAATCCAGGAGACGCTACGTGAACTCCGGGACAGCACTATCATCACGATTGCACACCGCTTGCAGACGATCATTGACTACGACAAGGTGCTGGTGCTCGATCACGGCCGTGTGGTGGAGTACGACCATCCGTGGACCCTTATCAACCGGGAAGATGGTGTTTTCCGAGGCATGTGTGACAACAGTGGGAATATGGAGGTCCTTTTGGACGGTGCCAAGAAGGCCTGGGAACATAAACGGCTTGTGGATGACTCATAGACTTACATATAGCTTCTGTTCTGCATATTTATTTTTCTGACCCTTTGTCCATCTTCACGTCCGCGAAGATCAAAAGTTTTCCAGGCTCAGGGTTATATTCTGTATTGTTATTTATATTGGGCGTATAAAGGAATGTGCTCTTGAGTTAATATGATAGTTTGATCTACATTAGAGTTTGTAGTTCCTGAGGTGTTGGCGATATATGTCACAATGTATAATTTTATGACAATCTATGATTGTCTACAGATATTGTCCATCTTTCGGACAGCGAAGCATTAAGTACCATGGCCGTAGTAGAAAGTCTCGTCATTCCTATGATTAGCAACGCAAGGGTCAAGATCTTGTTCAGGCGTAAAAAGTCTGTTGTGGGAGGCGGAACTCTCGGATGTAATGTCGTGGAAAACATGGAACACACTCCATAGCCAAGAGAATGGGGTCTTAGGGTATATCCACGGAGAGTGAGTCTTTGGATATATATGGCTTCCTTGTTTTCCCACAGCCTTGCTTCTGTCAAGAAGTAGTGGTAGTTGTAGAAGTCGTAGTAATAGTCCTACTCGTAGTACGGAGTAGAAAAGGGAGAAATAGTCGTGAATCATGATCTACAAGCAAGGCGGGCGGCTAAACCCGATCGCGCCTAGCTCCATCTACTTTAATTCCGATAGGATCCGCGACTCCAAACAGTCGATCACCGCACAACAGCTGCAAGACCGGAGCTATGCGGATACCGCCGCCTCTATCGCTGGAGCCTAGTGAAAACTCTCCTTTAATGATATCACTGGTGCCACTGAATTCATCCTGACATAACCTTTCACTGCCGTAAGACCGGCGATGCCGCGTCAGTCCCGGCCGCCGAACCATGAACCGTGGCGGCTCGTTTAGCAAAAAGACTTCATCTTGCAAAGTCAATTCATGGTGGGCGTTGGCTATTAGCGGCGGAACAGTCTTCCAACAAGGATTGTCTGGATGTCGTGATGCAAAGGACGGCGATAAACTTCTGCGCCTCTTGGGTGTGGAGCCTGGGGCAGCCCAAAATAGGCCATTTCATCATATGGTTACATTGATAGGTCAGTGATTCCAGATCTACGTCGGCTGTGTGAATCTATAAGAGTGGCTGAAGGGATTTTCTCACGTCCCTCTACCCTGAAGATATAATAAATTTTGTGCTTGCGTGTTTGGCTTAACACATTATACATACATCTACTGCGTCCCTGTGCAACAAATTTGTATCCATAGGACCGCTCGGCTGGAACTATAAATCACATAATCATGCGTATCTTCTCTGCTTTGAGCAGCCTCCTTCTGGCCGGAGCTGCTCTCGCCCAGAGCTCCGACTGCTCGCCCAAGTCTGGTGATGTCCAGACCCTTCAGTTCGCCTGGGCTCTCCAGCATCTGTCCGAACGGTTCTGGTCGTCTCAATCCCTCAACCAGACCTTCCTGAACAATGCCACCAACGCCTCCCAGGCAAACTACGAACCCAACTTCAAGGGCATCACCCGTGAGAACCGTCTGGGCATCCGGGCCGTGCAGCAGGTTGGCAACGACCTCTCCAACTTCACCACTCCTCGTTGCAACATCACCATCCCGCAATCTCAGGACGCCAACAGCTTCCTCAAGAACGCCCTGCAGGTCGAGCAGACCGTTGCCGGTGGCCTCATCGGCCTGGCCGCCTACACCCAGTCTCCTGAGGTCGCCTTCCTCCTAGCTCGTCTGGCTGCCCAGCACAGCGCCCAAGCCGCCTACCTCGGTACTGAGACGAACTCCACCTTCTTCCCCTCGAACAGCACCTCTTTGATCCCCGCCTATACTCCAGACCAGATCCTCAAGACCGGTAATCAGACCGGCCAGCTGGGTACCTATTTCAACAAGTGCGTGACTGCGCCCTCCGGCCCTTGTGGCCAGAAGGTTAACGTCGGTCCTCTGGTCGCAACCCTGAACTCCACTAGCACTGGCGGTGGTACTTCTAGCTCTGCATCCCCCTCTAGCACCGCCACTGAGACTTCGTCGGCCTCATCCTCGACTAGCACGTCGACGGCCAGGAACAGGAAGTACTTCTAAGCTTCTGATTCGAATCATATCGAGTATATCGACAAGCCAACAGAGGCCGAGCAAGACAATCCGCCAAAGATATACTTCGCAATTTTGGATTGGTAAAAGACTGAGTGTGACTTATGATGACCACCATTCATGTATCAACCACGTTCTGTAATCATCTAATTTATGTCCCAGTGTGTGGGGTAATGTAATGTGCCAGGTTTGGATGGGTTCTGTGCTATAGTTGGTTTATATAATAGTTTATAGTTTCTGGATCTATAGGTCAGGGAATCAATATGTTTATTATGAAAGACAGCTACTTGTTCTAACACAGGCCCAACCACTTTGGACCAATTGGCAAACTCTGCGTAATTAAATGACATAGTAGATTATGTATCCTATGATAGAGGGATATGTTCATGAAATAGGAACTTGTTAACCTTCCGGTCTGATGGATCTCGAAACGCCGATAGCTCAAACTTGAAACAAAAGAATTTTTTGCCAACGGCTAATGTACCAGGGCAGTGATTGTTCCTGATTTTCAAGGTAGCATGGCTTCAACCACGCAGATATCGTTGGCATTATTGGCGTTGAAAATGTGGGGCGGACATAAAACCCTGTGGTCATATGCATTAGAGTCTTGATAAATAAGCTTGTGTGCTTCAAAGCCCTTCTTGCCAGAAGTGTTATAGATAGTACTATGCGAGGGACATCAGAAAGTGCCCCGAAAGCCAATTTAACATACAATCGGAGTGGTTCCTAGTTGATCGATAGGTCCGTCCTCTACTGCTTCCCCTCTGCTGACTACACGAATCCCTGCAATCGCGTCTTTGAGACCCTTTTTTTGTTTCCCGACCGATTGGACTAGAGAGAACAAGGGTGTACGTACTCCTACTATTTAGGGCTACGTCGATCATGAGCCATTTATCCCGAACCTCACTTGACTGGTTTAACTTAAATAATCCAATCCCTCAGAAAGAATTCTCTTCACCACCATATATCCAACTCAACCCCAACCAACGCGCATAACCATGACACCCTGGAAAACCGAACGATGCAGTATCGCCGACGCCCCCGCCTTAGCCGACAATAACATGTCAGCCTTCTGGGAAGACCCAACATGGATCCTTCTATGGCCCAAGGAAATCACACTGGACTATCTAATCTCCCAATGCGCAAAGCGGTACCCCAGGAGCCTGCTAAGCTCCCGTCACAACACTCGTCACCTGAAGGCTGTCGATCCCATCACGCGCGAGTTAGTCGGATACGCGCGGTGGATTTTACCGGAAACGCACGTTGTTGCAGAAGATGGGACTCCGCAGTGGGGGGAGGCGCAGATTCCGGACGTGAGCGACGAGGAGAAAACACGATTCCAGGCATTGGCGGAGTCGGCGTGGTGGGGTGGGAGAAGTGATATGGATTCGATCGATGATTCGAATGATGAGGTTATGCGTCGTATACTGGTGCAGAGGCCGTATATGAGTAAGTTGGCGGGGTGAGGATAGTTCTTGTTAGGGAACTTGTTGAGTTGGCTGATTGTTACTATAGAGCTTGACTATCTGGCGGTTCATCCTAGGAATAAGGGGAAAGGAATTGCGACGGCGCTTGTTGCTGCTGGTGTTAGGGCGGCGGAATCGATCGGCTTGCCGACTGTTACCATGTCGTATAAGGCTGGTCGTGGGGTGTATGCGCGTTTAGGGTTTGAGGAGGTGGATCGAGTCATTCAGGATGACTCGCAATATGGAGGTGCTGGTGAATATGGAGCGTACTTTATGATACGGGAGATCGGGAATTGAAAGCTTGGACACATTGTATGTATGTACTGGGTTTGATGATGGTGGTTTATTCTTTCATTATTCGCTACCTTCGCGTACTGTTCTCATACAATTGTGGAGGTGTACTTGTCCTTTTAAACGTACGCGTCATGGATTATTAGGTGAATCGATCAAAGCTATTCGGAGTAACTCAGGCTTGTGCTGGGATTCGGTTCATTGATAAAGTATTGTTCATATTTCATTCCGAGGCTACTACAGATCGACATGACAACAAAGGATGAGATAAAGGCACATCAGGAGAACAAGCTCTCTCCACTGTCATAAAAGAGTTCCGAGTTCTTTACTCTTCCTCGGGGACATCATAAACGTCATACTTCTCTTTGGACCGCTTATCGGGGACGTCGTACACATCGTACTTCTCCTTGGACCGCTTGTCAGGGACGTCATAAACATCATACTTCTCTTTGGACCGCTTGTCGACGACGTCGTAGACATCGTACTTCTCTTTAGACCGCTTGTCGGAAACATCGTAGACATCGTATTTCTCCTTGGACCGCTTGTCGAGGACGTCATAAACATCATACTTCTCTTTGGACCGCTTGTCGACGGCGTCGTAGACATCGTACTTCTCCTTGGACCGCTTGTCGGGAACATCGTAGACATCGTATTTCTCCTTGGATGGCTCACGACTACCCAATATTAGTTACCAGTGCTCGTTCCTGCTTCACGATGACAAGATAGCTAGCTTACACTCCAAGAGAGTTGGCCGGGGCCGGAAAAGCCAGAGCAGAGGCAAGTAGCCCGAGAGTCACTAGTGAAGCTGCAGTGAAACGCATCTTGGAGCAGCAGTCTGAGTTTCAAGCTTGGAAGGAGGATGGATGATAATATTATGTCTTGCTTGTTTGGATAATAATGAAACTGGCTGGCGGATAGATGGGTTCTTAAACTTCTTCCTGCCGATAAACGTATGGTAAAGATGGTGAGGGATTTATTTGCTCCCACAGGCTTGGATTCGTAATGTGTGGCTGTCGATAGGCCTCCTGCCTTGAATGGATATCACTAGGAACTGGTCCGGGTACCGCGATTTCCGTAAATAATTGAGAAAGGCCCTCACCTACTTGCCTTTACTGGCATGTTGCATATACTACAGCGGTTGGAGCAAGACAAAGCCTGTTGAGGAGAAGGCTTTAGAGACCCCCCTCCTGATGCTGTTGCGTAAGCTATAGCAACATCGCCTCGGTCTTATGTGTCGATCATATACCAATCGGAACCACGAAGTATGACTACTGGCTTGATGAAATCCAATACCCTTGTAAAAGGCCGGTGAGCGAAAGGCGATAGATCTTGGTCTGGTGAAGTGTGTGATCGCCATGTAAGCATTGCATGGCGCAAGCATAGGTTTACTGCACCGGGCCCATAGGGTCGAGGCACTGCAGATTAACCTGACAATCAGGTTCGGACCGTGGCCCAGACAATCCCGCCTAGGGTTACATTGCATCATTAGTTAGTGCTTACTTTTTCTTGATCATCATCGCTCCAATCAAGTTCCATCTTTACTCCTGCATGTAGTAAGCGTCCCACTCCTCATCTAGCAAGGGTAGGGCAGTGTAGGCAGACATCTTTCACTACCACATATTTGCAATACTATACTTCTAGTACGCAATATGTCTTACATGAAGAAGCTGCATGATTACGCGTCTCTAGGATGTGGTTCTCGCAAAAGAGGGGTAAAGGTAGCAAGAGAGATCGAAGGACCCTATACTCAATCAGTGGGATAAACTAAAAGCAATTGGGAGCTTGGTTTGCACAAGACTGTGTTTTCAGCAGGCTCTTCCTTCATTTCCATAGCTTCCAGTTGCAACATTGAGTCGTGCACTCTACTCATCGCAAGAATGTCATTTCAGACTAAAGAGGCGGCCTATGATCCTCTAGCCTCCGACGAGAAGAGGTTTTCACAAAGCTCCGATGGTGCCGAAGACCAGGAAGACAATATGGGTTTGCTAGGGCGTGTCCGCAAAACGCCTTTTCGCTCTTCTTTTTGGGCAAGGGCGGGGGGGAAGGTCGTAGCTGCAGTTAACACTATACTACTTCTAAGTATTATTGTTATACTGCTCGTGTCCCACCGCTATGAGCATCAGTGTTCAGAATCCGAATGTGCCGCGAAAACATCTTACTACTGTAGGTGGTATCTCATATCATGAATGATGGCCAAGGCTGACAATAATAGCTCCGTTGTTTGATGACCCCAGAGCGATCGAATATGAATACGTTAGGTTTCAGGGTGCCCTGGAACATCAAAATGTCTACAAGGGCACGCCAAATAAGGAGCTCGATGAAGCATGGGAGGTCCTTATACACAGTGAGCTTCCTTAGTCATCTCCTTTTGTTAACCATACAAAGCTGACATAGCCAGCGAACAATTCCGGAGTTGATGGCAATGTTATAGATCGTATCCAAAAGTCGCGTATAGCCGCCAAGTACCCAAAGGAACAAGGGGGGCAGTACTATACTGGCATTGAGGTTTTCCACCACATGCACTGCTTGGTATGTTGAGGTCAACCTCTAGCTTTACATGGATCTATAAATGTTGACAAGTGACAGAATTTGATACGCCAGTATACCTACAAAGACTACTACCACCGCCCAGAGAACAGACCCAAGCCTTTTACTGACTCGGAACCTGTACTTCGCGCTCACGTCGACCACTGTATCGATATGTTACGACAGGTCCTGATGTGCCAAGCCGATGTCGGTATAGTCACATATAACTGGGTCCATCCCTGGGGTCTGTATCCTGACTTTAGTACGGAGCACAAGTGCCGCAAGTTTGACAAGATTGTTGAATGGGCTGACAAGCACGCACTACCGGATGATGACCCCGAGCCTGATTCTGAGACTGTTTGGTTATCAGGCCCACCACAGTAGATTAGAATCGGAGAAGTGGCGCTTTCATCCACCTATGGGCGAGGTAAAGGCAGTAGGAGTCTCACTGTCAATAATTGTAGAGTTTACTGAGGCTGTTAGAGGCCAGGGGTAGCATGTAACTAAGAAAATATGTTGTATAAAGTCTCATTCCCACTCGACCAAGATGCCAATGACATCAAGGTCGCGCCTCGACTACCATATCCCCAGCATAAAGCGAAGAGGTATAGTTTTTAGTGCTTGACCTACTTTCAAGCTGTTCATTGTCACAGTATATTCATATCCCTCAATTTACATTAGACCATAGGTACTCGCTACATGAGAAGATAAACAGCCGCTATTCTCTAAAGAGAACTGTGTTTGAAGGACAGTCTAGGGATGTCCTATCATGGTCTGATGTTGTGAATAGGTTTCTGATTCGAAGGGAATAAGCCGACAGTGGAGGTATACATACTTCGGGGAGCAATATCAAATTTTATCGATTGAACAGCCCGCTTCTTTGATTGCTACAAACATAAACCCACTGTAATTGCCAACGCAGTTGTCTGCAAGAACAAGGGAAAGAAATGTAATACCAATAAGTAGGGCAAGCTGGTACATACGACCATAGGGTATGAAGAACAAAGCTCTGCTATTGGGCCCTCCTTCTGTTCATCACGAACCAGGCGCGTAATCAATCCAGCAAATAACATCTAACATGATAAATATAAAAAACACACGAACCCGGCAATAACGTGAGATGTTTCGGGAAAAATTATCCTCACGACCCATTCGACAGGAAGACTGTCAACACCGTCGCGTACCTTAGAAGAATCAGCATGCAAGGGGATCTCCGCAAAAGGATAAAACACGCAATGAAACTAAACTCACGTTGCCCCTGCAATGATAAGCTCTATGGTCCTTGACTTAGCCAGGATAGAAAGGATGAGGAGGTGTGATATGGTGAAGGTCATAATGATCACCACTCGAAGTGTGGCGCTAGTCGTGACATTGCATAGAATAACCGGCGCCAAAAGAAGCATCGTGATCACGAATAAAAGTAATGCTTTCGCCACTCGTTTGATCAATGGCCCGGAATAGATATATACGTTTGCGTCGATCGAGGTATCATGATATCGTCCCTATTGCCAAGTTAGTTACTTTTCCTTCTGCAAGGCAGCCACCATGAGTGGGCGTGTGGGTTGTACTTTTCTGAAACCACGATAATAGCGGATCAGTTGGTCTTCAACCCATGTTTCTAGGTGCGTCATGGCCGTATCATCTGCTGGGGATACAGTGACTAAATCTCGAGAGTGCGAGAGGTAAGCTCGCTCTTCCCTGGCTATCATGCCTGTCCCATCCAGCCAATTCTGTAGAGCCTGAGTCTCTCTCTGGGATGGGGGTCCAAGTGCCAATGTGCGGCGTGTCCGCTCAAGGTAGTTATCTAAGAAGCCACGTCACGATCTTAGGCAAGTTTGATATCATTAAACCAGAGTAGTTACCGTAATCCATAAGACAAGAATCAATCTCAGCTAGCGTGGTAACTCGCTCTAAGTTTTTATCGTTCCGGCTGCGACCAAGATATAAATCACGGGATTCTTCCTGGTCAAGCTTATCTAGTTTATGTTCCAGGAGCGACAGCCTGTCCTGCTTCAGCAGGAGGACTCGAGCTCGAAGGCGGTTGAAAGATCTGCATAGGAATGTGGACTATGAGATGAGAGAAGTGCAATGTATCTGGGATACCCTGCTCGGTAGTCTTCAACTTCACAGAGAATTAGAGCCTTATTTGCTGGATGCCCTACGAGAGGAGGTCTGGGGAGTGATTACTCTTCTTTACCGGTGATCGCTGGGCCTCCCAGAGAGGAAGGGGGGTCGCTTGGGATGACATTCTCTGTTAGTTTCCTGCTAAAGTGAACAAACGAGTTGCAGCAACATAGACAAAACTTAGCCAACCTTTATTTTCTGCTTAAACTACCCTGTGCTTCGGGATTTAATGTATCGAAGGCAGGAAAGGATGAGTTGGGCAAAGGCTGACAGCCAATAAGGTAGCTCATCCATCAACACAGCCACCTTGCTGAGAATGGCGTATGCCAGTCTTTTATCGTCTGCAGTTGCAGGCAGGGCCTTCAAAACTGAGGCTCTTTACGTTGGCTAGCCACTGACCACGCCGCTGGCTGAGTTCGTTGGGATGCTAGTTTAGGTACTGCCTTGCCTGTCGCCTTGCTGTAGCCTTGCCTGAGCTGAGAGCCAAACACCAATAAAACACTCTTGTCCACCTGACTACTACTCCGTGCATTGTGTGTCCCAATTTCGCCTAAGGTGGAATCGTCGTTGTTAAGTCGTAGTCAGGTGACCCCTTCCTGTGGTATGTTTTTGTATTTTCTTTTTCTTCCTCTTCCTCTTCTTCTTCTTCTTCTTCTTCTTCTTCTTTTTTTCCCTCTCCTCCTCCTCCTTCTTCTTCTACTTCTTGGATTAAGCGACGCCAAGGTGTAGCTATCGGCAACTATCCTAATGGATAACGATCACACCTCTCCCCTCTCATCCATCTCCTCAAGCGTTGACCTTGTCCTTCTGCCATGAATACTATCTCCAGAGGGAAAACTAAGCAGACCGGAAAAGGAACTCAAAGAATGTTGTTTTGATCCCCTCACGGTCTCTTGTTACGCCCTTGCAAATCAGGTCTGTGCCGAGCTGCATCAATTCTGATTCCTGCTCGTCTGTACAAGTAGGGGCATATACATTCCAGTAAAAGAAGTTCTCCCCAATTTGCGCCACGGTCCGATAGGCCGCTTCCTCGTCAAGGGGTGGATAGGCACTGATGAAGCCCTGGATCAACGAATGTGCAATCTGGGAGCCATATAAAATGGTTTGCATATACAGGTCAGCTACTATTTCGGCCAGGTCTCGTGTGTAGTCTCCCAAGCAGCATGCCTCCCAGTCGATGACTGCCAGGGACGTGTTTTTCTCCTTGTCAATGGACGATGGGTTTTGAATCAGGATGCTGTTTGGCGTCCGTTAGCATCGAACAATTGCTATATATCTGGTCGGCCAGAAACTCACTTTCTGGTTGAAAAGTCACCATGAACTATCGTGTCCTTCCGTCCAAACTCTCGTGAGTGCATCAGCGCCGCGTAGTGTCCTAGTTGCTCCGACTTGCACTGCGCTTGGATTGCCAGAAGCTTATTAATTCGGAAGTCTCTTAGATTTTTGTCGAAACCATTGCTGTTCTGTTCAACGGTGCTCCACAAATCTGTATCCACCTGGGTCTTCGACCAGGCGTGGAAGCGGGACAGCCAGCTCCCCAGGGCCTCACCCAGGGCCACGGCGGTCGATGCAGTGATGCGCTCTCCAGCACCCACTGTCAGGAACTCATGCAGTGTGCCATTTTTGGAAAAGTCTTCGAAGATTTGCGTATGATCGTCAGGAAGATATTGATATATTTGGGGAACTTGGATCGTTATCTGCTTATGCTGCACTTGTTGAGATGGGGTACTCCCGAGTCCTCTGAGAATGGCCTGTTCCGTAAGCTAGAAAAGAAAGCCACATTAATTGTAACTCCGCTCTGGAATTTGGGTAATAAAATCTGTGAATGGAACGTACGCATCGAGTTAGGGATAACGTCAATTGCGGGGCTTTGCTGTCCTTCTCTTCGCTATGCTTGATGATTACAGTGCGCATCCCATTCTGCAGTGGTTTGATTAGGGATCCTCGGTATGTCGCATTCAAAAATCCCCCGTGTATTCGCTGGACCGAAGAGCAGGCATATACCGTGTGGCGAAGCGATTCGAGAATGGCACGATCTGGATCAGGTTTTCGTTCTTCTACCACTTGGATGGCCGGGGCCTTGACAGCTTCTACAGTGTCTGCGGTGTGCATGGTGTCGTTATGCGTACGATTCTAGCTAGAATATTTTTCCAACAAGTAGTCTAGAGACAAATCATGGCCCCGCAGGGTTAATAAATACTGCGTAGGGCATGAGGTCACGCGATCCGACGGGTCTTCTGTATTTATCTCAATCGGGCGAGCCGTGTCGATCTTGTACAATAGTAGTCGCATCCACACTGTGGCACGGCAGGTTCAGAAAAACCCTCGCTTAGCGTTTAAGGTTCAAGGCCTCTCTCAACACAGCACCGGTTGCTACAATTCATCACGTCCACAGTACCCTCTGGGGTCTTTTCAGGAACTCCCAGGATCAACCGCCCTAGTCTATGTGGATCATTGTATCCATAAGTCTTGGCTAGACCAGCAGATCGGCTGAGAACTGCCGGACCCGTCCCGATTTTTGTTTAATTTCTGGGCTTCAGCCTTCGAGATCCTCCGATCTGGCGGGGCTCAGTACGGAGGTGATCGGCCAAATTCCACCTCGGTCATAGTCCGAAGCATATCAAATTGTATCGTCAGGTCTTTGTTGATGAATCTAGATGCGATAAGCGCATGGTCTCCACTTGGTGGAACCCTAACTCAGATCTCCCGATTTATCGGCATCAGTGATATATTGTCTGTCTCATTCTCTCCGGTATCTTTCAAGGATAATTTCGAATATATTCAGCAGATGTGGCGTGAACTAGGGATCAAAATAGTATACCTACTACTATACTCATCTTGATCTTCCACTAATCGAGGGATTCTTTGCTGAACCGAAGACCTATATTAAGGGGAATTGAATATCTTATTAGGATGTTCCCATTAGCACGCTACCCATGAGACGGGAACATGGACTGGCTGAGTGAAAGATACAGATTTTCAGATCAGTATACGGAGTAAGATACCAGAATTTCGCGGTCAATCACTTTACAGAAATAGGGACATGCACATTATATACCTCAGAAGGGTTTCAGTATACTGCATGCTAAAATACAATTTCACCAAGTTGACTAACTTTGAAATTTATCTTGACCGCCAGATTGGCAAGAGATTTCTTTTTTTTTATTGTGATAGTTGATATTAACATTTCGCTTAGAAGACACGCCCTCAGACCCAATGCCGATCATTGCTATAACGGCATTTCATTCAGAGACATGTCTTGCCGGTCAAGCTTAGATTTATGGACGTATATGGATATTAAAGTCAAATCTGTGTTAACACGCGGCAAGGCGTGTGATGTGATCTGTTTATATTAGACCAGGATGTACTCCCAACTGCAAAGAGGAATTAGGAATGTGAAAGACTTTAGCCGGTATATGAGGACTAATAGTTGAATTAGATGTTGTACATTTCACATTTAAATTCTAGCTAGATCACACCATCATTTGTTACTTTTAAAATTGTATTGCTTCATGCCACAACTAACAGAGACTAGAGTTCTCTTCGTAATCTCTATTATATATCTTCATATTTTGCAGAGTTACCAATACATTAACACCTCTACGGCTCTATGCTAATATATTCAATATAAAATCATGCTTCATCATGGTTTGCCTGATTTCGTGCTTAACTATCTTACCATACTGCCAAGCCAGAAGTAAAACTGTAGTTCTAAACGTTCTGGTATTGAGCAGCCGGAGCACAATAGGGCGTGTTTGTGCTGAACCAGCAAGCCTGGGAGAGCGTCTTCCCTCCTTTTAATAAGTGGGACGAACCCCTTCCTTTCAAGAATGAATTGTTGATTGAGACTTTTGGGGCCTCTTGGGTGTGTTGTATGTGTGATTTCGATATTTTGTTAGATCTAACATGGCTGGGAAAATATCTTGACTGGTGAAGACGTCTACTGTATTGCAAATATGGGTCTTGAGCTGTAGTCCAGACTACTACCTCCATATTGGTTGTTACATGAGCCAGGGGAGTAGTGTGAAATTGCGGGATTTCCCTTATTATTAAACTGTTTATAATAAATGTCTATGAAAAAGGTATATCAAAATTTTCGCTTTTCCCGCCCTCGCTCTGAGGGTTCCGACACAAAGGTCCGATGTCGCCTTCCATGAGCAGGCCGGCTTTCAACTACGCCAGTCGACCCCAGCGAACTAGACGGGAATGGCTCAGAGCTGGATGGACTCGTGGCAAGTGCTATTAAACGGCCCAGAATCGCGTATTCCAGTTTGAACTTCAGGCTATATGCCACCGGCTTGAAAGTCACTTGAAGGGCATAGTAGCCTGCGAATTGAATCCCGACCACAGCCACGTCGAGTACAATGATAAAGATATTGATAATCAGGAATTGACTGAGGATTTTATAGTGAAGTGGACCGGGATGCAAGCGCAGCATCTTTGCCGTTTCCCACAGGTATATGCCGGATATCAGGAGTTCTTGGACGCAGAAGACGACCAGCTGAACACGCTCCATGATATCATACCCTCTTGCAAATCGGTTTGCCAGGGCAACATTATCCGCGTGGCTACCATATAGGAGGACTGCCGTGGAGACATGGAATATGATTGCGTCAACGATGATAATTGCAAGCGTTAGGTGGAGCACTCTGGGTGACCGGATGATAAGGTGTAATCGCGACCATAGAATGAGGGAATGGCCTGTTACCATACAGGACCAGCTCACAATGATCAGCGAGATCGAGAGATAATACGATATCCCGGGGTTAAAAATGTAGAATATGTAGCCCAGGCATATTGGGAAGAGACTGAGCGACGCGATGAGCAGGCTCCAGAAGTACCATCCCCGGTAGACCTTGAACGTCGATAAACAGAGGACGATCAGCTCAGCAGCATTGTACCAGGCGATGGCGACAAACACTGCTATGATATATTTCTCCACGGAGCTGAAGCTGCCATTCTTTGGCTGGAACAGCTCGTCGTCCGGAGCCCGCGTGGTAAGTATCGAGCGACTGACTCTGATCCCATGCATGAAACTGCGAGTAAGGGACAAGATGGGTGAATGAAGAGAATGAATTGTTCCAAGGGGAGGTTGAGAAAAGAAAGCACTGCTATTGAAAACTCAAATAGCCGATACGGCAGTGATCGATTGATCTAGACCAGAATCAATCCATGATCTACATTGCATTCTCTAAATTGACGATCCGGTTCACCGCAAGCTTGGCCGAACCTAATAATATTCTTGTGGGAGTAATTCATCGCGAGGATCAGATTGGCGTCGGGTAGATGCAAGTCAGTGCAGAGATTTCCTCTTAAAATTCGCATAGTAAGGAAGGTGTAAACCTGAACACGGGGGTTTTTGACGTCAAGACATGATCGGCACTTGATTGCCTGCGAATCATTATGATCGGATTGCGTCCCACTATTGAACTTGATGCCGTTAGTGGTTCGTATCCTGAATGTCTTTACGAGCAAACCAAGGGTACAGCAGCCCAATCCGGCTATCGTACCGCATCAAGTGGAGACAACGTTAAATGTATTCAGAGTGTTCGACAGGGGAATCCGGCAAAAAGGAACAATTAAGTTCTATTTGAAAGGTATCTCCAAGGGCCTTCTTTCCGTTGGGGCTTGAAAGGGGACCGCGGGAATTTTTCTCCTCTCACTTAATTGAAGTTAATAAGTTAGGGCCTTGGCTTTTCCTGATGTGATTTAGTATGGCGATAGCGTGGCGTTGAATGCTCAATCATATCATTGAGATAGCGTTCATGGTTACATCGTGCGCTTTTCAATGTGTGATCCGTAGCTGGTAGCCAAGAAGCGAATGCCACTAATGTATTACTATGACTAGAGTGACCACTCAGAGAAACATATACCATTCATAGCCAAATGAAACATCCGTGCTCACACAATCGAATTGAATGAAATGAGCGTCGTTCTAGCTAGTGCTCGTTAGCCTATTTGACTCTTTGTCTTGCCTTGGAAAGTGTTGCGCGTTAAAAATAATCAAGGCCCCGTGCTACCCAAGAAAATGGCATCTCACATCTGCGAGTATCATTCATCATGGTCCTCCCTCTGAGGCGGCTGTCAGCCCCAAGAGCTCTCTCTAGTCTCTGCTTTTGCTTGGCGATTATTTGTCTTTTGGTTATGTTGACAATGACTGCCATGAGAGACACGATCGAGGAAGAGACGGGCAATGAGATGACGGCGCACGGCCTTTTAGAGCCCACGCTCAAAGTCATGATTGTGGGTGACTCTATGTCTCAGGGCCGAGAGGGCGACTGGACCTGGCGTTTTCGCATCTGGGAGTGGTTTAAAGACCAAGGACTTCCTGTAGACTTTGTAGGGCCATATAATGGCACAGCACAGTCGGACCTGCCCTCGTTACCGGCAACCCCGTCAGGCAAGGAAGAGTCGCATTGGAAGAGCGAGATCAGAACGAGTGGGGGATACGCAGCCGGTGTGTCGGAGGACTTTGATAAGGACCATTTCGCGATTTGGGGCCGCGCCGTCGCAATAGACAAAGGACTAATATATGATGTTCTCGCCGCCTACCCTACCGACTTGATACTTCTGATGCTGGGCTTCAACGACATGGCCTGGTTTCACACCGACGCCGCAGGTACTGTGGACAGCATGCAGACATTCATTTTGAATGCCAGGGCAACTAATCCGAGACTTAAATTTGCTATCGCGAATGTTCCCCAGCGAACCTTTATCAGCGGTCGGGAAGATCTCCCCGTCAGCACCAACATATACAATGCGTTATTGCGAGAGGCGATTCCCGGATGGAGCACCCCGGATTCACCTGTCCAACTGGTCGAGCTTCACGAGAATTATGATTGCGCGCCGATAGCGTGTCCCGTGGGTTATGATGGTCTTCACCCGAATGCTAAGGGCGAATACCAGATTGCTCGTGCATTCACACTCACTCTGGTGAAAGATTTAAACATCGGGGTCTCTCCACTGTCTATCCCAACCATGCCTGACGGGCCATTGTCTGTATCATCCAACCCTCAGGATGTTGGTAGTCTTCCGCAGGAGGTACCAGATATGATACTATGAACCGGCTACCTTTAGCTCCAAGCCAATACGAACCGTCACTAGCCTGACTCCCATCGATCCAGTGTGTCACCGAGTACAACAATGGGCTCATATGCATTACGCATCCCCATGGAGAGAGCCGTTACCATCACCGGGGCCAGGACAAGATCCTGCAAGACTTGTAGGGTTCCATTACTGAAAATTCCTCAATAGAGCCACGACTTTATCTTTAAGAACGACAAACCGTTGTATAATAAACTTCATATTTCAGTGAATACCGTTGATAAAATGTTAGTAATAACTTCTATACACATTTAAGAAAGCTAGTAAGTAATAAAGAGTGATTTCAGTAATCAAGTAGCCGCTTAGTAGAAATGCAACCGTTTGAATTAATCTTCAACACGATGTCACCTATTTTCTAGAAATTATAAGTACTTGCTATAAGTGCTCATATATCTGTCTCCCCAGAACCAGTCAAGTTCCCCAACCCAGCTTGACCTTCACGGAATACGCAAGATAGCGCCAGGTCTAGCGTCAGCGTCCAGTTTCTTTATTCACGATGTCTTTGTTCTCAATTCCTTTGTTCTAGGTAGTATGAATACCTCTATACTTGATGGAATCAAATTCTTTTCCCACCAGTTCTGACTGTTTGTCATTATATAGCAAATTCCCATGTGCTCCGGAGGAGTGATTAGCTACTCTTCTCTCGTTTGATTCTCTCATCTACAGAGATCTCACCATCGATGTTTGAATCTCTCCTTCCTCATTGTGGAGACGTCCTCTCAGTTTGCTGATGCAACGTATATAATGTCTTGCCCTCCAACGCGACAAAGGCCTCTATCCTTTCGAACGACAAAGAACATTTCTGGAAGCAAGATATAGAGTATTTATCATGCTGATTCCCAAGGAGTCGCTTTCTATGGCGGTGCTTGTTGCAATTGTCTCGAAGCGGGAAAGGGCAGCGAATACTCGATCAGGGAGCTTTTTGAAGCCGCCGTCAGTAGGAACATAGATTCCGGCAGTGTTGGGTATGTATCGCTGCCTCGGTTAGAGACCTTTTGCTAACAGTTGTAGTCAAATCTCCCAGCAACCTTTAGGCTTTGAGAGCTTTCTCAGCGCCAAAAGTTCGCATATTTAGCATATGAAGCGCTCGGGGGCCAATAAACCGAGGTTGAGCCACCATCTTGCAAAGGCCCAGAAGACAGGCAAAGGGACGGCAGTATGCAAAGAAGCCACCCCTAGAGCTGGCTACTGATTGGCCAGGGCGATTGTGTGACCGGTTTGGGTTAATGATTGTTGACGAGGCTTATACACTTCGTCAACCCCGAGTCAATGCAGTGAGTAACTGTGTCGTGGGTTCGAGCTACCTGTAATCTTCTGATTACGGGACCTCTATATTCGTCATTTGCACTCCTGTATGACTTGCCTCCAATAATGTGGCTCTCCGCAATGTGTTTATACACAAAAGGGCTGGTCGGAAGGAAGGCCTTTTTGGAAAGGGAGCTCATCAGTCGAGAAAGGACCTAGAAGATGTGACCTCATTCATCCTTGTGCGACAAACAATCGTGTTGAGATGAGACTCAAATGGCATCGATCGAAAGCTCCTACTACACACCCACACGGGGAGTAGAGAGCCAGTCATTTGGTGCAATGACTGTCGCAAACTCACAACTCGCAAACATGAGTATCTGATTCGGACCCTGTTTGTGAAAAGTGTGGCGAGCAGTTTTCTCTAAGACAAACCAAGTGGTATAGAATGTGTACCGGAAGGAACTATACTCCCTCGATGGCGCCCAGGCATTAGAGTCGAGCAGTCCTTGGGACTATCCTCCTATAAGGCACTGCTGTTTTGGGACTACGAGGTCATCACGAAATCGCTCAAACCGGAGCTAATGAATCATAATCAGCGCCAAGGAGCTGCGGGTTAATATGCCCTGAAGCCATTACTCCCCGGGTGTATATGCTCCAGAAGTATAAGACCCAGGCACTGGAGTTTGATAATAATCCCTACTATGAGTCCCCACGGAAATTATCTCTATATACAAAATGTCGTCTTTGTCCTCCAACACAGGATCGGGTATTAGAATACTTTCCAAGATATGACTATAATAAGCCTGTTCAGTAAAGCTATTGCTACACCATCCCAGTGCTGTGCAATCCCATGAAAGGCCGTTTGAATCAGCGTATTTATATCACACAGGGCATCATGATCTCCATCTAGATGGCATAATGTGGTTATTCGCAATGGTTCCAAGAACAGCCTCCATTACTACATCACCGAGTCCTTGGCCTTATCTTTCCAAGGGAAAAGAGATCGTCACTGTTGACCGCGGATTCCCGATTCGGCCTCGCGCCTACGCGTGCCTTTGTTAGATAGTCACGTAGCTAAGACCTCCTATGCAGATTAAACAACGATTTCTACTTCTATGAGGATTTGATAGATCGCATGGCGTAAAAAGATTGCCAGACTCTCAGATACGTCGGCGAGCTGCTGAGCCCAAGGCCCTTCTCTTCAATCGGATGATTGGACGGGAATCTGCTATATAAAGGGAATATCGATTACGGTCTGTCCATAATTGAATTTAAATGTGCAATATCCTGGTTTATATCAACTGCGCACGGAATTATAGGAACTATGTTCCTAAGGTGCTATGGCGATCTCAAACCCAAGGGGGAGACGTCACTCCAGGTTAGGGACCAGATCATCAAAGTGTGCGGTTACAATGCAAAGGATACTAAAAATACTATCTTGGTTTGCGGCCCAACACATACAGTGTTTGCTGTGGAACAAGGCAGAGCGTGATTTACACGTCTTAAACAAGGAGCGATGATCATAAGTCACTGGACCTATCTATCACCCATGGGAAATAGATACCCTCCAGCATGGGCCAAAGTAACCAAAGATCAGGATACTGGTACTCGCCTTGCATTTCAAGTCTCAACATAGAATAAACATGAGTAATAGGGTTCCTTCGCATACGAATAGATCAAATATACCATGTGGTATAGTTTGAGTCTGATCCGAACTACTCGATCACACTGACTAATTATTGATAACTTCTTTTAGCAAGCGGTTCCCAAGTCACCCTCTCAGCAACTCTTTATTAGGCTGTTCCAAGCCGACTGATCGGCCATGCGATGCCTTGCCAGGCCGGTTCAGGACCGCAAGACGAGCCGAGTATTATGCACAAAGAACCGCGGTGCTCAGAAGCCCTTGAGTTTGATACCGACATTTTGATACCTAAATCTCAGTGAAATAGAGTTTTAGATGGGATGATGAATAGGTTACTTTGTATACTGCTACTGGGTACTAGTTAGCCTATTAGACTGCCGAGAAGTAATATGTTACAACTTTTGCCATCGATACTTATCATAAATGTCAGTGGGGCCGAGTGGTTAAGGATTGACTATGTATATTGGTTCCTATATTAATCATCACTTATAACACCCGTAGCGAACTCTCATATTCGTGATCAATTCCATTCATGGGCACATCCTGCTGCTAACGACTAATTTCGTTTGTTGCCCTTTTTTCTTTTCTCTTCTTTTTATGCCTATTGTTGGATTTGGTGTCAGTTCGGAGGATCAAGAATAAAAGCTATGCTGCGTAGGTTTCCCACCATTGTTTTAACGCCGGTGAGGTAGCCCACTATATGTGGGGGCGTTTAGTGTCGCAACGTGGCGTAAACCTCCAGCTTAAGGGATGTATGAACTTTTTATCAGTCATCGACTCATCCTAGCCCCAAAGCTCCTTGTCTGGTGAATAGCAGCCGTGGAAAAAGACCATAACGACCATGACAGAAAGCAAGACAGAAAAGACCTATTATAAAGACCAACTAACTACCGTTTTTAGCTTAGATATTATACTCAGCGGAAGTCCATGAGATTATCAGGGCTGTATGACTATGCCCTCTTTTTCGTCTACAGACAGCTTTCCCTGGACTTCATTAAGTGGCACTATTGGTGTCCGTTATATCAATTCAAGAGTTTAAAAAAAGAAGACCACCCATTAATCCTTTTCCCAAAGAGGCCAATTGGATCGTTTTATGAGAATAAGTCCTTGATTGCTAGCGCCATAGAACAACTTGACATGGCTCTTGTTGATGCAGTGATCTTGAATCTTGACAACTGGCGGTTCAGCTGCAAGCATACGGAGATATATTCTGGCAATTTAAGTGGCAGGATGTACTTAAATCAAGCCCAGTTCTATGGAAAAAGAAGGAAAGTGCTATAGTACCCCATTCCCCGCATTCTAAGATAGCGATAAATTCCGCACTTTGGCGGGAAGGACCCCGAGACTAGCAGAGAACCAGTGATAGAGAGCGATAATCGTTGAGAATGGGGCCTTCGTCACCAAACGGCCTCCTTATCTCATGCCTGGAGAATGATCCTGCGTCTTATCACATTGAAGAAGATAAGCCAGTCGGGCAGTAGGTCCACATGTTGTATTGATCATAATACATTCTGAATGAGGGGGAAGAAGCCGACACAGTAACAGGAGTCAGTGCGTTAGGGAAGGGGAAATGGAAAGAGAAAGAGAGCGGAACTGCTTTCCGTGGTGCGGAAATTCCACACCGAGCGCCTGTGCTCCATAGAGAACTATCGAAACCCAAATACCCCTTCGTCCAAGGTTTTCCCTAATCGTCATGCAAACGCATTGTCAAGGTCTTGCACACTCATTCTTGATCTAGTAAACATCATTAAATATGAGCACCGCACCCAAATATCGAGCAATAGTAGAACTGTTCACCCTTTATACGTATGACCCGCTGGTTGTGAGGAATACTAGGAGGATTGTTTTATGAAATCAAAATATACCAATAGAACGTGTTTATCGACATACCTAAGCGCCCTAGTCTCAATCCAGAATTGATGACATGTAAACCCACGATTCTGTGAAGAGTATCTGGCGGACCAATTGCATGCCCTATCTTGATTAAACATTCCGCACTTCGCAGGTTTGAAATCAACGGTCTGAGGTAGAAGCAACTGTTTCCTCAGATAGGATAAGACTGACTACCTCGACTGTAGTGACCTACAGTAGTCACTCCTTCTAATCCCGAAGGGGTGTGAATACTAAATATACGATTTGCGAGCCATGACATATGAATAGTACCTTCCGGCTGTTTTGTACACCCTTTGATAGCGGAAAGGCTGTCAAATCACACCCGAGTAATTAAGCGGGCGATTTCTCGGCATTTTGGGTCTTTTCCATTTGCTGATTATCTTATGCTATTGTAGGTTTGATACTAGTAGTACGGCGACTAAATCTAGCACCGAGATGAATAGGGAATCTGGATGAGAAGCATTGCACATTTGGGTAGCCCGACATACGTAGAGCTTCCCACCCATCCCCCCCCCCTGAAAAGATTGCTTCTCTCCCACTGCAAATAATGCCTGTGGCCTATGGAGCATCGAATCTGCTAACATGTTGCAAGGTCCATGCTTGTAAATCCAGAGACACTTTCAAATGTAAAGGGTGGGGAGGAGCATCACCTTGTTGGTTCGGTTCCAGAAGTAGCACACACGAACCGACCAACCTAATCCTTCCAAGAATTCTATACTCATGCAGTGATAGCCACTTAAACTCTTTTACTTCCATATAGATAAGTGAGGAGGCAATCTGCGGGGATTAGCCCGTGCTGAACCCAAGGATGGCTATTATAAAGACCGACTGAGTCCTGGATATCTCTCGTTACTACTGACCTTATTATACTAACTATCATGGCTTCATATTCCAACGAAAAAGGCTTTCCCACTAACAAGCTTGCGCATGAGCTGACAAACATTGACGATGATGAAGAATATACCTACGAGGAGCAAAGAGCAATCGTCCACCGCGTCGATCGGAGGCTTGTTGTTATCGCCGGACTTGGGTACTGCATCAGCCTGATGGATAGATCTAATGCTTCGACTGCCTCGATAGCAGGGTAAGATAGTTGCGCACTAACCACTCATTTCATTTATCTTATTGGCGTTCCAATTTCGCATGGAAGTCACTGATAGTTTCAGAATGAACGAGGATTTGAAGATGACTGAAGGGTATCGCTATGTAAGTTTACGACCCCGATAGAGCATGATTTGTCTTGTCTAACCGGTCTTGCAAAGTCTTTGGTAATGCTCATATTTTTCATACCATATGTACTCTGCCAGCCATTCGCAACCGCTACAATTCGAAAGTTTGGCCCACGAAACTTCCTGACCACAATGATTATGTGTTGGGGAGGCATCACGATTGTATGTTATTCACACTGTATGGTACATAATAGCTAACAAAACCTCTAGGGCATTGGATTTACAAAAACATGGAAGCATGTCCTCATCGCGCGGTCATTCATGGGAGCCTTTGAAAGTGGCTATTTCCCCGGCGTGGTATACCTATTGTCATGCTGGTATTCTAGATGTAAGTGGCATCAGTGATGACTATCCCCTAAATATAGTGACACTAACATGGCTCAGACGACATGCACAAGAGATTTTCGTTGTTCTACTCAATTGGTCTCTTCTCACAAGCAATTGCCAACATTCTTGCATATGGACTTACCTACATGGACGGCATCGAGAATCTCGAAGGTTGGAGATGGATCTTTATTATCGAAGGCGTGGTCTGTTGGCATAACCCCACTAATTACTGCACATGAAGGCTGACCTAGGAATATTCTAACTCGGAAAGATCACGTTGGCTATAGGCTTTCTTGCATTTGTGATGCTTGTGGATTTCCCAGACAAAGCACATCGTTCATGGAAATTTCTCAGTGAAAGAGAGTGCGCCTTTGTCATCCGCCGGGTGAATAGAGACAGAGGCGATGCTGAGCCCGAGGACTTCTCGGTCAAGAACTTTCTTCGACATGCAGCGGACATTCGGCTCTGGGGCTACGGTTTGATATTTTGGTATTGAATCCCCTCCAAACATGGCAACAGACAATCTGACAGCAAGATTAGTTGCCTGATGACTGTGACCTACGCCATCGGGTACTTTCTTCCATTGATCCTACGCAATGGTATGGGGTTTAGCGTCGGGGAATCACAGTATCTGAGTGCACCACCATACGTATGGGCTTGTATTCTCATGATTGTTGAAGGTTGGCTCGGTGACAAGTACCGGCTACGAGGGCCAATCCTTATTGTTAACGCTTTGATGCAACTGGTGGGTATTTCATTGATGGGCTTGGCCAAAGGCAATGGAGTTCGATACTTTGGAGTGTTTCTGGTGACAGGAGGAGTAAACGCTAGCGCACCCACGGCTCTGGCATACCAGGCGGGCAACATCCGTGGTCAGTGGAAACGAGCCTTTTCAAGTGCAATGATGATCGGAATGGGTGGAATTGGGGGAATTGCTGGGTCCTTGGTCTTCCGCTCCCAAGATGCACCTGAATACTATCCTGGGATCTATGCCAATCTTGTGTGAGTACCCTGTCCCATTCTTTTATAATAAATATGTAACCTGGGTCATACGACAACAGTGCTTCAGCTTTGATCATCTTGTTGGTACTAGCGTTGAGTGTGTGCTTCGTTTTCGCCAACCGAAAAGCTCGTCGGGGCTCAACACTGCTCGAAGGATCGGCCGAGTTCAGATACACACTGTAGCTTGGAGTCCTGGGGTATTATGAGGCAATTCGCCGATCAACTCCCTTGTGATCTCAGGCTTTAGGTATCTAGATCATCATCACCCTATATCGTCGCAATAACATGGTGGCTGACATGATATCAAAAGCCAACTATGGCTTCGGCACTTTGCACTTAACCTTCCCCTCCGCAAACATGTTAGTTCTTCAGATGTATCCACTATCGTGCCTCATGTTGGTACAATATCTAAACAAATGAAGATGATACCCCACAAGATCGATCACCCGCCAAGGAGCTATCTATCGTTAGCTCCCTTGCTTCGGCACTGAAAATCTTTAGGTTTATGATCCATCTGCAGGATGAACTCAGTCAACCAATGGTTATTTCTCAGATAAAATAAAATGTGCCCCTGATCGTAGCGGACGCGTGTCCACAGTCAACGAAACAAGAGTGATTGATTAAATCGCTTAATTAAGGCTAACCCACTAGATCCTATGGCAGTGCCATGGCTCAGAAAAAAGGTTCATTACTTACAAGTTCTGGGGAAAATTTGTCCCGTCTCAAATCCACACACGGTGCGCATCTATATCTTTTACCAACGCCTCCGGCAAGCACAACCCACAACCCTTTGGGACACAGAAGGTCTTTGCTCATATGCACATGCCTTGGATGAACTCATTATCAACTTTTGTTCCCCTAAATTGTTCGGCAATGCCATGCTCTCAAGATACCTCAGAATTTATATGTTGTGGTAGAGTTTATTGATGCAGCTTGCCACCACATATATGAAATACAATATGGTTATTGGCTGTTGAAATGACTGCCTTTCGTTACTGTGTAGCCGAGCTACGTAGTGGGTCGTTGAACGATGTATTCAAGCAGTATTGGTTGATGACGAGGAACAAGTGCATATATTGTCAAGTCCCTTGCCGCTAAATCAGACTGTTGTCTATGAATATCTGTCCTACTTGAAGAGATTTCTGGGGTTTCCCGCCTAGTCGTCGATCTCCTCCGGTTGGTGGATATACTTGCTCTTGACAAGACAACTATCCATATGGAGTATACATCTACAGTAGAAATGCCGACAAGCTCCAGGATATCGTCCTATCAGATAGTAATACAATCATACCGTACATCTCGCCCTGGCGCATCACACCCGGTTCGCTTATTCCCAACCTTTCCAATAGTTGGGCAATAGCCAGATGATCCACTCTGACCTATCATGGTGGCGATCCATCTCTTAACTTTTGATCACTGGTGTGATCAATGCATAATCGTCAACTCGGAGAAGATTTCCGACGACCTCAAAACGATCAAATCTTAACGGGGTTAAAGATCTTCTGGGGTAACATCGCTATATAAATCCGCAGTCGTCCTCCCGATCAACCTCTTCTCGTGCACCCCCCAATACCTCTGAGCAACCCAGGCGTCCACACACCTCACGCTGTGCCCATCATGCTGAGTAGTAGAAGCCTTGCAGCCGTTGTCGTTCCTGCCGTACTAGGGAGTCTTTCACTAGTAACGGTCGGATTCCGATGTTTTGTGCGCATCCGGATTGTGAGGCAATTTGGATGGGACGACAAACTGATGGTCGTCGCCATGGTGAGCTTTTGATAAGATCGTATCTATATATCAATAGCTGATCATATGGAATCAGATACTCAATGTGTGGTTTGCCTTCTGTGGAATCATCGGGGGAATTAATGGCATTGGTCAAAAGCTGGAGTATTTTCAGAATCGGCCTGATAACTTCCGACGCGCAATGATGGTAAGTATGGCTAGTTTCCGCCGGTCTATGCAAGGTATTGATAGTCTATACATCTAGTGCTGGTTCCTGGGCCAGTTATCCTACACATCTACCGCTACAATCATGAGGTTATCTATTGGCCTTACACTCCTTCGGTTTACGTCCAGCAGGATCCACGTGTACTCTCTCTACGGCATCATGGTATTATCCACCATTACGGGCGCTGTTTTATTCTTCTTTGCTATCTTCCAGTGTTCACCCATTTCGTTCTATTGGGACAAAGAGGGAGTTCAAGGTATATGTCGCACCGATACTGAGGTCAAGATCATGTACTTCTATAGTGTGATCGACGTCATTTTCGACATTGCGATTGGCATTTTGCCTGCAATCTTTATACACAAACTCAAGCTGGATCGCCGCACCAAGCTCGGCATTGCTGGTCTTCTTGGACTTGGCTGCATGTTGGTCTCCAATAGCTCCGAATCTATCACTTCCGGCTGCTAACTACTCCATACAGTGCATGTGCAGCCGTCATCGCGCGAATCCCCTTTCTACATCTGATGACGGAGGAAAGCTTTCTGTGTAAGGACATGCCACTCGAGCTCTTGCTATCAACGCTAACAATTCGGTCAGACGAAACAACCATGGTCGCGGTATGTTCCGATGTGGAAACCGGCCTAGGCATCATAGCAGGATGTTTTATAGTCATACGACGAGGCTTCTCCTTCAACAAATCCAACGAAAAGGATATTCCAAAAGGCTATGTGACCCCTCAGTTCGTCTCTCAAACATCTGACAGCACGCTGAGAGTCGAGTATGTCTGAGCTTCCTCACTAAAACTCGCATTTGTGCCGTCAATCACTGTCTGTTGATTTGGTACAACGAGGGAAGAGAGCGCCACTCTTTTTTATTCTTTAACATGGGGCGGCAGTGAACAAGATGATGAGTCCTATTTATATCGGGGTTTCTTATTTGCGGCTATCTCTTAATACATGCCTGCAGCCCTGCACGAGCACAGGCGCCTGACGACAAACCGACACCCTTCCTGTACACTACTTCTATACATACTAATACTTGGCCAATACTGAAAGTTACATCCACTTTGATTTATTTAGTTATAGGATGAGGGGACTATTCAGTAACGTTTCTATATTCATAAGATCAGCATGTACCGTCCGTGAGTCACCTTTCGTGAATGAGAAAATATCGATAGTCGTATTTCCGACACAGAATATAGCGATGGTTATCTCCGACACCTTATCATATATCTTCTCCGTATTTAACGAGGGTTGTCTTGACTGCCAAAATAGTCCCACTTCATACACAGCCTTCAATGCCTTTCTCAAGGCTATCGCGAATCGAAGTCCAGCCGGGCAGGCCGTAGAACGTCCGAAGCAACTCCTCTGCACGCCCCCCGCGAGGCAAAAAATCCCTACGGCCCCGGATATTTTCTTCCGGGACATCAGCGATGGGAGTATTCTTCGGACGAAGTTGTCGAAGAAGCGAGACCGCATCAAACCAGTTCATCTGCTGCGCAAAGGCAAGGATGCGCTCGGATTGCGCAGAGGGGTCTGAAAGTCCAACCGCGCAAAGTCGGGCCAGGTCCTCTACATCAACGTACCATTCTGCCAGATTTATCTTCAGTAGTGCCCTCACAGTGGCGTTTAGATTGATCACTCACGGTCAAGAAATACCGACAAATCCGTGGGATCTCCTTTCAAGAGTTTGCGGGTCCACCCCATCGTGGAACCGAAGATCTCCGGGTGAAGGATCCTCCAACATGTTGTGCAGTTGATCAGCCGACCGAGTGATTGCCCCGATGATTTTGCAGAGTATCACAGTCATGCACGGAAGAACAGTGTTAAACGTATATTCGGGCTTGTGACCTCGTACCCACGTCCATGCTTCTCGCTCAGCCTCCGTCTTGAATCCCTTGCTCTCGTCCGGGGTATTGGGATCCCAAGCTGCTTTCACGGCTTCGTCACTCCAGGAGCCTATCATGAACGTCAGAATCAACCTCTAGCATCCAATATCCGCATACTTGCTTTCATGAAGGACCCCGCCGTTCGGACTCGGCGTCAACATAGATAATCCATTGGAGGATGAGACCAAGACTACACGTTTTATACTTGGCATCCCGGCAGCCGATTCAAGGATATTGGTGGTGGCTTTGACGACCCATGGAATGGCCGCTACTGGGTCCGTGCTGAGGGTCACGTCCGACGCCGTTACACTTGTGATTCATGATGTATCCAACCAGGAAGAGCTGCACTTATCAGGTGGATGATCCCATCTACTCCGTCTAATACGCGATTGATGTCATCTCGGTTCTCGAAACAGGTCACGAGGACGGCTTCGAAAACATCGCCATATTTCTGCGCAAAGTACTCGGATAGCCATGGTTTTGGAGCACGAATAGTTCCTCGCACTAAGTAACCGTGGCTGAGTAGTTAGTCGACAACATGCGATGCGATGTAGCCATTGGCACCTGTCACCAGGACTCGAGAGCCTTTGGGTAGAGCGTGCTTAGAGTTGGACATCGTGGAAAATGGTGGATGTGTTGCCGTGGATATATGTTATTGGGAGTATTGAGAGGATGAGAGATATTGACGTTACGAATAAAAGAGACACTGGATTGGGGGGCAGTAGGGTTGACGCCGCAGTCAACGTAGTATATAACAGCCATACTATGGTTTACTATTTCCAAGATTAATCTTAAGCTCCAACCTTCGCAGCATGTCAAAGGCTTGACGCCATGCAAACTGCCTGGCCCCACCGTTAAGTTCCCTCCATTCTCTCCCCAGCATAATAACATAAGAGAGAAAACCCTAATCACGCCCAACTAGGTATCACCGGCACCTGTATACCTGCACAAGAACTCGACCACCAGCCAAAGCATTGACTAACTGTCGACCCGAATAACTAGCTATGTTTATTGAAATACGTGTCACCAATAAACAACTTTTTCTATATATATTCTTGTTCAATTTTTTTTTAGCTTAGCGGTATATTTTGGCTTTATTTAACTTTCAACATGGATGTACTCGTAATACGGGTTGGCTATTCATAAATCTTCCGAGGTAACAAGGGTGGATCACTAGATGTAGGCGCATGGATCAGTGTAATGCTTTTCGAGGTTGTAAAAAGGGGTTAACCACGTTTTCAATGCGAATTCCTTTCTTTTATTGGTTTCTGACCCTGGATAGAACCCACGAAAGTAAATCCAGTAGAACCTCTTTCTAAGAAACTCCGATATAGGCAATATACTCGACATAAGCAATCTACTCGGCTGTCTCCTATTGCTTCCCATACAAAATTGCAGCAAACCTCGATACAGGGAACTTTCAGTAATCTGGTCAGTCTCCTACACAAAATTCCTTATAACACGACATATTGGGTCTAACTACCCAATTAAAAAATTTACTAAAATAGTTACAGTCACTTGTGTATCTCTCGGGAAGACCAACTTACACTTCTCAGTAACAATAAAAAAAAAATATAATACAATCAGCAAATTACAAAGATTCTATTATCTTATCTTATTTTTAGCCTTCTTTAATAAGGAGTTCAGAAGAAATCTACTAAGAGTACTATATAATGTTACTTCTCTTATACTATATCTATGTTTTAGAGGGGCTTGTATAGTTATTTTAATATAGGCAATGTCAGAAGCCAGCTCAATTCTTTCCTTATATCGAAGTTTTACTGTAAACTAAAGGGACGATCGGATCGGCCCCGTTAACCCTCGTTCGATCGTGTACTACTTTGTCGATCTGAGAGGCCAAGACAGATCGACAGAGCATGTGGGGACTAATAATAGCCAATGGTTAGCGGGTCTAGGGTTATATATAGACGATGCATAGCTGATCACTAGTATGCGTCCGAGTAGTTAGTGATCTCAATCCCCACTGCCTGAAACATCCTCCCCATCTGTCGATCGAGTGTGCAAAGAGCTGAGAATGCCGCAAGGGATTCATCCACATCCATGAATCGTCCAAAGGCATGTTTGGCCACTGGTAGGACAGCCATAAAAGACCGTCATCCACGGCTGGTCTGATTCTCAGCAGTATCACTACAGATCAAAACACAATCGTCTCCATAATCGGTCTTGTCTGCGTCGGCTATTCCAACTGTGAATTCACAACCGTCCTCACTGGCTCTCTGGCCGATAACTACCTCAGCCATGCGGCGAGTGGGTTTCGCCGCGCAGTCCTTCCTCCGTGCGCTGCTTACGGCTGCTTAGCCGCTGTTTGCGCCCGCTATGTTTGACGGGTTGGGGAATAATGTGGCGGTGTCGGTTTTGGCGGCCGTGGCGACGGTGTTTGGTGCTGTTCCGCCGTTGTTTATGCGGTATGGGGCCGAACTTAGGGCTAGGAGTCGGTTTGCGAGGCAGAGTTTGGATTCGTATCGGTTGACTACTGTTGATGAGGAGGGGTATTGATTTGTTTTGTTGTTTTAATAGCTTAGATGGTCTGTCTTGAGGGTATGATTGATTTTGTTTAAAAAGTACTAATTTGGTGTTAGATGATTTTATACACGCATGTACATAATGTTGAATTCGGAGTATATAGAATATGGGATCAGAAAGGACAAGAGTTTAGATGAACAGCTTTACTACTTCATGAGATGATATATCTAATTTACAATCTTGATCCTAAATCTTAGATGCATGTTTGCTCAGGCCAAAAGGTTACTTGCACCAAGTTTTCTTTTGCATGGATACATCCACTCCAACACCCATACCTCGTATATCAACCCAAAACATATCCTTCCAAACTGCACCAAAGAAAAAAAAAAAAAGAAAAAAGAAAAAAAAAGAAGTAAAGCAAAGGAACATTCAACGCCAGGAGAAACAAAAACAGAAATAAATGAAGTCTATATTGGGTAATGTCAGCGACAGGATTGAATCTCTTTCTGTTCTTGGAGCGCTCCGACAACTTTAGAAACTATATAATTAGTTATTCAAATCATTATACTCCGTGTGTTGACAAGTATACGCTCTAGACCGCGTTTTAGGCCTTCAGGACCACAGAAACCAGACGGCAAGCCAATACCGCCCATGTACATTGATTCTATACATACTATCTACTGGTTAATACTGGAACTATACCTTTGCCAGTTCTATATCAAAAGATGGATAAACCATGAGATAACGTATCCATAATGAAGAAATAAGATCTGTAGCGTTAAACATAGCAGGATGCTACAAGAAAGAGAGTAAGATATAACAAACCCCACAGTAAGGTCTAAGAACCATCATAGCTTCAGTTATTATATTCTAATATGTACCGACCACTAAAAGAAGAAGAGATCTAGTGTACTCTACAGTAAGATGCAGAGCTACCAGAGCTACATTTATAATAATAACAATATCAAACGACAAAGCCCACGAGGATAATCTAGACATATGACCAAGAACCAACGATCTCATATAACATTCCCTGATGCCTCTCTTTACCTAACCACTAGGTAGGATATCTAATCAAGGCCTGAAAATTTATACATACTTCTGAACAAGGTCATGTAGGCCATTGGGATGAGCGCCCATAAACTCGTCCAGCTTCGCGCCATCTTTGAAAACCATGAAGGTTGGCATGGCTCTAATTCCACATTCTTGAGAAATTTCCGGCTGGTCATCAACATCCACCTTGACAAACTTGATCGAACTGTACTGTGGATCGGAGGCCAGCCTTTCAAAGACTGGGCTTATCATTCGGCATGGACCACACCATGGAGCCCAAAAGTCGATTATGACCACTTGGCCCGAATTGATGAGAGTTTGGAACTCGGAAAGGCTAGTAAAGCACGGAAAATGGTCAGTTGTGCTCCTTAGGAGACTGGGGCTATTTACAATGATTCTATACGGCATACCTGTTAAGAGGAGTAACTTCAGCCATGATGAGGTATGGACAATGATCTGATTCTGGGAGGAGGGTGACGTTAAAGCACGGCAGTGTTTTTCTAGTCACGGTATCGATGGGTGTGATTATATGAAGAAAATGGAAGGGGGGCGTGGATGGTTTATATCGAGATTTACCCCTCCATGTCACACCGATCTTTTAAACCCCACCTCGCTTGGGCCGTCGCATAACCGATACGTGGAACATATTGGAGTGAGCTGTACAGCTGAATAGACACCCTGGTCGAATCATCGGGCTCGAAATCTCCACTAATACATCCGGATGAACTCAGCTCCCCACTATTCGACGTAATAGATCTCAGCCGTGCAGATCTTCATCTCTCACTCATTCAGAAAACAAATTATGTTGATATGTGTTTGGAGCAGGTCAGATATCTCAGCATTTGTGTATGAGTCGAAGATTTGCCTTCCAAGGTCTATGTTGACCTGGACCCAGTGTTCGACACCTTCTACTATTATCGTCAGTCTAACATAAAAACAAAAATATTAAAGAAATGCATTAGTACAGAGGTTCAAATCTACACAGTATCCTACAAAAGCCCCGAAGCTTCTTTCCCTTCAGTGCCATCTTGAAGCTGGTCGCGAAGACCTTTCCGAAGAAGTCGGGTGTCAGGTTCTCGTAGAAGGCTGTTGGTCGAAGGATTGTCCATTCCATGGAGGTGTTCTTGCTGCGGTCGACCAGGTGGTGCTCGATGTTGTGCTTTTTGATAAAGTGGGGGATTTTGGTGGGGTTGGTGTAGGAGTGCTCTTCGTCGATGACGGATTTGCCTTGGGTTTCTTCGGCGTTGTTGCCAATTGCTGCCTTCTCGGGGTTAGTGATGTGAATGTGTATGTGTTGGAGGGAGGGCAAAGGGACTGCTAACCTGGACACTGTAAAACCCCCCATATGGGAGAGGAGGTCAGGTGCTGAGCAATTTGGAAGATTCTTGCTGGGTTGTCTAGGTCGCCTTCGACGAGCTTGATGCTGGGGGAGAGGCTACGGAGTTTCTGAGTGGAGGTAGAGGTGGGATTTCGCGTGACGGCGAGGATCTCGAAGGGCGCGTTGCGAGAGATGAGGCCTGTGATGAGAGAACCTCCTTGTTTAACCGTTGCACCGGTGATTAAGACGGCTGTCATGGTGAAAATAGTGGAATGAAAGAAGAAAGTATGGCATCTGCCTTCATTCACATAGCTTATGGGAAGAAATATAAAGGGATCGAAGTATCTTTACTCGGCCTTCGGGCTTTCCTATGCCGGCGCTGAGCAAGCAAGAAGAATTAGGGCTTGGATTCTTGATCCAATTTTGAGCGTTCTAGTTAAGATTTACTTCTATATGCAAGCAGTTAGTGGGCCCATGATTTGTTGCCACCAAGAATGTCTGACTAAAAGCTATCGATCTCGGGCTTTATTTCAACTCCAAATTATTAATTAGGGCTCATGCAGTGTACTGACTATTCCCATCCCGATAACGTTTGCCTCCCTATTTGGATAATTTACTGTATCGACAGTCATGGCTAACGCTATGTAACCTGGTAATGACGCTCTATCAACCCCACGTAGCTGCCATCGTTGCAACCAGAAAAAGGTTCGATGTAGCAAGACCCAGCCATGTGAGAGCTGCCTCAAGTCCACTTCGGGGTGTGTATTTCCAGGCCCCGGTCGTGCTCCTCGGCGTAAAAAACGTCCCCTCAAGGGAGAGCTTATCTCGCGCTTGAAGAGTCTAGAGGAGACCCTGTTTCTGCCGCTAGTTCTGTTGCTGCCGCTTCTCAAGATGCCTCTGCTCTATCCAACCCTCCTTTAGCTGCGAAAAATGCCCGTCGAGTAGAGGATGAGCACGGCAGGTTGATTGTGGAAAGAGGCTCTACTCAGTATGTTACACATGAGGCACTGATTAGTCTTGGTAACCAGGTATGTCTTATTTTATTATTGCCTGGATTTTTATAGTGGCCGATCTATCCGCTGGACAGTCAATCGTCCGAGCTTCATGCTATCGGCACACTAATCACTGAATCTTGCTACGACACGAAACTGCCCCTAAACATCAACGACTCAGATCTATCCACGGAGTCAAGCGCACCTCCTGATGAACGCATCGAGTTCACAGAATCGACTTTCTGCCTGATCCACGGCGAAATGACCGTCCTCTACCGGCGCTCCTTCCTCAACGCCCACCCCAGCAACAGCGAAGGCCATCCCTCACACCTCCTAGACAACCGTCTCCGCCAGTTCGAAGAAAGTCGCACCCACTTACAAAATCGATACTTTCAGTACTGGGACACCTCTATCCCTGTACAATGGGTAACGGCGACAGTGATCCGCCTCCCTCTCGCGCGATCATGGTTAATCGCACATCTCACAGGGCACGATGACGACCCGGATGCCGCTGATCGGGATCTCGCCCGATGACCCCAAACGAGACCAACTCTTGCTGACCGCCATCGGAGTGGTGGAAGTCGCCTATCTGCTGGAAACAGATCCGCAGACCGTACGGTGGGCGTGGCTCTTCGAGCGGTATCCGCAGTGGCATGCGGTGGTGTTCGTGTTGACGAAGCTGTGTGGTCGGGGGCAGTCGGTGGAAACGGAGCGGGCGTGGACGGTGCTGCAGAAGGCGATTGAGCGGTGGACTCGACGAGAGTGCCAAAAGGGAGGGATTACGCTGAAAACCGTCCATCATTTCTTGGCGAAAGCTGCTGTAGTCGGCTTGGGACGGACTGGATCAGGGAGTTATTGAAGGGCTGAAATCCAAACCTTTTATCATCCGACATCCTCATCTCCTTGTCAGTGTGGCCGAGTGGTTAAGGCGCTAGACTTGGACTATTGCATATAGTAATTTAGGTAATTCATTACTATATAGCGTGGTATATCTAGTACATTCGTGTTCGTAGTCGAATCCTGCCGATGACGTGTCTCTTGAATTCTTTTTCATATTTTTTGCCTCAGCCGATAGAGGTATACATCACCAATAAAACCCTTGGAAATGATGTTGAAGTATAACAACCCTGAGCTGACCATTGAAGCCTCAAAGAGGCTAGATAGTGAGTTGGTTGCCCTACGGGTGGTTGAGGACCAGCCAACCCAACTTCCAAGTTCCAGATTCTTCCTACAGAACATAGCTTAACTTGAAAAGCAATGGATAGTTCTATCGCAGTGCTGATATAAAGATTCTTTGAGCTTTAGGGCAGTGAATCATGGCCATACTACAGCGCTAGGCCTATATTGACTGATGACCATATTCAAAAGTCTAGCCCTCGGCGGCACACCTCATCTGTCTAGAAGCGTTCATAACACGCTTCCGGTTGTAATAACGGCAGCGGTCCGATGTTCTTCTGTCTTGCTTGCTCAATTAAAGGTTGGTTGATGTTAGTTTTCCCATCAACTATGCTTGTTCCTTCCTATTTGCAGGAATTTAACTTTGACCAGAACAAAGATTGTATTTTATTTTCTCAAATGTTACTGTGCTATCTGTCTTTACCCCTATGTTCGTTTCTTAATAAAGGCGTTTTCATTACATCAGATGCGTAGGGCTAACATGTATCTGAATTGCTAACCTGGTTCAAACGTATCTTGAATGGCATTTGTTGTTAAACAAGGTTCACACAACATCCCAAGTTGGATGTTGCCATTCACTTACATTGGACATTAGACTGGATGTTGGGGATGATGTGTACAAGACACGCAGTATACACTGTTACTGGAGTGTGGAACAGCTCGGTAGTAAAAAATAGAAAGTATGATATTATATAGTCCTGACCAGGGCATTGTGAGTCGTCAATTCAGAATTATTTGACTTATCGGGCCCTGGCGGTATCTCTTACAATAAGATCTATTAGTTATAAGAAAAAATTCTAAAATTTCATAATAATAGATAATAATAATAAAAATATTGATATTATATTTTTATTATTATTATTATTAATAAATCTACTAGATCTATTTAAAAATATCCGAACCCCGCCGAAGCTATCCGTCCGGAATCAACAGCCAGGGCAAGCCCCAGCACATGATGTTTCTCCATCAACCAGCTCACTCGTCGCTCGAAGATATTTGGACTACACGATCCATGCCGACTGCAATGGTGGCCCCACCACCACTACACAGCTAGGCTGGATGATGCCACCCGCATGCCACCAAGGTGAAGACGGCAAACTAGCAGGAAATAAACCATGTATCATTGCAGGGCGGGGTTTTCACCCTTGGCCACGAATGAAGGAAGTATGGTGATCATTTTCCTCGCAGGCTATTCCCCCCCGTGATTTGAATAAATAAATAACTCTTCAAGCCAAACCCTGGGTTTCATCTACACGCCCTTAACGCTCAACATGCCTCGTGATGCCGATTTCCTCAGCCCTCGCGATCTCCTCATCAACGACAACTTCTGCCTGAAGTTGGCTTCGTTCAAGCAGCTCGCAAATGTCATTGTGAAGACGGAGAACCTGCCCCGGGACGATGATAGCCTCCGCCAGAAGACCGGATTTTGGGAGAGCGGTTACCAGATTGTGAGACGAGGAGAAGAATCCCCAGATCCAGCATACCAACTAATGGTGGACACAGCTCTATAGCTACCTGAACCCTATCGCCCAGCAATTCTGGACAGTAGGCTCGCGCATTTCATTCCCCCTACCCAGTCACCCTGACCGGCGGGATGTGCGTTGACAATTGCATCACAGGTGCAGAACGTCGCTCTCAACCTGAATGTACGATCCTCTTCTTCCTTGTCCCAATGATCTCAACCGAAAAGAGCCTACCGCGGGTCCTCTCTCTATCGAGCCCCTTTTGGATTACCGCCCTCGTCCGCTGACACCACTTTGGCCGTGAACCAGGAAACATATAACTACACAGACACCGTCTGTCAGAAGGTCTTGGACCTTTGCCACCGTGCCCCCGACGACTACGGTATGTCGAACCAGCACCACCGGGGGATTTTTTGGTTCCCCGGCTCCCCTTCCCTTGGGTGAGCATGTCGAGCTGGGGCTCAATAGAGGCAACAACCCTACGACGCTAACGGCCACTGACTCTCAGCCTCTAGACAAATTCTTCACGGACCTCGAAGCCCTGCGCAAGGATCCCGACAACGAGACCCTGCGCAAGAAGGTCCTGCAAGAGGTCAATGACCGCCACTCCGAGGTCAAGGCTCTTCGGGACCAAGCCACCATCTGGAGCAGAGATCTGCATTCCTACAGCATGGACGCGGGTGATTGCGAGACGGCAGTGCGTGACCTGGCTGCCCCCTTTCAGGGCTCCGCGTTACGCGATCGGTTGATCGAGGATGATGCCCAGGATAACCTCCAGGACGACCTGAACGCTCTGGGCAATGTCAAGGTAAGCGTTGAGCGGACCTGAAACGGTTCGAGCTGACCAGGCGCCATGATGCAGAGCCTACTGGATGGATTCAGCATGGTGGACGATATGGGCGCTTCGCTGGAGGAGGTGCAGAAGATGTCCGGTGAGTGAGCGGCGTGGCGAATTCCAACCAGGGACTGCAATGACTCATTGGACTTGGGGCATGACTGCAGGGAGTGCGACACTTATTGAGGATGATATTCAGAACCTAGTTGACTATCTTGATAAGCATGTGGATCCGGATGACAACCCGCTCGGAGGGCTGGTTGAGCGGAACCTGCTGAAAAGATGGGCCACTCTGCAAGAACATGGTAGGCAGCCCACACTCGCTTTACATTTCTATCACGGTCATTCTGCAGGCCTTCCCGAGGACGGGGGCCTCGCATTCCAGCGTCACGGACAGAAGGCTAACCCCCCGGTCATCACAGTCATCGCGTTCAAGAATGCATACAGGAATTGAGGTCTGGACGACGGAACAAGGCTGCACGAGGTGAAGCACGCACAAACTAGAAAGGAAGGATTACTAGAGTCTGAAAGTAGGTATATAGATGATACAGCTAGCACTTAGGGATGCGGAACCTTTGTTACTGCTTCGACTGTGTCCAGACGACTCTCAACACACCTGTCTCTCAGTAGGGCCGATACTTTCCATTCCAGTGAAGCTGGATTTTGTTCAGGGTACTCATGTCGACATTCTCGGGCGTCTCCAGGGTAATGGTCCACTGGGTAAAGGGCGGTGGTTCCGCATGGTTGGTCGGCTCGAATATGGCCTTGTCGCGTATGCGTAGAAAGCTGCCGTCGGGACCGATTTCATACGAAAAGCGTTTTTGCTGCATTGGGCTGACGAAGTAGAAGACCTGGTCATGCTGGATGTCGCTGTACGACCCGGACGTCTCGATCTTGAGACTAACCACTGCGCGTCCGTCGTGAACGGCCTCGGGACGCGGCTTCACATCCATGAGCTGGATTTCCAACCCGTCTAGTCGGTAGTGAGAGCCATTCGTGAAAGGATAGGCGAAATTGTGCTCCCCCGCCTGCGAACTGGCCTGTGGCGTGGCAACGAGAGTGAAGGTAGCCTTGTGGCCTTGACTGCTGTCTTTGAGCCCATCGATGACAAGCCGCGGAAAGTTGGAGGGCAGCTACAATAAGGGCAGTTCCTGGTCAGTACAGCGTCCAAAGGCTAGAACTGCACTGACTCGACTCACCTCATCAGAGTACACGTAATAGTTAAACGCTGGGGAGAACGACGATGATCAGCAGGCGTCCTGACGGCGGGCAGAGCAACATCGACTTACGAGTGAAATCCTCGGCATATTGGTTATCGACGTTCTGCATCTCCGTCTGCAGCGTCGACAGATTTTGTTGGAAGTCGCCGACTGACTGCTGCGACTCCAGCCTCACCTGGCTGTCCTGCAGGGCGTAGAAGCGATAGGCGTCGATGATGTATTGGAGCTGAATTGCCAGGCTGGTTTTCAACTGCAGGAATCGGTCGTAGAACTGGGCCTGGCCGGCGGCATAGATCGCCTCCTCGCCATGGTAGGTATCCAGCAAGGTTTGGAGGTTCTGGATATCCTGGTCCGACTGCAGGACCTCCAGCGTTGTTTGCACATACTGCTGGCCCTGCTTGATGGCTTCGGCCTGGGCCTGGGCCAGCGCTCTTCCATGCACCGCGTGTTTGCGCAGGGCTAGTCGAAACTGGCTGGCGCCGCCAATTTTCTCTTGGTCAGCCGCCCACTCCATCTGCTGATCGCACTCCAATTCCCAGTCATCCCAGGCCGCCAGGCTAGTGATCAGACTGGAATCGGCATCGGAGCCTCCGGAGCCAGAGATATCGTTCAAGGAGGGAAGATCCACCTCGTCGCCCCCTGGAAGAGCGGCCAACTTATTCGCCGCCGCGACCAGCGCATCGACCTTCGGGTAGAGCTTCTGCAGTGCCTCGGTGAATGTCGATAGCTTCTGCAGGGTGCTTGAGGTCATGATCTGGCCGGCTTCGGCTGCTCCTTCCTCGACCTTTTCCACACTCTCGACGGCGTCTTCCACTCCCTTGGCGGCGCCTCCCGGATCATTTCCAATACACAATTCGGCGATGCCAAACGCAAACTCTAGTGGACCCCAACGCGGATAGTATCAGCATCAGCGGCCTCGGGTAGACAGGTTGAAAGACGATAACGGCAACGAGAAACTAAAAGTGGGCGGGGAGAAGGAGGGCTCACCAAAGATGGCAGACAGGATTGCAAACGCCGCTTTGAGGATCTGTCCTTTCTCCCAATCCACAAGACCTTGATCGAAGACATCCTTTGCGTCCTGGAGCTCGTCGTCGTCGTCACTCAGCTGCTTGGCGCACGCGTCGGCCGTGCTGCGGGCGTCCTGATACTTGGCCAAGGTTTGGGACTGCACACTCAGGCGGGTGGCGCGCTGGTCCTGCGCGTTCTGCAGCATGGTGGTCCAGGCCGCGATCTTGTCGGCCACTTCGGAGTCCTTGTCTTGGAAGCGCTGGTATTTGTCCTCGAACACCTTTGCCGCCTCGAGCTGGTCTTTCATGGTGTCATGGTATCGCTGGAACGGGAGCGTGGGCGCATACTTGGCCCTGGGGCCCGCCATAGCGTGGGCGGCCAGCTGCTGGCCCAGGGACACAGCCTGCGCGTTGGATAGACTGTGTGCCTGGATGTTGTAGGTCGACTGGGCGACGTAGGAGCAGATAGAGATGGCGATTGCCGGCCGGCTCCAGAAGAGGGCAAGGGCTACGCGCAGCTCCGTTGCGAGAAAGGCTTGGTAGATCTCGGTGGCGTCGTACTCGTGCCGCGCGGTGTAAGAAACCTTCAGCTGCCCGTCGGCGAAGTCGATGTCCGCACCAACATGGCCCGAGTCGGGGCCCAGATCCAGGGTGGTGCGCTGGGTCCCCTCGACTGAGACGCTGATGGGCTGGTCGACCACCGCCGCGTAGATCATCAGGGCGCTGCTCCGAGCTCCAGCCTTGGTCATGTTCAGGTGCACCGGCTGATCAGCCGTCAGGACGCGGGCATTGATCTCCATCGTCGTATCTTCGTCCGGAGACAAAATCACCTCGCCTCCCTCAGTGAAGGCGAGAACGTCGGTGTAGATCTCGCAGTCGAGCAACGGCTTCTGGAGAATGTCCGCGCCTTCCAGGTAGATGTTCCGATGAATCTCCGTTCTCTGTCGACCTCAGCCACCGACCTCAGCAGAAAGAGAGTCGAAGAGGATGCCAAGACTTACTCCGCTTTCATCGCGACTGGCATCTGCAGTTGCAGGGATCTCGGTCACCTCTCTCAGGGAGGCGTAGGCCTGCCAGCCGGCGGGGGTGTTAGGCTGAGTGTCGGCTAACATTGTGTGGAAGTCTATGCGTCGCTGTTGATGTTTCGATTGCCAAAAGCCCTACTTCTCCCCTGCTACTACGCCTTGATATATCGTATTCGGTGCTGAGCCCTAAAGCGTCATTGTTGAACGGCGCAAGCAAGACCAGGGTGGGCGCCCCTCTTGACCCCTCCTGGCTCCACTCTCCCCTCCTGGCTCCATGCCACGTCTGTCATGCGATTCGCATCCCAGGCCAGTTCATCAGGCCACTGCTGGTTGGCAACTTCCCCCAAGTCCGCTATTGAGTACGGGTGGAGCCCCGACATGCAGACCACGGGATTAGCACGGTGCGGTCCGGACCTCAATCAAAGCCTGGACCTCCGCACCTGCACGACAAACAGGAAACTACCCTGAAACTGATGGTGACTTCAACTCCTCGAGAAGAATCAGAAGTCCGTTGACTGTCACGGCCCAATAGCAAAAATCGCTCACGAGCTGCAGGCCCGACAGCGCGCCTCCCGCATCGGGCTCGGGGCGCGGTAAAAAGAAGGAGAGCGATATGCAGTTGTCAGTCGATCTAATGCCTCATCCCCGAGGAGACATGAACGCCAGGCGACATAGGTACAAGAAGGCTCTGCCTGTCGCAGCATTGCACCCTGACTCTGATCCTCAAGTCTCGCAGTCCTGTCTAGCCCGTACCCTAATCTATTCCTCCCAGACCACAATCCCCATCCACCTTCTACCATGTCGGATGTCCTTGACGACGAAACAGTGTGGTTCCCGAAGGGGCAGACCACGATCAACGAGGCCCCGACCAAGAGCCGGAGGCTGCGAGCGGCCACCGACGAGGATGATGGCGATGAGGAGGACGTGGTCTTCGTCCTAGGCCAGTCGGACATGGGGGCCCTGAACCGATACCTCCACGGCGGCCGCGTGCTGCCGCTGGATCGCACCAGCTATTTCAACAAAACGGGCATTGTGGATACCAGCTTGCTCACCTCCAAGATCTGGAACAAAGTGGATGAGTTGATCGAGGCCTACATACAGGTTAGTCCTAACGGTCTACCCGGGCCAGCGGGGGCAAAGCCGGAGGATCAAACTGGCTGATGCCGTCTGAGCTTTAGGTCCATGCCGACTGCACCGGTTTCCTGGGCGATGAGGACACCGCGATCAAGCGATGGAAGGCGAATCCGACGGCCTCTGCCACCAGAACCGAGACGGCGCTCCAGCGATGGAAGGCGGGTCGAAAGGCGGGTCGAAAGGTCACGGCCGCCGCCGACGACGACGACACGGACTTCGACAAGCTCTGCACCTGGGATAAAATGAACAGCCTGGCCCAGAATATCTACAGCTACTCGGAGGATGCGGGCAGCACCGACGCGGACGATTCGTACTACGTGGCCATGCTGACCCTGTGCGGGGACTACAACGATAGCAATGATCCCGCCGAGCAGGAGAGTATCCGCCAGGACATCCTCGATCTCACCGACGACCTCCTCGGGGACGTGAACAAGATTCTGTCCCACATCGGCAAGGTGAAAGAGGCCTTGAAGCTCTTCGAGGCCAGCTGTCAGACCAATCAGAGCACCTTGGAGGGTCTGGAAAAGTCTATGACCACTATCCTGGATCAGGAGCTGGGCAGCATTCAGGACCTCGACAAAGAGATCAAAAAGCACCAAGATGATATTGCTAGCTACCAGGCCATCATTGATCATGGTATGTTGTGAACCCCCAGTGACCCGCGTCTGCGGAAAGCCACGGTCGAACTTAACCGCGACCACAGATCGGTATGAGCAAGAGATGACCGCCGCCTACGTCTGGATGTAAGCTCTGTCCCCTCGTCTCCAAATGCTCGGGCCTCGCCGCTAACCATCCGCGCGGGCATGCGCGATCAGCCCCATCGCGGGCACCATTGCCGGCCCCGTGGTCTTCGCTCAGATGCAGGCCGAAATTGATAAGTACGAGGGCAAGATCGAGGCAATGAACAAGCTCATCAAGGACGAAGAGGCCAGCAAACAACTACACAAGACGCTTCAGGCCAACGTCACCTCCATGAAGAGTCATGCCACTGATCTCAGCAATCTGATCGGCCCCGCCATGCACACCGTCGAGGCCCTGGAAGGCGGCTGGAACGTCATGGGCTCTCAGGTCCAGTTCATCCACGACAAGGCTGAAAAGTTCGAGGAAAAGATTCCCCGGTTGTCCATGACGAAGCGCCAACTCAAGAGCATCTCGAATGAATGGTACAAGCTGAACAAATACGGTGAGTGGTGGATGATCCCCAACCCCCGACAGTCCCGGCCACAGAGTTCCCGACTCACGTGATATTGTTCTCCAGTCATGTCCTATATCCAGAACGCCCAGCTGGTGGTCCCAGTCCAAGTCCTAAGCCTTGAGGATTATCTGCAACAGTTGAAGGATGCTGCCAATAAGTCCTCGTGAAACCCTATAGTGGAGAGGTCGCTGGAGCACCTTCCATTAAGTGGTTTGCTTTGACGTACCTCAAGCCCAAGGTTTTTACGCATGTCACTTGATGGGTGATACAGAGCATGGCACCCTTGTATTTTATATCACAAACGGGTTTGTGCTAAGCCGGATTGATCAGTAAATGTCAGACTATCGCGTAGGTTGAATTCCTTGATTAGATTGATTATATTGCTTGAATCTATCCAACATGACTGCTAGGAAGAAGATCGCTTAGGAAGAACAACAGCGCTAGGCCTAATTAGGCAGCGTCAACAGTAAGGAATATCATATGATTTATAGTCCGAGACTATAGAAGCAAAAGTCCCCAACTGTAGTCAGATTCGTGATGTTAGCAATGCCGGTTGCCTCGATGTATCGCTCGACTTCAGGCTTCATACGTCTTCACGTAGCCTCGTTGAACGCGAAGTTTTTCTGAGCGAAGGAGAAGTCGACATTGACCATGAGTGACGGTCCCTTTGCTTTTTTGGGAACCCTATACATATTCTGAAGATAGCTTCGAGTTGGGCGGAAAGTGGCCGGGGAAGCACAATTGTTTCCAGCATAACCTTAAGCAGTTCCCGGTGGAACGGAACTTGCTCCTTTCGACGTTGATATTCTTGTCAACAGAGCTGCCGTTATCTTTGAACATCCTCAAAGACTTTCAGCCTTGCGTGATATTGATCTGATCTGGACACTGACACACCATGGATAAACGCCACCCTCGAAATAGGTATGCAAGACCCTGGCGCGGTACTGAGAGCGTTTCCATCGAGAGGAGTCGCTATCATCTCGTGGCAGAGCACCTTCAGCTTTCCGGTCCCTGACCTGAATACCAGCGTGAATGGTCGCCAGCTGATGAGTCAACTGGAGCATTTGATCAAGCTCGTCGATGCGTTCCTTGAACCTTGCTGGCAAGCCCTCTCCCCCTTTACCTGCAACTCTCACTACATGTCAAAGTAAGAATGCCCTACGTATTACCTTATGAAGACGCCTGTAAATCTAGACGTCAATCCTTTAGCTCCAACAACTGAAATGACTCTTGATCGATTAAGTGAAGCGATATTAATTTGGTTTCCTGCTTGAGATCCTCCGAGGGAATTGGGAGATCACGCGGAACCGAGGAACCGAGGGATTCGGATTTGTCAGAGTAGAGAGGAAGCCTTGTACTATCATTAGAAATACTCACAATCTTTAAAACAATCGAAGAACAGTAATTCTCTCGCACAGATCAATCCAGACAGCCTAGTTGGAGAGGTGGGATATATCTGTAGAAATAACATGCTTCACACTGTCCCGGAAGATCGCCACCGGGATAACTTGCAAGTGGGGTTTGGGGGTTGATTATCGCCTAGTATACCCATGCAAATCCGATGACAATCCCCCAATGACCTTCGGAACCACTCCGGGAATAGTACCCAAAGACATGGAAAAGACACTCTCTGCTACGAAGAAGCAGCGGGGCGGTCCAAGGAAAGCTTGCAACGAGTGCAAACAGCAAAAGGTAAGCCAACATCCCTCCAAAGCATCCTGCCTCTGCCCAACTGCCCAAATGGGATTATTTACTTGGGACGCCCATTCGGCTCTTTCATTACCTCGCCGTTTGACTGAACAATGGTGGATTTGATATACGGTAGCTTCGTTGTGATATCGTCCAGACCCCCGCAGACGCCTGCTCGCGTTGTAAAGGACTCCAGATTGAATGCAAGGTTGAACCGTCTTTCACGCGTATCTCCAAAAGAAGGTACCTCATAATCAAAATCAAAATGTTCTCTTCTCTTGGATGCTAATTCTGATAGGCGAAATGCTGAAATGGAGCGCGAGATCGCCGGGCTCCGTCGACGGCTTGCCACCAATACCAATCATCATGGCCACGCTGTCCAAGTTAACGTCGGTGATGGGGTGTCCCAGCCTGCAGGGAGCGCGATCTGGGACCCAGCATCAGCAACGCTGAATCAAGGGAAAGCTTTGTCTACCAGCATCGGGACACAGGTCATAACTACCTCCAAACTATGCATACCATAGATCTGACTTGTTTCAGGAAGATAATATGTGGAGACTGGAAGATGTCTCTCTATCTAAGCCAAGAGTGGCACGACTATTTGAGCAGTATGTCCCTGTGTCTTTATATCTCAGACGAGAGATTCGATATCTAATTATCTAGCAGGTTTTTTCAATATTACCATCCATTTCTTCCACTTTTAGACCCTCAAAAACCACCAGAACATTATCTCTGCCGCTGTCCATTGCAAGCATGGACGATAATTTGCGTCGCTAGCCGACGGGCTCCAGCAGAACTAGGCCTCCTCGGTGCACTTACTGGTCCGCTCACCAGACTACTATGGTCGACTATCACCAGCGTGCCGCAGGATTACGCCGTTGTCAAGGCCCTCTGCCTTCTGTGCACCTGGCCCCTTCCTACAACTAGCCAGCGAAAGGATGCTACATTTATGCTCTGCGGACTGATGATGCAGATTTCTATGCAGTTGGGGTTACATCGCCCGGTTCAGGCAGAAGAGTTTACAACATTTCGAATAGGCCACAGTGAAGCTGTGAAGGATCGGTTACAGACATGGGTCGTCTGTAATATTGTAGCTCAAAAGTGAGACCCCTCCATCGTGGCAGAGCTACAAGCTTATCAATGTCAACAGTGTTGCCACCGGATACGGACAACCTCCAGGGACGATATATGACTGGGCGCTTGAGCCAGCGTCACTCCAGGATGCCGGTTATTATCCTCCAGAAGATTTGCGAACTCGGCTCCAGATCGAAAAGTTCTGTGATCGAATCACCAAGTCTCTCTATAACAGTAGGCCAGATCAGGCAGAGGTAATTGGACCTGAGAGACTCCTGATAGTACAACTATTGGAGAACGAGCTTAGGGATATGGAACTTAGCTTTGGCAGAAATATATCTCGTACGATTCCGTCGAAATTACCACCTTTAGGCATTGCCAAACTGACAGCGTGCTGGGACAGATATTAATATGATACACCTCCGAGCCGCAGAACTCCATTTACGATACTTCATATTCCTGGGCTCAAACCCTAGAACGAATGACATTACAAAGCTTTTCATCGCAACTACCTCATTCCTCACCCAAGTACTAGACCTCGAAACCTCCCCCGGCCAACTTATCAGCTACGCGACAAACTACATCCTACAGATGATAATCTCAGCAGCATTCGGTCTAATGAAGCTCCTCAAAAGTACCTTCCGACACCATATCGACTTTGAATACGGGAAGCTATTATTCAACGGGGCAATATCGGCCCTGAGAAGAATCAGTATCATGGACCACGACCGCCCTGTTCGACTGGCAGATGTGCTAGCGCAGATGTGGAATGCAGGTGATCACGAGCAATCCACCGAAGAAGATATTTTGCAACTTAAAGTCCGCTGTCGGATGAGTATGAGCCATGTCTATGACACGGTTTGGCGTTGGAGACACCGGTTTCGGCCCAGAAAAGACCCTTCGGATACTCAAAGTATGTTTCGGCTGCATCTAACCTTCTCACGCTCGTCCTACCTTATGTTGTCCTCCGACTAACCAGGATATAGCTACGACCGCCAACCCGACCGAATCAACGACGACAATGATCCCCGATCAATTCGATGGATCCATGGAGAATCCGACGATGATTTGTCCGCCGAATCTTGCCCAGGGCGATGTCTTCTTCAACGAGGCCGGGTTCGCGGAAATCTTCGATTCCCTTAATTGGGTGTTTGACGAGTTTCCTGATCCTTTCAGCGCTCCTCAGATGGTGTAATGATTTTACTATGCTTAAGAGGCGACCATATTCTCTTGCTAGTGAGCCCTGGCTCTAAGGTCATATCCAATATGGATACAGCATCTTCTACAGCTGTTTCTTGTGTTGTCTGATCCTTTGATCTGCCCATTTCACAGCCAAGATCATTTCTCCCTCTTCCAATGGGGTATGATTATCTTGTGGGCGGCGAAGACCTACTCTGCATATAATGCTATATGCCTAAATCTTAATATATAATAGTAGCCTCAAACATTAGTAACTCAATTGCGTTCCAGCTAAACGCCCGTGTATCATTCACCAAATATATCATTCGATATCATACCATTAAACTAAATCAACAACACCACATCTTGAAGGACAATACCCTGAATATCCCTCCAAATAAGCACTAGCTAAGCCAGGAAACCCCCGAATCTGAAGTAAAAGCCCACTTTATCCAGAGTCTAGATTCATACATAGCATCCGAACGTGGAAACGAGCCGAGGAAGCTATACATATATCACTTGGATAATTTAGTGGCTTCGGTTCGATTACCTAATTTGCCGATGGACATAAAGTGAGTAAAAGAACGGAATAGGTTGAATTAAGTTAGTTCCTCTGCTCCACTTGCTGTATTGTACTTTTTATTAGGATATTGATTTCGGGTGGTTTACCTGGGTTAACGTGGATATACAACAGTACTTTTATCGTAAAGCTCAGGAATAAGGTTCTAGCGCGGGGGCACCTGGTTATCTAACCTTTGGTTTTGTTTTGATTACCTAGTTAATTTATCTATCTATCTGTCTGATAAATCTTATCTTGATGAAGAAATTTCCATGTTGAAGGATAAGGCGGTTAAAGCGGATGTTCCACAGGTGACCTGTAATTATTGATAAGCTGAAAAAGCAATTCTGAACGACTGACTCAGCTCTGACTGTATCGTAGTCACGATCTTGTATTCTAGTGCTTGGTTGGTTTCTTGGAGACCAAGGTTTTTGCTGTATGGAGTCGATCCACTACAATACCGTCATGGAGGGTCGTATTGAACCCGCAAAAATGGAGACGAATAGCTACCCCGGTGTGATGTCACAGTTAAGCAATTAATAATGAGTAGTTCCATAGTTGACAACGAAAGAAACACAATGATCTCATGCTCTGGAAAAGAAAAGAAAACAAGTCTATCATGCAAAACCAAGTCCAACCGCGGTTTTGGGTACTCCATAGCAAAACAAGAAAAATACAACCTTTCCCGCTTTTGGAACAAAACACATTCTCCAGAAAACACGCTTCTTCAGAACAAAAATAATCGTCGTAATGCAGCCCGATGTGTCATCACAGACCACATCGAGAGAGAATGGAAGCAAGCGAAGCCCGAGTTACCACCCAGAATCAAGCAAACCGGTCTATACCGAATCCAAAAACAATTCCGTACCTCATGCCCATATTAAAAATATATATAATCAGAAACAAGTACAGCCCCTCTCGGGGTATCTAGGTGAGGGTGTAGCCACCGTCAACGCGGATATCGGCACCAGTCATGTACTTGGAGGCATCACTGAGCAGGAAGGTAACGGGACCCATCAGGTCCTCGGGAGTACCCATCTTGCCGGTGGGGATGAGCGAGATCCACTTGTCCCGCAATTCGGGGTTCTCATCCAAAATCTTGCGGGTCCTGTCGCGAAACACAATTAGTCACGGTTCGAACACCTGGAGGACGGAACTTCACATACAGGGCAGTAAGCATGTATCCAGGGCTGATGCAGTTCACCCGGATGTCGTGACCGGCCCATTCGACGGCGAAGGACGCGGCAAGTTGACGAACAGCGGCCTTGGCGGCGTTGTAAGGAGCCTGGGGCTGCGGCACGTTGACGATAGCACCAGACATGCTACCAATCATGACAATGCTGCCCGGAACCTTGCGCTCCATGAGGTGCTTGGCGACACCGGTGGCGAAAAGGTATGTTCCATCGACGTTAACGCCCCAAAGCTTTTGCAGACGGTCGTGAGGGTAGGAGATGGCATCGAAGTTTTCCGTGAATCCGGCGGAGGTGACCAGGTTGTCGATCTTGCCGTGCTTGGAGATAATATCGGAGAGGGCATCGTTGACGGAGTTAGGGTCGGAAACATCAGCGTAGTGGGCGGTGACGTTGGGCATTCTAGGATTCAAGCAATTAGCGTCTGGTATTACCGATCGATGTGATCAATCAGAAAACTCACTGTTCCAAACCGGGGTTCTCCTTCCTAAACTGTTCCACCAACTTCTGGGCTTGCTCCTCAGCTTCCGCCTCTGCAAAAACCAGTTAGTAAAACTATCGAAAGCCAATTGGTTCATCAAATTAGAACGTACTGTTAAGATCGACAATTGCAAGGTCCGATCCCGATGCAACGATCGCCTGAGCCATGACCAAACCGAGACCACGGGCACCTCCGGTAACCAGGGTGACCTTGTTCTCTAGGGAGAATTGAGCCAGGGTACGTTTGAAGTGCATTCCTCCGCGGCCCTGGACGATAGGACTACGAGGCATGTTCTCATCATCGGGGTATTCGATCTGCAAACTCTCGTCGACACGGGCGAAACGGCCCTCTGAGTCCAAGGCACCCTCAGGAGCTTTGTTGGTGGCAGCCAAGATGGGGTCCTTTGCTGCCTTCGACTTCTCATCGTTGGCACGGGGAGCTGTCGATGAGAGACCTCGGAAGAAAGTATTGGCCACCGCTGGTCGGGATGCTGCTGTTACTGCAGCAGGGCGTGTGTTGATACTGAGAGCCTTGACGGCTTGACGGGCGGCTGGTGACTTGAACATTGTGTATGTGTAAGGGGAGGTAGCTAAGAATATAGCTATGTACCCACGGGAGAAGAGGAATTGAAGGAGCTCAGTCTGGGGAAGGAAGGGTATGACCGAAGGGATAGATAGATAGATAGAAGAAAAGACGGAAACGGTCCACAAGATCGATGGGAAGCAGGAGTATATGTAGTCCCCCCTATACCCAGGAAATAAACAATGGTGGGAGAAAAGTCTGATGGGTTGTTCGCCTCTTTTACGGTAAAGGGGAAATCCGTGGAGTATCAATCCAGGATTGGAGAAATGCGTATAGGTGTCCACAAGCGGCGAAGGATGGGGAAACACAATTAATCAGAAAAATTCTAAAACATCGATAATCGAAATAGAAAAATGAAAATAATAAAAACACCAACAAAAAAAAAAAAAACCTTGAATGGAACAAAGGAGCTGGGGAATGTGAGCGGTGACCGACCGCCCCAGGGACCAGCAAGTTGGACCACCATGACTGCAAGCGTGGCCAAATTGACTGGTTCTCAGGATGGAATGGCTGGGGGGAGGAGTATCCACCGTCCCCAGGGACTGGGGAAAATTCCACGTACTTTTTTGGGTGGCCCTTTTCACTTTTTTTTTTTTTTTATTCCTTCCCCCATCCATTCTTTTTCTCGATTTGATAGTCAAGATCAAGTGATGTCAGGCGGTGATGGCAGCCTGGGGCCAGGCCCCAACCGCCCTGCAGCGATCTGACCAGGATCGACTTAGTGAGTGGATCGGCTTCTTTGCCTCCCGCCGACCTCCGCGTGACCCCAACACCAGAAGTTTCACCGGCTTCTCGACGATCTCAATCCCGGTATCCCGCTAGTAACTCAAGTAACCTTCCAAGGGTTTTCTGGAGTCAATTTGACATTACCCTTATTCATCATTGTTATTTTTATTTCCTACCAATTCTTTCCGCTAGTGTCTCATGCTGACTTTTACTCAATGTTTCTTTTCTTATCCTCAGTTATTCATTTCTATTAGTATATCGATACCCAATTCAGACAATAATCATACGAGGGCATCCGAACGAAGCGCAATGGCCTCCTCCCCTTCCGACTATCAACAAACGCTCATGCCTCAATCGCAGAACCAACTCAACTAGTGGAGTAAGCTATGTATCCGAGCATGCAATAAAAGAATGCAACGCTGCAATAATCCTGAGCTCAGAAATTCAATTCCATTCCATCTGATCTATATCAACCCCAAGCTACGTACAACAGTTCATCAGCACACGCAATCATTGGCTAAGTCAATCTCAGCCCCGTTCTTAAAATATAAAATTCAAAGGATAAAAGTCAAAGATGAAATCTCTTATCGTCACACGCCAACGCCATCATTAAACTTGCCGTCAACACCCTGCACATCATGCATGCAACAGTCCAGACTGCACGTACTTTGTCATCAACCTAGAAGATTGCTTAACTAATCAATCATTAAATTGATCAGGCACAGATCTTCATAGCCACTTCATCTTTCTTCATGAATCTCATTTGCCACACCGTAGATATCTACGGTGTAAGTATTATATTTGTATGTCTGTATTAGCCGCCTCAGACCGACCTACTAACACAGCCCTAGTTACCTAATTTTTATAGTACGTAAAACTCGGGTCGGGGCAATGTTAGTGTAATTCCTGAACCACTGCTTCCTTGGCTCCACTTTGTTCATTTTCTCAAAGGAATCGTGAACGACAACTACACTTCTTTCGACCACACATCTTTGTGCGCTAATCTATGGTTGTGGTGAGAGTGGGGTGTCAGTATGGGCTAAATATACTCTGTAGACTCTGGTGACTTCAAATTACTACAAGCAATATACCATTCATGTTTGGTATAGTATATGCATCACCTCAAAAAGGATCTTGAGGTTCCACACACCCCTCTAGATACTTTAGATATTTGAAGCGGTAGTATAAACAAATCTTGCCACCTACAGCTTCTATCTTCCTTGCACTTCAGTCTCAGTAAATAGACCTGGATGATCTCTTCCTCACACCAGGTGCCGACTTTTTTGACCTTCGATCTGATCGAATACCGTTAGCGTAACTAACCCTGTGATTCTATGTTCAATATATAGTTTCAGGGCCACTCCGCGAGCGAGATTAGCGTTCCAGAAGTAACATGGTTCCGATAGTGTGGGGCAGAATGCATAGCGGCTAAGACCAATCTATATAGGTAGGATTTTCGCCCTTCTCAATCCAGACGGGCACAGGCGATGGTTCATTCCCACGTAGTCGGAATACACGATCTTTAGCGGCAGCTGCATAGAGCTGGGGAATGCTATCTTCAGCAAAACAGTTACAGATTCCCACGAAGGGTATGCCATCAAGAGTACTGAACACAACGTCCTTCATAGACATGATGACTACTCGAACTTCTTTATTTTCGGCCTTCAGAAACCTACTCCTAATGATCCTCATAATAAGCCTTTCATTTGCATATGTATTTGACATAGCCAACCAAGTCATGGGTGTTCTAGAAGACAAGCTAAACAAGGCCTCTCGCCCAATCCCAGCCGGTCTAATTAGCTATCAACAAGGTCAAAGGCGATGGATAATCGCTTGGCTTTTCTTCCCTGCATTTGCATTTCTAATCGGAGGCCCAAAACAGCAACAAAGTCTCCATTATGGGAGACCCCGATATTTGTAATTTACGTCTGGTCCGTGCAGCATGGCCCATTAAGCCGTAATTCCTTCACAGCATTAGGCTTCATACTTCTCCAGAAGCTCATCGGCTCCAGTGTAGAAAGCTTTCCCCCTGAAGCTCCTCTCACTACATTCTCTCACGATATTTTGTTCATTTTCTTCGTCACGACAACCCCTATACAAGAATTTCATGATGTCATGGGGGATCAACAAGCCGGTCGTCGAACTTTACCACCCATCCTCTCTACGAAACAACTGGATATGCTACGGAAAGTAACAGCCTTGATTATTTTGGTGTAGTCAATAGGATTACTTTACCCTTTGGCTTTCTCATCATTCCACAGCCCACTTTCATTACCTACGATTGTTCATGTCCCTGCTACATCTCTTCTTTACGTCTTGTGTGGCTATTGTGCTCTTAAGGAAGCCTTCGGTGTGTCGGGATGAGTTCGTGTATCGATATTATTATCTTGGAACTGTATATATATACATTGTTGACGGTATGCGCACTTTAGACCTTAATAAACCAGATACATAGTTTAAGTGTCAGAGCAGAATCTTTCTGGGGAGAGGGATAATCATTTGAATAATAAAGCATTCTTTAGATGAAATACTATATGGTAGTGGAAGGTAGCCTTTTTATCTTTTTCCTAAGTCCAGCATGTTCGCTCTGGAGTATCCTTTGAATCAGCGATGTATGTGCAACACGCTAAGCATAGTGTTGCTTGGAGACCTCAGGCAGCGACTACTCGGGCGGAAAAGCTACAGTTTCGAAGCTAACTTGGAAAGACCACACAACTTGCCCTTTTCGGCCCGCGGTGTCATCCACAGTTCCAAGTTTACCTACTCCGGCCGTATTCCTGGCCCGAGTGGTGGGGTTCCGGTTCTGCGCTTCTATGGGTGGAAGCCGGAGCTAGGTTCCTTGGGGTTCAACCCTGTCAGAATGTCTTCCATAGATTGTTGTTGACTTGTTGTTGCTTTGCCCCACTGTGGGATTGCGGGTCTGACGCCTATTTTCTAATTTTGCTTTTTTCCTTTTGTTCTTGCCCTTTGCCTGGTCTCTTCATTGTTCCGTTCTCACGGTGTTGCATACGGTAATCTAAACTTTTCGGCTGTACAACACAGAATAATCGATCCATTGATTTAGACTACCGAAGGAAGTCATGTGCCGTTGTCCACATGACAGCGCCTTAATTCTAATTGTACAGCGCCATTGCAATAACATCGCTCATCGAAAACTCTGCTACTACCGCGGGTGGGAGAAATTGGAGCTGTCTCCATAGGGATGTGTTTTAACATTTCCTTGATATCCACCGGTATCCATCGGGGGAAAAGGGCCGGTCTCCGTACCAAACCCCAGAGTACCGACGGCCTTAACTCTCTTTTGCCCTTGAGTGAAATGATACCCTGGCCATACCTTGATCATACACGACCGTACATCTGCCGGTAGGTTCACCGACCTGTCCCTAGTTCTCACCGCTCTCCTCAGCAAATTCAACCAGGGGTGTGCCGCTTTTACATTGGTCCTGCAAGGCGCACGTTAGTCAGTCTGTTCGCATTGATTGGGGTGGAGATTTTCGAAGCCTGGCGGAAAAGTCGTGGAAGCTTGACAACCGGTCCGTGCATGAAACCCGGCTTTCCCACACAGAAGTGGAGGAAGGGCGCAACCGTTCCAGCCAACCCCAGACCCCGGTCACCGAGTCGGCCAAAAATCAAAAAGAGAAAAGGAGAAGGGGAAACGGGAAAGCATGCCCACACCGGGCCGAATCCATGGTCTCGATACAAATAGTCACATCAATAGCTCCAAACATTGAGAAGTAGCCGGGCAATGTTAATGTTCGTGCAGGGGAATGGTCCGCGTGACTTACTCCTTTTTGATGTACCACTTTGGAAATGGTTCCCTTTTGCGGGCTGCGGATGACCGTTTCCATTTTCATACTCTCAATAACCACCAGTGGCTGGTCTTTTTCAACTACGTCGCCTGCCTGAACTTCCACTCGCAGCACTTTGCACGGCATTGGGGCCAGAACGCTGTTGGTAACGTCCTTCATTCCCAGTGCTTTGTCCATCCACTTGGCCCTTGGTATCGTCAAACGATACTGCGTCCCTTTCTGGAAAGCGATAACGGAGTCGCCATCACGAATCACCGTGGTGTCCAATCGCGTGTGAGGAAAGAAAGATGTAACGATATGCGACCCGAGATTGCTGTGGCTGACCACCTGCTCAAAGGTGCGCCCGCCAACTTCTACATTGAATGTGTTGTCATCCGTTTGTTGAACACGGACATCAAACTTGGTGCCATCCTTGGCTCCAGGCGTCAGATCTGCGAATGTTATCTGCCGTGATTGATAGCTCGGGCTGAACCCGACAGCAGAGCCTTCGAAACTTGCCTGCTTCCGAGCGACCGGGGTAGAGTCGTGGTGCAGACAAGCCAATGCGGCTTGTGCGAGCACCTCTGGTTCGATAGCCTCGCGAGTGAACAGTTCTTCGCGATGCTTTTCAATGTATCCAGTTTCTACCTCCCCGGCGACAAAATCAGGGCTCTTGCAGACCGTCTTCAGGAATTCAATGTTGGTAATTGGCCCTGCGACTTCGTACTCTTCTAACGCAGACGCAAGCTTGCGGAGAGCCTCCTCTCGCGTATTGCCTCTCACGATCAATTTGGCAATCATTGGATCGTAATGAGCTGAAACTTCATCGCCGGCGACGAAGCCTGCGTCTATTCTGACGTCTTCTGAGGGGGTAGGAGTGCGAACGTGCAGCAGTGTGCCAGAATCAGGTATGAATCCCTGATCGGGATTCTCTGCATAGATTCTCGCCTCGATGGCATGTCCACGGCTCGCCATGTGAGCTTCTACTTCCTCCTGGGTCAATGGAAGCTTAGCGCCTTCAGCCACTTTGAGTTGCCAGTAGACCAGGTCCTGGCCAGTGACCATCTCAGTCACCGGATGCTCAACCTGAAGTCTAGTGTTCATTTCCATGAAAAAGAATTCCCCGGTATCGTTATCAAAGATAAACTCAACGGTACCGGCACCTTCATAGCCTACGGCCTCAGCAGCCGCCCGTGCCTTTGCCCAGAGATCTTTCCTCGTAGCATCAGGCAAGTGAGGAGCGGGTGACTCCTCGAGAATCTTCTGGTGCCGTCTTTGTATACTGCAGTCTCTTTCTCCCAAAGCCACGCTGTTCCCATGTTTGTCTGCGAACACTTGGACTTCAATGTGCCGTGGAGTGGTGATGTACTTCTCCACCAACACATGGTCATCTCCGAACGAGTTCATGGCTTCTGACTTTGCAGATTGCAGTTGAGCCTGGAACTCAGACTTGCTATGGGCGATACGCATTCCCTTTCCGCCACCTCCCTTGATTGCCTTGATGAGCACAGGATATTTGATCTTATCCGCTTCGGCTTCGAGGAAGCTGGGATCTTGATTCTGACCGTGGTAACCAGGAACGCAAGGAACGCCTGCCGCCGTCATGATTTTCTTAGACTGGCTTCAAAGGCTGTCAGCAAGATGTATGTGGCAACTGAGCCGAGTAATTGGCTTACCTCTTATCCCCCATGTCCTCGATGGCCTTCCATGGAGGTCCAATGAAGACCAGCCCGGCTTCTGTGCATTTTCGCGCAAATTCCGAATTCTCACTTAACTAAAGACAGGTTAGCACATTTATAAACATCATCTCTTCAGAAAAGCGTACAAATCCGTAGCCTGGGTGTATCCCTTGACAACCCTCCCGCTTCGCAATCTCAATGATACGGTCTCCATCGAGATAAGCTGAAACGGATCCTAGATTGAACGCGAATGGGGAGCTCAACGCATGCTGAGCCCGGCTATCGGGATCTGTGTATAATGTAGTTACGCGGATGCCATGTTGAGCCGCGGTGCGTCCGACTCGTCTGAGGTGAAGGTTTAGTTAGTAGGGAAACAGCGCACCGCACAATTTCCAGACATACAAAGCAATTTCTCCTCTATTTGCGATGAGAATCGAGTCCAATGAATTCTGTGTTTTGGGAGTAGTCGAAGACACCGTAGATGCAGCTCTTCTCGCTTTCTGGGCGGCTGTCGGCCTCAGACGGGAAGCAGTGCGGAGAAGGGACGAGAGTGGCATTGTAAAGAAACGCTGCTAATTAGGATCACAAGATTGAGTCAACACCACAGATAATATAGGAGGGTAGCAGCATATTCTGCGTAGAATCACAAAGCTTTCAGAGAACAAACAGAAAGAGCTCTCAGGAAAAATTAGAAGGCAGGCAGCTTAAGTTACATGGAAGTACTACTGTTTCCCCCAGACGGACCCCTTGAGCCGACGCAAAGCGAAGCTGCGGGGAAACATCTGGCACGTGATGCTATCTGAGATCCACTTCTTTCTGCAGCGCAGTTAATCTCTTTTTTTCATCGCCGGAAAGACGCGATCAGCGAACTCCTCCGACGTCACCGGTCCATTGTCCTGGTGGCTTACAACCTATCCTTCTGATTCGGTCTTTACGGCCGCTCTGGAATTTGTCCTACTTCGTCTCAACAAGCTGACTCATCTCTTTGCTTTGCTGCGACTCGGCTGGTCTTCGTGTCTCTCCTTTCCCTTTTCGTAATACTCAATAGACTTGGCAGTTTTCCACCATTCCTGTTCTCACTCTCGTATACGCCTTTGAACCCTATATTCGGCGGTCTCTCGCTTTGCTATACCCAAGATGTCTGATGACGAAGAGTACTATGATGAATACGACGAAGATATCTTCTGGATTGAGGAACCGGACCCCGAGATCGCTGTCAGTCTCAACACCACACCACGGACACCAATAGTCGCAGACAAAGAAACTAACACATTGCCCGTGTAGGATGACCTCGCCGCAACCGCAGTCTATGATGCTCTCTTCTTCGAGGATCCGTCACTCGAGGTAGAAGAATACTTCAGCGACTGGGACGACCAATCCGACGATTACTACGACGAAGACCCAACCGCCGTACGCCGCCAGCGAGCAATGGGCCTCTGGCCCAACAAATACAACATCAAAGAAATCAACGACATCCTCACCGCGAAGCAGAAACTTTCAGCCCCAGATGGACCCATACCCAAAGAGACCCTCCCCGAGACAGACATCGCATCGTTTCAGGGCACGGTATGGAAAACGCCCCACGACGACAATCCACCCCGCAAACTGTACGAACCCGGTGATGGAGAGAAGGTAGCCCTCCTGAAGAATTGGCGCGAGGTATTCCGGTCGTCGCATCCTGCGATTGGACGGGTAAGGATGCGGAAAGTTGGCTCCGATATGGCACCTCCTCGAGTGCCGGTGGTGACTAAGAGGGCGGATACCGGTTCCGATGATACGTCTACTGCGTCGTCGTTGGACAGCCTTCGCGAGACTGATGCTGGATCTGATGGTTTCTCGAAAACTACCACTCCGGCTGAGTCGTCGCTCTCTCCGCCGTTGACGGTGCATTCGCATAGGGTGATCAAGTCAGCTTCTGATTTGCCAGTTAATTCTAAGATGCTCGAGCATGAGTTTCCTATTGAGGCGCCTGAGACGTACGATGATCCAATGGGAATGGAACCGGAGTCATCTGATCTGCAAACTGCACCAATGCAAGAGCATGAGTCTAGCCCAAAGAAACCTAATTCCGTCACCGCGCCATCTACCAGGACAAGGAAACGGAAGGCGTCCGATGCACTTGACCAACCGGACGCAGACAAAAATCATACTACCACCAGATCGAAGAGAATCGCATCAAAGAAAGTGGGTGGAACCGCAGACGCTCCAGCGGCGTCAGGCCCTGTACGGAGATCCACCAGAAACAAGGCTAAGAATTAGACCAAAATGGCCATGAAGATATGAAATCGTTTTTGTGTATTTAATTCGACACTGTGCCCTTTGGCGGCTAAGTATAACAAATGCCAGCTATATATGACATGGTAGAACAAGTGCAGCTAAAACAGAAACGTATATAGTTTTTGAAAGAAAATCTATGCATACTCTTTATTGAATGCCCGTCCAATGACCATCCGTCTGATCTCGCTGGTCCCAGCACCGATCTCATACAGCTTCGCATCGCGAAGTAACCGTCCCGCGGGGAGCTCATTGATGTACCCATTGCCACCCATCAGCTGGATCGCATCAAGTGCACACTCCGTCGCCCGTTCCGCCGCATACAGGATCGCACCGGCACAGTCCTGTGTCCGGATGCTTACCTCAGACAAGGACGCGGAGTTATCAATGTGCCGCGCCGTAGAGTACGTGTAGGCGCGCGATGCCTGGAGCTTTGTATACATATCGGCCAGCTTACCTTGGATCAACTGATTATGGGCGATGGGTGTTCCAAATTGCTTGCGGACATGAGTATAGGGAAGGACGAGATCAAGGGCAGCTTGCATGATACTAGATATTGTCCATCACCGTAAGTCCTTGTGTTCTCGGTTGTGGATATATAGTGCCTTAGTAGAACTTACCCCAAGGGACCAGCGCTGAGGACTAGACGTTCCAGATCGAGACCTTCCATGAGAACCTTGACACCGCGGTTTACTTCGCCGAGGACGTTCTCCTTCGGGACGAACACATCTTCAAAGATAAGCTCTCCGGTGTTTGAGCCGCGCATTCCAAGCTTGTCGAGTTTCCGTGCGCAGGAGAAACCGGCAAATGTCTTTTCGACAACGAATGCCGTGATTCCCTTGGAGCCCTTCTGGGGCTCGGTTTTGGCGTAGACAACAATGAAATCAGCGTCGGGACCCTGGAATTAAATTAAGTTTAGCCTCTTTAACATGTCCTTCTGAAAACAGTTCAAGCAACTCACATTCGTAATCCACATCTTGGTCCCGTTCAGCACGTAGCCACCATCAACCTCCTTAGCCGTCGTCTTCATACTAACAACATCCGAGCCTGCGGAATGTTCTGACATAGCCAGAGCACCAATCTTGTCACCGGACAGGAGTCCCGGCAAAAACCGCTCCTTCTGTTCCGGTGACCCATTCAAGGAGAGTTGGTTGACGCAAAGCTGGGAATGCGCAGCGTACGACAATGCAATACTTCCTATAACACGCCCCCATTAAAACACGAACAAACTTCACATCTTATAATGTGGTAACAGGAAGAATGCAATACCTGATGCACGACTAAGCTCTTCCATAACTATACAGTGTGCCTGGTAACCCATTCCGAGGCCGCCATAATCCTCATTGGCAGTGATACCCAGGAATCTGACAATTGAATTAGAGTCGCCTGTAATGAACAATGATCCAGCAATGTGATGTTGTAATTACCCAGCATCACCAAGTTTCTTCCACATCTCCGCTGGGAACTCATTTTGAGCGTCGGTCTTTGCGGCTACTTCCTCGGTAATCTCACGCCCTTGATTGAGCTTATGGTCAGATCGCGGAACACAGAACTTCCCTAGGAGAACAACTGACTGGTAAATTCCTGTACACGTTCCCGTAGCTCTAGTAGCTCATCTTCAGTGGGCGGCACAAAGCCCTTGGGGTGTTTTGATGCGAATGTCCGTGATGCGGGGATCTGTATGAGGGGTTTCCTGATTGACCCCAGGGACCTGGAGGTACTGCGGAAGAGGAATGGAAGACGGGATGCGGCAGCCATTGTGCGAAAGGTATCTCTGCAGGGGAAATGTACAGAGGGAAAGAAACAAGAGATCTGAAGGGGGAGTGGAAGGGAAATTAGACGAGCAAGCCGAAAAGAATGAAGTAAGAGAGTCGCGAGTCCATCCACAAATGCGGAGGCCGATGCCAGCCGCGGCTAAACACGGCAAACGTCGCAGTTGTTTCTCCGCAACTTCAATCCGGGGTCACATTCGATCATATTCCTCCCCACGCCCATTGTCTTCGTTTATTTTTCCTTCATCGGCCATTGCTCCCACTTGGCTGCCCTCATAAATCTCCGAACAAGACCATGAGATAGCTCAACCTGGTGTTTCGCGGTGCCACTTCGTCTTCTGCTCTCCCTAGATTATCCCCGCAATGCGCGCACCGTCTCCGCTCCTGCGGAGCTTGAGCTCCAAAACATCGCTATCGCTGCCTTACTCGCGACGATTTCTCACGCCTCGCTTTCCAATTACAGTCACCTCTAAAACTTCTCTCAGGACAGTTGCGAGCTATACGCATCCGCATCATGCCTCGGCCATATCGGTTCTGCCCACGGCGGTGGACACGTCCTCACCTGATTTCAAGGAGAATGCCGAGCAGATGAAGGAGCTCGTAGATCGGATGAGCAATCTACATAGCACCATCTCACAAGGCGGACCACAAAAAGCAAAAGAAAAGCACATTGCCAGAGGCAAAATGCTCCCTCGCGATCGGGTGACAGCCCTGATCGACCCCGGCACATCGTTCCTGGAGCTTTCCCCGTTGGCCGGCCACGAGGTGTACCCAGGCGAGGACGTTCCCGCCGGTGGCATTATTACTGGAATTGGAACCGTCGAAGGCGTTACATGTATGATCGTGGCCAATGACAGCACTGTCAAGGGAGGCACCTACTATCCCATCACGGTGAAGAAGCATCTCCGAGCGCAGGCAATCGCTCAAGAGAACAAACTCCCCTGCCTCTACCTCGTGGACTCCGGCGGTGCCAACCTCCCCCATCAGGCCGATGTATTCCCAGACAAGGAACACTTTGGCCGCATCTTCTTCAACCAAGCCCGGATGAGCTCAATGGGCATCCCCCAGATCTCCGTGGTAATGGGCCCCTGCACAGCAGGAGGAGCCTACGTCCCAGCCATGAGCGACGAGACTATCATCGTCGAGAAACAAGGCACCATCTTCCTGGCGGGCCCTCCCCTCGTCAAAGCCGCCACAGGCGAAGAAGTCTCCGCCGAAGACCTAGGCGGCGGTCAACTGCACAGCACCATCTCCGGCGTAACAGACTACCTCGCCGTAGACGACGCCCACGCCCTCATCCTCGCGCGCAGATCCGTCGCCAACCTCAACTACCCTAAAACCAGCGTGCCCCTCAAACTCGATGACAGCACCATCAAAGAACCCCTCTACGACCCCGCCGAATTGAACGGCATCGTCGGCACCAACCTCCGCCGCCAGATCCCCGTCCACGAAGTCATCGCCCGTATCGTCGACGGCAGTGAATTTGCCGAATTCAAACGCGACTACGGCACCACCCTCGTCACAGGCTTCGCCCGTATCTACGGCCACCAGGTCGGCATCGTCGCCAACAACGGCATCCTCTTCTCCGAGTCCTCCCTGAAGGGAGCCCACTTCATCGAGCTCTGCGCCCAGCGCAACATCCCCCTCATCTTCCTCCAGAACATCTCCGGCTTCATGGTCGGCGCCGACGCCGAGAAGGGCGGCATCGCCAAAAACGGCGCGAAGCTAGTGACCGCAGTAGCCTGCGCCGACGTACCCAAGTTCACCGTTGTCTTTGGCTCCAGCGCCGGTGCCGGCAACTACGGCATGTGGTAAGTTACATACCCCAACCATCCAACCCCTCAAACAAACTAAGAACAACCCATGGAACCAAAAACCAAAGACCAAAACTCTAACAAAAAGCCAAAAAAAAAACAGCGGCCGTGCCTACTCCCCAAGGCTAATGTTCATGTGGCCCAACGCCAAAATCGGAGTAATGGGCTCCGAGCAACTCTCCTCGGTAATGGAAGCAGTCGGACGCACCGCAGACCCAGCCCTGAAAGCTCGCATCGACCACGAGTCCGAGGCGATTTTCTCGTCCGCCCGTCTCTGGGACGATGGGGTCATTCCGCCGGCGCAGACGAGACGCGTACTTGGATTGAGTTTGGCGGCGTCGTTGGGTGGACGGGTTGATAAGGATGTGCAGACGCGGTTTGGTGTTTTTAGGATGTAGTTCTGTTTACTTAGTGAGGGACTATTCTAGGTCTAGTTTGGGTCTACGTCTACTTCTACGTCTAGATTCTAGTGTTTAACTTGGTCTGGGGTTTTTATTTCTTACTATTTATATATCTATGTCTTTGCCTTATATTGAGGTGTATACGATGTATGGTTGTTTAGTATACTAGAAATGGATGGTCTCTTTTCTGAATTTCTTTTTGATCGTTAGAGGGTGTTGTACGAGTCGTGTTATGGTGAATGAGAAGGATGATTCGTGAAGATTTCTTAATGTGCTTATTATGATAGTCCCTATAATTTATGGCGAGAAAGTAAGAGCGAATCAAAAGGAAGAAAAGGAATATCGCATTCTAATAATCTACCCTGCGTTGAACAGGCTACCGCTAGTTTCGAAAAGAACGGGAAATTGATCAGGGGTGGAAAAGGGGGAGAAAAAAGGGGTAGGAATCGGAAGGAATGACGGGTCAAATAAGGCACAAAGAAGAAAAAGCAAATATAGAATATGAGTAGATAGAGAGAACTTAGGAGGGCACTAAGAAGAAAAGAAAAAGAAGAAGAAAAAATAATGTGATTCTTTTCTTTAGCAGATTGCTTTTATCAGCTTGCGAAAAACGAACGGCAACGTAGTCATAAAACAAACTGTTCTATATCAATGAAGGGGACACCAATGCGGAGGAAAACGAAGAGAGATGCAGCTTTTTCTCATTCCTTGGAGTAAAATAACCAATGAAGACGTATCAACAGGAAGTAAGGCAGAAAAAGTTGAATGGTTGTGAACCGACATATATCTATCATTGGATGGGCATATGATGATTGAAAACATTAGGGCGGGTGAAGATATGTAGTATGTATGTGCAGATAGGATGTGAGCCGGTGGCTCGAGATATGCGTCGATGAGAGGTGAGGTGGCCTGGTTCAGATACGATGAGGTGAGAGTCGTCGGTCTTCTGCACCTCCTTCGTTTATAACAATCGTTAATTTATAGAATCACACAAGGTCCTTTACGCTTCGACTTCTGTCGTCGTTCTCGCTTGCGATCGGGTCGATTCGAATTTTCCCGCTTGGGCGGTTCGTCGCGACCCTTGGAGTTGCCTTGCAGGTCCTTTCGGATGATCTGTCGGCAGAGGTCAATGAAGACCTCGTTGACGTTGGCTCGTCGGCGAGCCGATGTCTCATAGTAAGGGGCATTGCCCCAGCTCTGGGAGAGCGCGAAGGCGCGAGCACGGGGCACCGCGCGGTCCTCCTCCAGGTCGGATTTATTACCTACGATGACGATGGGGACTTTCTCGTCATCTTTGATGCGGATGATCTGTTCGCGTAGTTCGGACAGCTCGTTCAACGAGGACATGCTCGTGATGGAAAATACCAGGAGAAACCCTTGTCCCTGTTTCATGTAAAGTTCTCTGTGAGTCAGGGTTAGCATGCGGGTCTGAGAAGGAGTGAGTGGTTATGTGTCAGTCCTATAGCCGCAGTAGTGGATCCCAGGTGGACTGAAGAAGTGGGACGGATGGCTGATTTACCTCATGGCAGCTAGGGCTGTGTTAGTGGACAAGACCGAGGCCGTACCGTTACAGGGAGACTTACTGAATTGTTCTGTTCCTGCAGTGTCCAGAATTTCCAAAATGCATTGTCGCCCCTATGGCAATCAGCAACGCAAGACATGTTGGGCAACACGATCCACTTACGTCTACCTCGATCTGTTTGCGATATGAATCTTCGATCGTCGGGTCATAGCTCTCAATCCACACATTTTGGACAAATTGAGCTGCACAGGGTAAGTGACATGCCCATGAGTCGGGTCAATCGACAAGTCAGAGGGTATATACCAGTAAGACAACTCTTTCCCACTCCACCTGTTGCGCATGAGATAGCAGATATCAGCGGTGGGCCTCAACGATATTCAAACATAAGATCATGCCTACCAGCTCCGAGCACGACAATATGATATTCCCGTCTGTATCGAGCGAAGCCATTAGCATCCGGCGCGCGCGAGAAGTTCAGGGCAAGGGACCCGAGGCGGGAGGACGTACTGTGGCCGCATTGAAACAGCAATTGTAGTTCCCCCTCAATCCACTGAAGTTATTCGATCAGATGTAGCGCCTCGAGCAGATCGGGACGATGCGATGCTAGGTTCAATCGACCTCTTCCAACACAATCTCTGTCTGTCGTATCGTACCTCCTAAATTTCCACCAAAGAGTATGATGCGACGATTCAATTCACGCAAACCGGCCGGATCGGATGGGTAGATAAAAGGTACACTTCGTTAATTTCGTGTCTCGTGAACGGTCGAAGATCTCGGTGGTGAATTGCGAATTCCAGCAATGGGATGGTCTGATTCCCTTGGGGGCGGGGGTGGGCTGGAAGAGCAAAGGCAGCGACAACGCGATGCGTTACATCGGTCTCAATGCCAATGCCAACCAATGTCGCGGAGGGGGAGTTGGAGGGGGTAATATGCAGGCCGTGGACTCGACAGCGCCACCAGACCCGAGGCAATCACTGTACTCGAGTGAAGGGTCAAAGGGGGGTCGGAGAAGGCGAGCGCAGGAAAAACGGTTGATGTCAACAGAAATTCGGGTGGATTTCCGGAGACTAAAAGACCGAACTAGAAGCTAAGTCAGCGGTTGTGGGGAGATTTTTTTTTATGAGGAACTGGCAAAGGGTGGAAAGGATCCGAGTCGGAGGGTTCAATCATCAATGTCAAAAAGAAAGAAGAATTTAACAAAAGAAAATAGAAAAATTGATAAACATGAAATTAATGAAATACAAAAATTGTAATTCTCTTTTTCCTTTTTTTTTTGAAATTTGTTTCAACCCTGAGATTTCATTTTATTCAATTGGGTTCCAATGACTTGTATCCTTTTGTTCGGTTTGGGTATTGATTGCTGCTGTTGGACCTTAACGTGTGTACTTCTTTCTTACCTTTTTCTTTTCCGATGACCCTAATCTTCCCTATTCCTAATTTTTTCACTTGGTCAACATCAGTACGAAGCGGTGTGAGCGAAAAGAAATAAATAATAATAATAATAATAATAATAATAATCAATAAAAAAAACAAGAAGAGGCTTCCCAAATGTGCGCAACAATTGGCACGAAACCTTAAGCCAGCAGCGTTTAAACCTGGAAAGGATTAACTCTCGTGGGACTTTCCTCATAAAGGTTTAGAGAACCCTAGGAATCCCCCCTTTAGTCCCTCCAGTCCCAGTGGTTTGGGATTTCCCTTATTTCCTTTTGGGCTGCTTCTGGTAATGAAAAAGAGAAAAGAGGAAACTAATAATAATAATAATAAAAAAAGTCCAATAAAAAGAAAACCCACTATCCGGATTCAAAGGGGGCTGGTGAATACCATCAATGGGTCAAGTAGGAGAGAGATAGAGATAAAAAGGGAAAAAAGAAAACAAAGCCAACAAACAGTCTATCAAAATCAAGAAATGAAAGAAAACAAAAAAAGAAGAAAAAAAGAAACAAGGAATGACCCTATCTATGGAATGCTTGCTGTCTCCCTTCTTCTCCTTGTCGATTATCCCGGTGGTTGGATCCTCAAAAACAATAGTCATTATGACCTCTAGATCAAGGTCACTGGGCCTGGTTTTGAGTAAATCCAATAATTCCCACCAAGGCTATCTGCAGGAGACGAAGGGAAAGCAATGAATTGTCCGACTCGGCCGTGAATCTGGTTGCCAATCATTGGGGATGGTCGTGATGATCTGCTTTCGGGGCTCCATCCAACCATTCCCAACTGGACCGATTGACAAAAAAAATTCGAAGGGACTATTGAAGAAACGATGATATCGGGACGAGAAAAACAAACCCCCCAAAAAAGAAAAGAGTAGACAACATACCAGAGCATGTTTGAGTCAAATTGTTGTCCTGTCAAAATAAATATAGATCTCTCAAGGATCCCTTGATGGACGGGCAGGCATTAGTTCTCAGAAATATCGACATACAAGGGGGAAGATATAATAACGTCCCATTTAGCCTACGACTCCCTTTCCTTTTCCCCTCCCCCTTCTCCGTTGCTCCGTATATCCTGAAACGTCCTCCGTCCTTGACCAATCGCTTAAGTTAAACGGTTCACTTTACCTGTCACCTTTTTTCCAACCCCTCGGCGCTACTGCACAAAACAGACATCCCTCCTCCCGGACGAGAGGGACTGGATCCGGGCCAAAGATCTGGCCACCTCACGCTGTCAGGCACCAAACAGACCAATGTCCGGACTCTAGATCGGGACATCCAGGGGGCGACGATTGGGCGCAAGAAAGTACGACGCAGTGTTCATGTGATGGACCGCTCGATAGGTCCAACGGGATGCATTCCCAGGAGGCAAACCCAACGACATATGTAACTTGATGAGTAGGGGGGTTGTTGGCTCTGACCAGTAGTCTAAATGAATGCCGGGACGTCAGGTCGACCTTAAATCAATGTATCACATTCGACGGCCCACCCCTCGGGGTTCGACTGGTCATTGCCCTACTTCTATTGCGTGGATGATATCATAATATGAGATACTATAGCGGCCTCGAGTTACGTGCTGTGCGACAAACATCCCATGGCGGTTGCAAGATGTGTCCAGGAATGAGAAAGAAAAGGAGAACAAAAAGAGAACTGAGCGCTAATGTCAGGTATTAATTAACATCCAACCATTATACACAAACCAACCTCCATTCGGGTATGCGCCGGTATATATACTGTGCACGAATCACAAGCCATGCTATCTAATGCGCTCGATCGCCTAAACCGCGATCGCATGTCCCGCATCTCCATTGATCAGGCCCGTTACCGCCCCCTCAAGCTGGGTGATGCCACTGTACTGTTCAAGAGCCTCGAAGACATGGCTGAACACCTGTTGCTCGACATCCGTCGCCCACAAGAAATCGAGGTGTTCGTACTTCGGGATGATCTTGGCTGTGATCCCGCGAGGAAGCTCCTTCAGCATCACGTTAATGTCTACAAGGCTGTCATTGCCCCCGTACAGTAGCACAATGGGCGTCTTGATGTTCCTGGTAGGGTACTTGACCGGCTTATAGAATCGCTCGCTAGCGACAATGCTGAACGGAGCGTGGACCTCGTCATCGTAGAATTGAAAGTTCTTATGTCGGATGATCTGAAACCAGTGAACCACGGATTTGGTGCTGGTGAAGGAGAATAGATGTAGGTAGCCCGCTAGCTTTTGCCAACGACTGATATTCCGGCATTTCCAATTGAAGAGCCCGTCAAGACACTTGTCGATGATCTGAACGAAGATAGGCGGGTAGAGGACCGTCTGCCACATCGTCGTCGAACTGAGGATGCTACGTCGGCCGAAGAGAAGGAACAAGAAATTCGGCGAGGCCTTCATCAGTGAGTCGACGAAATGGTTTGGCAAGCCCGTAGGCGCCATTGCGGGCGCAAGAGCCACGAAAACATCGACCTTCTGGTTCAGCAGCGGGTGGATAGATAGTGTCGCAAAGGCTTGAGCGGTGCCCTGTGAGAATCCAACATACGACAGAGAAGGCTGGCCCGTGACTTCCAAGACATAATTAATGCTGTCGGGGATATCGTGAAAGGCAAACTGATCGATGGAGAAGTCCCAGAATTCGTTAGATCCGGGCGAGAACCGCACGGACTTTTTCGAGTATTTGTTGCCGCGATTGTTTCCAAACCACACGTCATAGCCCCTTTCCACTAATTGAAAGGGAAGACACCGTTGTTCTTCGGACAAACACACCCAAACCTCACTGCACATCATGAGCCCATGGTGGAGGAAGACGACCTTCTTCCGAACGCCCCCTTTCCCTTGGTTGACGCGCATCTTCTCCTCGCCTCTCCGGTAGGCCAAACGGTGGAGGCCGAGCAGGTAGCCATCGCCGGTCTGGACAATATGCTCCTCAGTCTGGTAACCGAACAGAGCGCATATATCTACGAAGTCGGAGGCCTGTGCGACTGCGGTGGCGATCCGTTCTTCTTTACTGCGCTTGCCTTCATCCTCAGGAGTTATAAATAGGTTGAAAATAGTTTTCGACCGGTCGTAGAAGAACTTGATTACCGTTTCAGCTGTCTGAGGTTAACGAATGATCTGAGAACGACAACGCGACTCATCTAACTTACGAAGACAAAATGTAATAATATGTATGACCCATTCGAGCAGCACCAAAATCAAAGAGGCGAACAGAGCCAAATACTCGAACCAAAACAGCCGTCCAATCACAGGGACACGCGCCATGATGGACGAATTGATCCGACCTGAACCTTTAGTATAGAAGGGTGACAAGTCTATCGCGCAATCCGAGGCCTGAACTCCATCATGGGGGGGAAAGAGGCAGAAATGCGCCAGGAAGCGAAATAAATGTTTAATGACCAGCAGAAGAACTTCCAAGAAAGGGCAACGCTCAGACGTCATTTGCATTTTCATGTGATAAGCTGCTTATCTAATCCGGGGATGGCCCCATTTTTGCCTTCTTTTCCTGGAGTCTAATTTTGCGCCGGACAAGTGATTGGCAGGTCTTCCTTCCACTGCCTTGCCGGCTGGTTTCCTACCTTCAAGCAAGATGCCGAACTCATGCAAAGACATCCGTGAGTACTATCCAACTTCAACTTCTCTCAATGGTCAACAACCGGGGCGACCGACCGTCGCTTCCGCAGACCAAGACCCAGATCTCATGCTTGATATTACCCTTCCGCAATTGAAAGGTGCCCCTAGTCTAACCATGATTTGAAATAACCTTACAGGCGATGCATTGGCCCAATGCCTCCAGGAATCCGACTGTATAATGGTCCAGCGCCACACGCCCCGTGAATGTTTGAGCGAGCCGCTAGTTGATACACTGCCCATGCGATGCCAACAGCTGCGGAAAGGGTACGGCGAGTGCAAGTGAGTCATGCATATCTTCGGGTGGAAGACCCCTGCAATGCTGGAACCAGGCCTAACTCTCAATCTCTGTCCAGGCGGGGTTTGATCGATATGCGCAAGCGATTCCGTGGAAACCAGCCACTCGCGGGTGCCAGCGAAATGGAAGGCGGGAAGCGGAACAAGCCTGAACAGTTATATGCTGGGAAGCCCGCCTTTGAGTCCGTCAAAGAGATCAGTGGGGATGAGGTCCAGATGGATCCGGAGAAGACAAGGGGCCTGTGAGGGGATGTTTCGATGCTGTTCCAGTGCCGAAACCCGCCGTTCCCTATCCGAAGTTGCGGGCACATAGCTGGACTTTTGTATTTTCGTTCTCTTGGCATGGGTTGGAGTTTGTGGAGGGACTTGTACGATTATAGACCTCATGATTCTGGTGTACGATCTACTGTACATATTAGGTAAATTGATATTCGCCGCTACCAACAGCTACTTCCTGGGGTGCAAAGTAATCCATATGGGCGTAGGGATGCTCTGGAGCATACTGCATGAGAAACAGCTCGTCAATTAGAAGGTGGTCAGAAGAGATGGATGACCTCAGATAGTAAACATTCATGATTGCGAGCTTCACAGAATAAATTTTCAATCATAACTTTTACATCATTCATGGCGCCAGGGTGAATAGAAAATACAAGGAAATGTTCGCACCAGGCTGCACATCATGCCACCTTTACCCCCGAGATCCGCTCTACTTGCCTAACTCGGCCATCCTGAGGAGTCGTTGGTCCTGTTCCTTGGATCCACCGTTTGCAAAGGCTTGGTAGCTTCGAATGGCAGCCAGGCGGTGACTGTCCTCCTCAAGTATACATCCATCCAGTTTAGAGCGCAATGCCCCCATCGCTTCCGACTTACACTCAACGGCGAAGTTCAACGGGCACCCACAGAAACAGGTGTGAATCTCATAACATGGTTTGTCACACTTGTGACCACATCGCATCTGTCGATCACAGACCTCGGTGCACTTGACTTGATCATGGGAGAAACTAGAAGCCCACACCGTCAGCACTATAATTCAAATGGTCAGACGGTTCACGCAGCTCATTTTACCTATGGCATGGTAGAGAACATCTGTGCCCGCAGCCTAGACGTTCGTTACATGGGAGATCACATCCGCCATAGGCAGTGTCCCACTCAGAGGGATCTAGTGGCATTTGTCATCAGTAAAAATCGCTAAAGTGAACGTAGGAAGTACGAACCTTTCTTGTATATCACGTTTTCATGCTTGGTGCATGTTAAAGGTAGATAAAAACCAAGCCTTCGTTTTGGGTTCTTGCCCCCCATGAGGGTGACTACTTGCCACCAGAGGGAATCTGCATCAGCAAGCGCAGTAGAGTCTCCAAACATATAAAAACCAGTCCTAGCACGCGAAAGCGCAACGCAGACCCTATTCTCTATAGATAAAAACCCGATAGTAGGCCGGCCGCTCCTCACAAGTGATAGAATCACTATCTCGTTTTCTTCTCCTTGAAACGAATCAACTGTCACAACATTCACATACTGACCCTGAAGATAGGAGTTCCCTTTGAATAGCTTCAGCAGCTTTTTTCTTTGACCATTATAGAATGTCAGAACCGTTATGTCCTTTACCGCAACGCCGTTGAGTACCAGGTGCATAAAGAATCCAACAATCATTTCCGCTTCCTTCTCATTGTACTTCGAGGATAAGCTGTCATTGCTTTCTGGCCAATTGTGAGAAAAGAAGTATGATCTGAAATCCCCCATTCCTGGCACTCTGGGGCGTTCAAGTACTGACGGGTGGTCATGAAGCTCGCCGTAAAGGGGCTCCAGCAACCGTCGTATCTCTGGCGCCATCCGCCTCTGTCTTCTAAGCGTCTCGTATTGAATCCCATTATTCACAAGTCTTTCAAACATTGAGATATCCAGGAAGAACGGTTCGCCCTGAAGGTCCTGTACCGAGCAACTCCCCCTGAGTTGTTGGTGATCTCCCACAAGGATCATATGTTGAAGAGAATCGAAGCAAGCAGCTGCTATCGGTGCTTCAATGGCTTCGGCTGCTTCTTCTATCAGAACAACTTTTGGTTTTAAGCTTGATACTAGAGCTCGGTACTTGCTAAGGCCCGTTGTTGTCATCCCAATCAACTTGGCATCCTGGAGGAGATGATTATCCCGTTCCCACTTTCCAATGCGGAGGTCTTTGCAATTGTTTGTATTAAGTGTAACCAAGCTTTGGAACTTCGACCTGATTTTATCTTTGAGCAGCTTTCGAAGAGTATTGTATACTCCTCCACGTGCTTTGACCGGTACTTTCCACAGGTCGGGTTCCTTCAGATACTTCCGGCTAGCTTCCTCAGCGGCCGAAGTACTTTGTCCGCAGAACCTTTCACGAAGACATATGAATGGTCCTTTAAGAAGTTCACGGTCCTCCTCTTCATTGCCCTGTTCGGCTTCTAGTTCTTTGAGCTGTTCATACTCCAGATCAATCTCATCTTCTTCGAAGCCAAAGGTCTCAGTTGAGTAGTGCACTTCGAATGGCACCACATGCTCTCCAAGCCAGGCTAGCAAGGGATTATCATCCTCTTCGTCGTTGGGTCGTATCCAGCCCTTTGCCCCCTTCGCGAGCAAGTCACATTGTGTTGCAGTCAGTAGGCCATACTTTGCGAAAAGCTCAGGCGGAAGGAGAACGTCATCGTTCTCAGCACTGAAGTTCTGCAAGAGATCAGCAATCGTGTGATGGTATTTATTGTATCGCCTTTGGGCCTGTCCAAGAACACTGCCTTGTATGGCAGCACTGGGTTCATTTTGTCGGACTTCAAATAGGGTGCGCTTTCTAATCTCAGGGTCACTACTTCTGCCTCCCAAGCGAATATAGTCCCTCTCAAACCGAGAAATGTGCCTCAGGAGCTGATCTAGAGCATGGTTTGTCTGCGAGGCGACGATTATAGGTGGATCTCCTGGGTTCATATTGGACAGCAAAATCCTCAACGCAATCACAGAGACGAATGTTTTGCCGGTTCCTGGCGGCCCTTGAATAACGGCAAGACTTTTTGTAAGCATCTGCTCCAAAGCCCTCCATTGGGTGGCATCCAGATCACCTGTTGGATATCTAGGCCAGCTTTCCAGGATATTAATTTTGCCTTCTTCTCCAGATGGACAGATAGCGGACTGTATGTCCATGACTGGACCTGCTTTGACATACTCGGGAGTATCAGTATTAGGATGGAGTAAGCAGATTTGTTCGGCGAGTGGAAACCTGTCGGAACTGCTAAGTTCAAATTCAGAACTCTTAGTAGGGTTGAACACTTACCTTTCTCGGCTCATTTTCTGCAAAGCTGTCATCGTATGTCTCATCGACTCGAAGTAGCCATCTCTAGCCTCAACCATGACCCATTCTTGGTGAGGATCGAAATCTGCATCTATAGACCGCGCGAAATAAATGTCAATCTCTGGAGGATGTTGCTTTACACCGTTTAGTGGCCGGGCTGCCACGACAGCAACAACACATTTGTTTCTGAACGAATCATCTGATGGAGAAAGTGCAACAATGGTACCTGTTCTTAACCGCTTAGAGTATTCCCAGACTATATTCTTTCCCGATCTAATGGTGGAAAACTGTATCCGAGTCGCTACACCTTGTTGTGCAAAGGTAATACCTACAATGTGTACCTATAGCCAACAAATCAGACGACCCTCCACTGAAACGTAGAGGGAAATAGGTACAAACCTTCTCGTAGATAGATACAATATTCATGTCTTGGATATCTGGATCCTCTCGAAAGTATGCTACGGCGTCCCGTAGAGGAGCGACTGCGTCTTCTCTAAGCAACTCATAGTGGGCTTTCAGATACTCGTTCTTCGAGCTCCAGGGGCCCACGATCCGGTTTGGCAGCAGATCAACGAATTCAGTCTCGGATCCAGTTCCCATTATCTCATCAGGTGATGGGATTTCTGGATTTAAAAGCCACGGCTGAGAATTATCGGGGGCTCCCTCGGCGAAGTAAGCTCTGACATCCAGGTTGACTGGGACAGCGGGGCGGGCTGCTGGTTTCTTGGGTTGCGTGTGGTGCGACCCATCACTAGGAATACTCGAGTGACTCGATGGTTTCATATTGTAAAAGCTCTCACTGAGGGATTAGTGAGTTGTTGATGATTTCGGTGGTGGTGATTCAGGCTGAGTTGTTAGGGAAACAAGAAAGAGAAAGTGAGGTTGACTCGTTTGCACTTCCCAAAAAGGCAGGCAGTTCAGGGACCAACAAGAAAATCAAAGCGTTGACCCCCGGTTTGTGTAGTAGATAGTATCCTTTAATCCATCTTTCTCCGTAGAGAGACCAATTCAATGCTAAAGAACGGTCATTCAAGATTGCTCGATTCACTAAGCTGAGGCGCTTTATAGGAATCTTCCGACTCAGCCCTCAATCTAGCGTGAATAGCGGAGATCACGAACGTACATTCATTCCTAATAGCAAAGCTCTTCCAGGGGTTTCTATAGAAGAAAAGGCATGCTTTGTTCAAAGTACGCCATCGCTTGCCACAATCTTACATCCCGAGTCACTTCTCTCACAATGTTCTAGGCCACGCGCCCCCCTATATGATAAAAAAAGAAGTATATATAAATATAAAAAGTGTAATGGAGAGACAAATGGTAAGAGACACGAAAGATTTCAATCTGAGATGCGGAATTCTACTTACTTAGTGGTCAATTCCTTTAATTGCTATGGGATAACCATGACGATCTGTTCCTGTAAGGACTGTCAATATACGAGGTTGTTGAGCTATCTGTCCAAAATACTTGAAGCGTTTTCTCATTCATTCTTTCTTATTTCATAAGCAATACTTTTTGTCGTAGAGGGAAATCTATACCCAACTGTTGTCATAAACATAGGATGATCTAGTTGTTTGATGACGCTAACCAGATACGGATGGATGTTTCTGCCTTAGGCATAATGTGGGCGGGCAACGTGACTGATGCCGGGGAAAGAACGATAAACGGATTTGGAGATAAAGAAAGGCATCGTCTTCCCGATTCCAATATATTTCCGCCTGCCGCAATACCATAGCCTTTGCCTTGATAACCCTGGGCGCAAGATCTGTGCGACTGATTCGCCCGCTGATTTCCCATCGCCCTAAGTCCGTGCGAGCTATCAAGCCATGAACCCTTGAATTGCGGAGGTTCCCACCGAGAGATGGGCCATTGAGAAAGAGCTCTTTGTTCGCTACTTATATATACACATTATATAGTTTAACTTCCAGCTTTGAGATTGCGTGTTCTAGAAAAATCGGGCCTAGAACTCTTGCCGCTTCCAACAATGGCGTCGCTTGGGGAAGATGATGATGACAGAGATCTTGCAGGTAAGCTTCCTTGTAACAGCATTGACGATGGTTGCAGCAGCCTAATGATTGGTGATGTATAGGCTCGCAAGATGGTAGCTCCGATAATGAAATGGAAGATACCCTCCGGGATGCTGACGATGGTGGCAACGACAATGACAACGACAATGACAACGACAACGACAACGAGGCCGACGCCGACGCTGATGCTGACGCCGATCAAGATGCGGATAGCCAATCCAATGCCAGTCACGTATCGGATAGCGCCGGTGTAGCAACTCAGCCGAACGCCGATGTCGAAATGACCACGACCGGCCCTGTGAACATCGTACATGATTCAGTATCTGTGTATCATCCTCCAGTCCGGTCCGAATGCCTCACTGCCTCTACCTACGATATAGTCCCTACCACGGCTGCGCCTCACAGTACATCGATTAATGCAGTGACGGCGACAGCGGACATGAGGTGGGTTTTCAGCGGTGGCTCAGATGGATACGTGCGGAAGTTCAATTGGGTGGAGTCGATAAATAGCAAGCTGATGCTAACTGTGGCGCAACGGCACCCCTTCGTGGACAGCGTGATCAAGGCGGGCGTGGTAATGACATATTGGGAAAACATGGACGGCAACACTCTATCACCGGTATATTCTTTGGCTAGCCATAGTGAGGGATTGTGGTTACTGTCCGGCTTAGAGTCGGGTGCTATTCGCCTACAATCCGTCCGTCATGACGAGGGCAAGGAGATCGCTTTGCTACGACAACATACTTCAGCTGTGTCAGTGTTGAATTTGACATCGGATGAGAAATCTTTGTTGTCCGGAAGTTGGGATAAGCGAGTCTTTGACTGGGACCTGAACACGGGCCAGACTAGGCGCTCGTTTGGATCCAGTGCCAGACAGATATCAGCCATTGACATACGGCCAGAATCTAGTCTTTCAGTGCCTAAGGATACCGAGACACCGCTTCCTAATGGAACTTACTCTTCGAATTACCAGGCGAGTGGTGGTAATAGCTTCGATTTTATGGATACGTCGAACGACCAAGGCGGTGTTGGCGATTCATCGAACCCGCAGGGGGGCTCACCGGCAGACTCACTTTTCGGTGGGGCGGACTCCTTGTTCGGGGATGCAGATGGCACTGGAGGCGAAGGGGCAGGCGCATCAGGGAATGCCTTTGGCATAGATGAAGATGATGAGTTTGGCAAAGCTCTAGCCAATGGCACCCTCCCCGACGCGGATGCGCCCGGTGAGCCTGAGCCGTCAGATCAACAAAATGGTGCTCCAGCAGCGCCGGCTCCAGTTGATACAAGCGCTCAAATCAAGGAGGAGGACGCGGCGCCTCGGCAACCAGAGACTCGCGAGCCTGAAGCCGCTACTGCCTCGTCGCAGCCTGTTGTAAACGGGCTGCCTCACGCGGAGGAATTGGAACCTGCACCTGAGAGCCAAGACCTCAGCCAACAGACACAGTCTGATAAAAACGTCTCCGATAACACCTTCCTTGCCGCATCGATAGATGGCACTATCCGAGTATGGGATCGACGGCAACCGGACCCCATCGCTCGCATCTCGCCTCGTAATTCTCCGCCCTGGTGCATGAATGCATGCTGGTCTCCTGACGGTAATTACATCTACGCCGGCCGTCGAAATGGAACTGTAGAGGAATTCAGTCTTCACAAGGGCCTTCGAGATCCTGAACGGACTTTCAAATTCCCTCAGGGAAGTGGACCTGTAACTGCTCTTAGGGCGATGCCTAACGGGCGACATATAGTTTGGTAAGCTTTTGGCGATATTTATCGCATACTACAAAGTGGTCAATAAGCTAACGTCTACTTCCAGCGCCTCCCATGATATTCTTAGATTATACGACCTGAAACACGAGCAAGTCGCCCGTCACTCAACTGTCCCCTTCCTTATCATCCCAGGACATCGAACAGGAACTGTCTCACAGCTATACATCGATCAAGCCTGTCGGTTCATGGTCTCTACAAGTGGCAATAGAGGCTGGGAAGGCAGTACCACCGAAGTCTTACTGGGGTACGAGATCGGCGTTCCTCGATAGTCGGCTGTGGATTTGTATACTATCTGTATCTTTGGTAAGCTTGTATGGGTGTTATCGGGATGCTTTGCTGTTTGATGTAGTTCTAATGCATGTACCAGCGATATGGCAATGATAGCGCTGTTTTGAGGCATGTTAAGACACGACTGATGAATTATATCATGATATCCACTCGGATTTAATATCTGAGAAATACTAAATAAGATCTAGTTTCATGTATTGGCAAGTAGTTCCGTATATGTAACCAGCCGAAGAGAGCACCTATAACAAAGAAGAAAAGTAGGATATGCTACATCATGCATATGAACCCACCAACACCAACCAGGTATATCCAAACCAAACAATAACCCTACAAATCAGAAATAAAGAAAAAAAAACCCCGAACAAAAATTATAGTCATAGCCCATAATCATCATGCACATCATCAAAATCAATCCCTTCACAAACATCATACTGCCCTGCCCTCCAAGGCCCAAACAACAAATTCCCAGACCAAGAAACATGTCCATCCTCATCATGCTCAAAGAAAACATACCCCGGCTGCTCCTCCCCAGCCGACCTGTCCACACCCCAAGGCCCCGTAACCAAAGACCCAAACCCGGGCAACGCCACATTGGGCACATGTCCACGGGCCTCAACTTGGCCCGCGCCCACATTATTAACAGTAACCAGATACACAGGCGGGAGAGTCACATCGCGATCTGGACGAAGCGGCATCGGAATCCACGCCTCATTATTATACGATTCGGGTCTGTTCTTGTCATGTCGGCCCGGCAATGGTCTGGACAGAAGCATGGAGTCCAATTTCGCCGTGTCGAGGAGTAACCCCGGTGTCTGGACGTAGAGGACGGAGTCATACTGCATGAACTGGATCTGGCCGAGACGGAGCAGCTTAGTGTCTGTGGGTGTGTAGCCGGCGCTGGTGGCGGCCGTCATGTCGATGGGGAGCAGCCAGATGTTGTATTTTAGGGATGCTGTGCGGAGGAGGGAGAGGGCTGTTGAGATCTGGGTGGTTTGCTTGTGGGGTGGGGTTTGGTCCCATTCTTGGGGGTACATGAAGAGGCGGTCTTGGATTGCTGTGTTGTTTGTGGAGAGGGTTTTGAAGAAGAGGATTGCGGAGCAGATGTTTGAGGGGTCGGGGGTGGAGAGGAGTTGGAGGTAGGCGTAGTTGCCTTTTGGGTGGTGGTTGTTGTTGTCGTTGACATTGAGGTTGTCTAGGAGGGTGGTGCGTTTTGTGTTGCCTCCATGGTGGGTGAGGCCCGGGATGGGGTCTGGTGGTTGCGGGGGTTTGATGGCGTGTTGGATGCTGCGGACGGATTGTTGTTGGAGGACGTAGCCGGAGAGGAAGAGGACGAAGGTAAAGATGCAGATCACTCCCGAGGAGAGGATAACGGAGACCGTAGAGGAGGTTAGGAGGACCATTGCTGGTTAGAGGGGTTTGTGCATTGGTATGTGGGACGTGGTGGTTGTATAGTTTGGTAGGGTAATGTATGGCCCCGTTGGTGTAGATGAAAGAACAGTATATGGGACACCGTTGTACCACGGCTAGGATATATATGGACTTCTTTCAAATGGTAGTATAGTAACTCGTCAACTCGTCAATCATGCGATTCATACGTCAAAATCCGGAAGATGAAGATCAATCGATCACTGAACCCTGTTTCATCTCGTGTTTACAGTCAGCCCGGTTGGCGGTGCGACTATCGATAAGCGCCCTGTCTTGGCAGAATCCCGACCGCCAAGACAATCGCCTCAACTCCGACATCATTCAGTTCAATCTTTCATCTGCATCATTATTTCTCCGCAAATCCTTCACCTCGCCAATCCACCCCGGAAAAACATGGCATCCCACCGCGCCGATGCCAGTTCCCTCCTCGACAATCGCGGCTACACCGGTCCATTAGTCCGCGGTGTCAATCCAGCCACTCTCTTCGAAAAAGCCGTGCGCGACCGCATCACGGACTCCTACTACTGGAAGGAACAATGTTTCGGATTGAACGCAGCGACGCTGTGCGATCGCGCGGTTGAGCTGACCTCTATTGGAGGAACGTACGGCGTTTCCGAGAAGCCCACACCATTCCTCTGTCTCGCATTCAAGATGCTACAACTAAACCCGGACCGGGATATCGTATTGGAGTACCTGAATTTCACCGACCCGGTCAACGACGAGGAAGGGGAGCAGACGGCGGCGGAGCAGGCTGAGAACGGTGTGGTCAAACAACGAGGGGATTTCAAGTACCTGCGGGCTTTGGCGGCGTTTTACGTTCGCTTGACTTTCGACGCGGTGGATGTGTACAAGACGCTAGAACCACTTCTTCTTGACTATCGAAAATTGAAGCGGCGCGTGCGCGATTCGGTCGTTCTTACGTATGTGGATCAATTTGTCGATGATCTCCTCACCAAGGATCGTGTGTGTGGTACGAGTTTGTGGAAGTTGCCTTCGAGACAGCAGTTGGAGGACTTAGATCTTTTGGAGGAACGAGTCAGCCCGCTAGCTGCTGAGTTGGAAGAGATGGACAACGAGGATAAGGAGAGTGAAGAGGGTCAGGCCAGTGATGCTCGGTCAGCTGATGATGCTAGTGATGATTGAGACTGCTACCGGCTAGCTGCGAATGTCCTTTTGGCTCTGCCAAATAATTCATTGGTGCTGAGCTTCTATTGCCAGGCTCGGTATCAAATGCTACGGCTACTCCCGCAAACTCATGACCGGTTTCCGATGAATAGTCATTTTCATTGAGCTACCTACACCTCTTTAATAGGTGTGGTTCTCATTTGACCCCGCTACTTTGCGTGCCCTATCGGGGCAACGATCGGATATACATCGGGCGTCGTGACACAGACGCCACGGAATACTTGTCATCCTCTTCAAGATGGATTATATGGAGACATTTACTATGAGAGTATGGGGCTCTACGGCTCGGAAGTCGGGAATTTGAAAAACGGCATTGCTGCTTGAGCATAGTACCATTTTTGGTTACAATCTGCAGTATTCGGAGATACCCCATCATCTTTGCTATTCAATTGTAAAACATTTGTTGATTCCACTTACTAGTTGCATCCATTGTACTATGTTCGTAAATGACCTAGAACGCAAATAAATGATTTCAACATGTCTGCCTCGCCCAGCATCACTAGATCTATAAACCAGAGACCATGTCAAGGAATATGGAGTTGGAGAAGAGCGAATAAGAAAATGGCACTAAAAGCCTTGTTGGCGATGCCACTTTTCCTGCCAATTTTGATACCATGGGCTGTCATCCAATGTAGCTACCTCCCAATCGCTGGGAACGAGCCCATTCTCTTCTTGTTCTTTTGCCCATTCTTCAAGCTTGGGAAGTACAACATGTTCCACGTGCCACGTACTCTTATACTCCAGTATATTTTTGTTGCCCTCCTTCAAGACCTTGGTTACCAATGCGGGCACGCCAGGTTCATCCCGGAGTTCGGTCACCGGTGTGAACAGTGCCTTGAAGTTGAATACGATGGCTCCTGAGAGAGGAAGACGGCGAAGAGTTTGCCAGTCTACTCTGAGATAGCAATCCTCTAGCTGAAGATTGGGATCTTGAGACAGTCGGAGTTTCTCGTGAGGGTCTCCTTTGGGCATATACAAAGGTTGTCCGACTTCAAGACCCCAGGATCCTCTCTGTATCGGTTTGTCGGCCGGCATTTTGGTGAAGAACCTGCGTAGTCATCTGTGAGTAGACCCTCGCCGAGATATTTTGACATGGTACGCACCGATCCATAGAGAATTTCATCTTCTCCCTGTAATCAGGAACTGGGCCATGGATCTGATGAAGCTGAAGTCCGATCTTGGTGCCGACATTCCATCCCAAAGCAGAACAGATGACTCCGGCACGCAAAAAATAGTTACCCGTTGTTTCATCACGTAGCATCACACCGAAGTCTTCGGGCACGTTGTCCAGCAGTATCTCAAGAGGATGCTTAGATCTTATATCCTGTTCTACTCCCAAAATCCTATTTTGTAGGACGCGTCTGTCCACCAACGAGAAGTAGTGCGGATACCGGGCGCAGATGAATTGCAGAACCATTTCCATGAGTTCTTTACAGGCCAGCTCTGATCCTGGAAGCCAGCCCAGGACCGCATCCCCATGCTTTGCGTACAAGTCCTTCCGTTGCGCGATCCGTTGTATATATGTGTTCTCGAGCTCTATCCACCAATCCGTTTCTAGCTTTGTCAATGCTGCCATGATTGTTAATGTATAGCACAAGTTATGTGGCGCCGCTTGTAGTCAGGCATAAGCAAACATACACATTGTCTGGTGGTAGCCCCATCTAAACGGACGATATGGCCTGGGTAGCGCTTTTTCAATTTTGAACTCGGGGTACTCTCGAGGCAAGGGCACACCGCTGAGTTTTGCGTAGTCCGGAAAGTCCCCTAAGGCCTTAACTTCAGCCATTGAGAATCCCATTGGCGTGTATCTGTCTTCCCCGCAGGTCGTATAGTCCACGGTCATGGGAAGGATGTGTTTGAGAACTTTCTCTTCGTCGACTTCATGTATTCCTGTCGCGAATTCCGGCAATGCAGCAAGTGCCTGACGGCCCTGAGGTGGCAATGTATCCGCATACTGCGCTGGTTTCTTCTCCGGTGAAATCGACTGTGATGCGGTTCCACTTCGAGGGCTATGGAGTTTCGAACGAAGGCAGACTGGTTTGTTCTTCAATCCACTTAAAGCGAAACATAGCCCAGTCAGTCCGAACACGGTGAAGCACACCAACCACAGATTATCTAGCTGGTCGAGTACGTCCATAATACCTTTCTTAAAATGCAAGATGGCGCACTCAGATATAATATATGGATATCCTCGCTATTGCAGGCTCAAATAGTGCGATGTCACATCTGTATCGTATTTCGACGTAGACCAGAATGCCGTGTGTCCAAGGTATAGATGTCACGGACATGACCATAAAGACCGGTGAAGTAGCCTTGATTTAATACCCTAAGATAGACATGTGGTCATTATAAAAATCAAAGATTGGCGGGATTCGAAAGCTAGTTTGAGGTGCTATACGGAAACTGCAGCCTCTCTGGAGCAATGTAACCTATTGCTTTTACTTCGTTCGGTGCGGAGACGCAGATCAAAGATAAGGATACCCTCTCGTATCGAGTAATTTGATGCGATAGACTTGATAAGGAAGTGTGGTTCTTCTGGGAAGGTGTGAGGAGCCAATCCTCGGCGTCATAGAACTGCAAGGATGTAATATTAGAGGCCCGTTTCACCGACGTATGCCATACAACCAATGGTCACAGATCGTTCTACATTCATGTAGCAACGATGTAGCCCGAGATAGATGCACGTGCCCTATGATGTAAGGTAGAGGCTCCATCTCTCCCTTCATGTGAACATGCCATATGAGAAGCGGCAGTACTTTGTAAATCCGTCTGGGATCTTATCCATTGTCTCAATATTTGGTTCCGAAGCATAGATGAGGGGGTCTTACTTACCATAAGATAAGTGGCAATAGATAATGATCAGCCATCAAAATGGTCCTCCAGTAATATTGAACTGATAGAGTAGGCGAGGGGATGAAATGCGGACAGAATCGACGGAAGGAGGAAAGAAAGTGCCCACCTCCGCATTTCCCGAAAAGGGAAAAGTATCCATTTGGATCATGTGTCCAAGGCGCAGCTTAGTCACAGCCCTATGTACATTCATGTACGTGTATATAAAGCTACTAGATATATCCCTAAGCTATTCAAAAAGCTTGTCATTCAATGGCATGGTCAGCAGAGAGCTTAGAATTTCTCTGCGTAAAATGGATGCTCGTATCTCAGAGAATGTTGAAGATTGGAATTGACTCCTACTATATCACTCTAAGACATGGAACAAACCAATTCTAGATCACAATCATTCTCATTTTCAAGAAGCGAAAATTGGCGTCACACGTTTGCTTGGTCTCATAAGAATCACCGAAAAGCGGCATCCTTGCAAATCCGTCCGTCGAGTCCATCCGTGAAATTATATACGACACCACGGTCATATGAGAGAAAGATCTTGGTCTCTATCCTCATGAAACTGGTCCAAAAGGCAGACACCGCGTTTTCACTACCGATTGATTGTCATGAATCAGTGAGACTTGCAGTGTCCCATTCAACCTGAGTTTTAGTACGCCCACTAGAATGTTCTAGCTTGAGAAGAACAAACCAAGATATTCAAAGAAGGCTGTAACCATCAGAGGTTGCCTTAATACTGGAAGTATCTCTCAAGGCTCCAATGACCCAGGTTTTGGGCCATGTGCAGAGGCGTTAAGCCATTGGCGTCTCTAAGGGGTGGAATTGCCCCGTTAGCAAGCAGCATTGCAAAATTATCGGATGTCCGCTGTCTTGCTGACATATGCAGCGGCGTTTCGCCATTATTCGTGGATGCGTGAATATTGAATGTGCCATGAGAAAGTAGAAGTTTTATAACTTCTGTCGAATTGTCTCGGGCTGCGTAGTGTAACTCGGTCATTCCATTCTTTCCTGGGATGTTTGTCTCGATTCCGCGCTCTAGGAGGAACTGGACAACCTCTGGGGAGCCACGAGAAGAAACTTTGTGCAAGGCAGTCTCGTTCTGACTGTTTCTGGTGTTTATATCAATGCCGGCGTCGACCAATATACGAATCATAGTGTTCTGACGATCACCGCCATCCGGGAGTTGAACAGCTTGGAAAAGGGCCGTTTCACCTCTAGAATCCTGCAAGGAGGGCAGATGGGCATATTTCCCAACCAAAAGCTCTAGCACATCGGGATCGTCATTCCTTACGGCTCGATGGAGCACAGATCTACCATAGCCATATATATAGCTCAAATCGACCTTATCCAAGATAAGTTTGAGCGATTCGAGGTTGCAGTATGGTATCATACAGATCATCTTGGGCTGAGGCTGCAATTGGTACAGCTCCAAGCTGGCACCCCTTTCAAGCAAGAGTTCCACAATCCGGGTATGCCGGAAACCAATTGCAAGACCCAACATGCTAATTCCAAGCACATCATAGGAGCTCGGGCTGACCCTGCATCAAGGAATCCTCTGACGGCGTTGATTTCACCTTTTTCAATTGCATCTGCGAGTGGCTGGAGTGGGATAATGATAGTATCTGCGAACCGTTGGAACCGATAAACAAACGGGCAGTCGAGAATATGCGCTCCTAAGTTTCTGGTAAGGTAACGAGAGTAATACTCTTCACTTGCCAGGGCATATCCCTTGGCAGTCTTGGGCAGTAATGAGCGTAACATCTCGCTGAGCCTTTGACAGGTGCTAGCGAGTTGTGCTAAGGATGGAGGGTCGATACAGGCAACGATCATATCAATCAGCTCAGCTGGTAAGCCGTCTAGCCCACGAGACTGTCTCGTCTCAGTTTCAGGCGTCATGATAAACGAAATATATGCAAAGTGAAGTGTGAAATTCTGTATGACTTTTTCTAGCCTCACTGGATAGATTCGCGGAAATTTAGAACCTGTATGCAGTGTCTCGTTGGTAGTTTGCAGTCTATTCTCGGCTTCTGTACTGTGTGAGCAATTGGCTGGCCATATATACTTCATTTAGGCACTAATTTTAAGATAACGTCGAGAGCTTTAGAAGCTTCTGGTGCTCGTCACTGTGCAGACTTATTGAAGATACCTCTTTGTGACTGAGTAGGTCATGTTGTGAACAATCCTTTTACGGTAATCATCAGCCATACAAAGGCTCAACATAGAATCAACCAAGAAGGGTACTCATTCAACTGAAGTGACAAACCACACCAGAGTACACTCTATGAGTAGGTACTGAAATACACTTGAGCAAGTGTAGATATATTGCCCGGCAATTAGTGCAGTCTGGTAGACTCATGGGTCCCAATGCTGGGGCAGGATCACATGTTCCTTACATTGCTTTTCCATTGGAACCCCGTCTGCGATACTGTACAAACATCTCAGCCACAGTGGCAATGTCATTGCTATGTTGGAAGCATGTCCTGTGGCTCCTCATACAATGAGTACTGGACGTGAGGCTAGCGTTATGACGCTAAGGTCCGATCCCGAAACCAAGACCCATCAGCCGCCGGAGTTCCGGGGCTTTGAATATCCCTATAAAACCGATCAATTAAGCAAACAGGAAGGATTTGTGTGGTATAGAACTGTACGTATCGCAGCTCGGGCTCACTGTCTCGCTGGTGTGGGTCCCCACCTGTCAGCCTTAATGTCTCACCCTCAAGTTTCGGGTGGTTGTTTGTATGTTTTCAACGCCAAGCTGCCGGTCACTAGCTGCTAGTCTCATGTTGAGACCATCTGTGATCGTACAGAAGTGGCCAGGCCGGGAAAATGACTTGTTCAATTTGATCCGATGGTTCGGTCGGCGATTCAGTGGACGTTGTAAATCACCCGAGAGCTAGTGAACGCTAATTTGACGGTTCAATGTAGACCCAAATAGCCAGCGATTCTTGATACATATCTTGCTCATTCCATTATTATATGATTACATGCTGGACCTTTCTCCATTGAAAGTAACATATTTGATTGTTTTGCAAACATCCAGCCCGCGCGCTTTACAAATGCTCCGTATGACCCTAACAAGTATACAACAAAATCAAAAGGAACAATTTAAAGAAAATATGCATGGAGAGAAGACACTTCAATGAAATTAGTTGTATGTACTTCGAAATAGCACATGTGCATGTGCATGTGCCTTCATGTACACGATAAGATCGGTCAAGGGATGAGGGTAATGGAATAGAGTAGAGTCGGCGACAAGCGGACGACTGTGGATGCGTGGTTATATCGCGAGACATTGACAGCTGCTAGCCATGATATGGACATTCATAGCTGTCTGGGTTGTTTCCCAATGGCGAGGAATTATTAAAACCATGCACTAACGGGGAGACCCGTAAGCCCCTGCAAGCATGGAACGGCGCCGAGGAGTGCCGAGCTTGTCAAGTCCCGGATTCCGGTAGATGAGGATATGTGACAAATGGGTATCATAAGACCGCTATATTCGCCGAACGCACAAATCGAGTTGACAAACGAAAAAGGGAAGACAAAAGAAAGAAGCCAGAATCTCTTGTTGGAACGGATCAGTCGGGATTCGTAAGCTATGTAGTCAACGTTAGCCTTATCAAGCAATCAGTCGACAAAACACAAAAAGTACTAACCCGAAGAACTGGCCGAGAATAGTCTTCGTTGTCCTGGAGTGACACGTCACTGTCACGACGGCCGCCTGCGAACAGTACAGTATCCGTCTTCAAGCGAGTATCGGTAAACGTTGGTAATCTTGAGGATCCGGCAGATAACGTATGGCTGTGGTTGTCCGAGAACGCTCGGTTCGCGACGCTCATCTGAGAACCTTTGCTGTTCCTACCATCTAGCAAGCCATTGGAGACGCTCGGACTTGGGCTTGTTGAACGCTGCTGACGTTTCTTGAAGAATATCAAGAAGAAGATGGCTATAATAGCAGCCAAGCCGCCAATCGAGCCGACAACCACGCCAGCAATTGCGCCTCCACTTAAACCTGAGCCGCTACTATCCTTCTCCGACATACCGGCACTTGGATCTGAGGTTGGCTTAGAATTGGGGACTGTGATCGTTTTGACCTCCCCGGCAACAGTTTCAACCGATTGAGTTGCAGTCGTCGTAGGTGCATCGGTGGTTTTGGAAGTAGAGTCCGTCGATGTCGTCTGTGAAAGGTTAGCATCCAATAATGGCCGATCTGTGTGAGACTGCAATGTCATAATCCCCATGATCTAGCTTAGTGACTTGGTCACGTGTTCATCTCATTCTATACAAGAACTAAGTGGCTCCCATGAGGGAACAAACCAACATTGGATCTCATGCACAGCAGAACGCTGAACTGACGAAGTTGAGGGGTTGGAAGGGAACTTTTGCTTGGGAAAGATCTACTGACCGATGACTCTGTAGATGTCGACGTACTCGACGAAACTGTGGCGGTTCCTGAGGGCGAATGCTCGTTCATCTGGATATAAGCAAAAACGCCCTTGGAAGCACTTCCACAACTATCATCGGGATATCCTGGACATCCAGTATCACACTTCGACGTATCGACGTTGGTAGCTCTGTTGGGAGCAATGTTCGAACACCAGCAACTCTTCCCTTGAAGAATTCCGAAGGCATAATCGGAGTTACACGTGTCCGTACATAGTCCGTTTGATTGATATACACTGACATCTGTATGCAGGTTAGAAAAATCCTAGGGGACTAGGGACCACAGGAACATACTAGCGGAGTTCGAAGCTCCCGTGTTCACGGTAGAGCAATATGTGATATCCGAAGCAGCAAAGGCCCGCCAGGAGAACAAAGTGAGTAATAGCAGAGCCATGTTACGATGCATGGCGGAAATGGCCGGATAGCGGTTTAGTCGTGACAGCAGTGTGTGCGCTCCTTTCCCAGCTATGCGACGCCTATTATAAATCCCAGCCTCGACCAAAACGTGCCAAAACAACCTCTCTCTGAATCACAATAGGTCCCGGGATCGATAAAAAGAACCACCTCGGTTTTAGATCGGTCGCTCGGTCGGCAGGATGTACAATTGGTGAATGTTTGGTCGGTGTCGACTGAGAAACAAGGTTTAATAACAGTGGTCAAACTGTGAGCCAAGCTCAAGGCTAGAAAAATGTCTGTTGGCTCGGGGTTCCGTAGAAGATCCTTCTTCGCTAGGATCAGTGTGGCAGTTAATTACTGACGTCGATCAGCCACAGACCACGAACACATGGAAATGGGCTTGCAACTATCATGCGATCCCGCGACATACCTGTGAACTAGTTCGACTAGTTACTTCTTTTTCTGGGTTAATTGATTTCCCTCTATCTTATAGATAGGGCTCATCTAACTGCGACTAGACAGATGTTTTGGGGGCCGAGAGTACGATAGCGGGCGGATCAGAAGACTATCGCAACATCGTCATGATCATCGTCACCTTACAGATAGGAGAGAAGGGACAGCCGACCGGCTCACGGAGGTTTGGATAGAAAAGAATCCGATGGAATGTCAATAGTAACGACAGAAAGTAAAAAGTGAAAGGGAGGGAAAGAAAAGAAGAGAGTGAGAAAGGAGAATAACGGTTCTCCTCTTTGGGTCGACGAGGAAGCCGATGGGGTGAGTGAGTGAGTTTGAGTGAGTCGGGTAAGGTCAGTTAAACAATGGATCCAGTCAAACAGCTGGTAAGTAACGAAACAAGAAACATGGAACGAGAGCGGGTTCCCTTCCCGGCGTTCCACCAATGCAGCCAGTAATCATTCTAGAAAACCATACCAAGAAAGAAATTTTGATTATCAGGGTAAGAGTCCGTCGTATGTATGGCGTACGTATGTCCATGCATCTAGGCTCCAGCTACGCTAGCTTAATGGGTAACAAGGCATCTAGCCGAATCGGCCGTAATTATGTCCAGGACGAAGTATGGGGGAAAGAAAAAAAAATGAAAAACAAACGAAAATTACCGGCATACCCGCTTGGAAGTGGGGTTTAGAGTACCAAGCAGTAGTACTCCGTACTGTACCTTGCCTATCTTAGTACTATGCAGGCTGCAACAATGGAGTAATTCGATTTACAGCTGGTCAACCAAAGATTTCAGTAATCTTGCACTCAGCAGTTAACTAAACTCGTTACCTTGATCCATCTTTACAATCCAGAATGAAAAATCTTCTGAAAGAAGGGGAAATGAGAGCTATCTCCCTTTGTATACAATTCATAGAATTCCATTCTATTGCATTTTTCTCAAGAAGATCATTTCCGATCCAAGCTGACAGCAAAGGGAAGTGTCTTTATCCATTTGCCAGATGCATGGTTAACATGAATGTAATCTATTATTCCCGTAAATATCGGTCTAGTATGTGGGTACAAAACTACCCAAACAAATCTCCCAACTGCGAGGAGTGAATTAACAGTAGTAGTATCGTTGTACCAGAGTGGCGCCACCTGTACTAAAGCTGGAAAATATTTCCAAAAGACGGACCATGTAGTTGGTACAGTACTTACATAAATAAAGATCTTGCCCAGGAGGATATGGAGGAAAACAAACCAATTATTATTTCCTGACCCTGGAGATCGATGGACGGTACACCTGTGCTACTGTACATTTAAGGTAGGATAGAAACTCTAATGGATCTGTGGTTGCACGTACTCAGATTCAAGTACGGATACAAAGACATCCTTGTCATTGACCTTAATTTCTTCAATGCTGAATGGGAGACTTTTTCACCTTGGCCGCGTCATTTGTCTGACACAGCGGGACAAAAGATACGTCACGTCACATACCACCACAATACCACACACACACACTCCATTCTCTGCCTCATCTCACCTTACTTGACTGGTTGCCCCCTAAACGTCAGGGGATTTGTCCATATAGTTCTTGGTCAAACAACTTCTTGTTGTTTTTCTTTTTTTTTTTTTTTGTTCTATCTCTTCCTTTCTTTCTTACTTGAATAATGAGATCTACCCGGTTCAGCCACTCGAATTATGAACGATTCGGCGTTTGAGACACGGCCACGGATGCAGATCCTGCCGGTCTCATTGGTTTTCGCATAGCCAAGACAGCCATGCGTCTTGACTTAACATTGCCCAAGTGGTACTTCATTCCAAATAGCTTACATACCATACTGACCCAATACTATTAGCAAGTTGATATTGGAGGTTGAGTGCTTTTATGGAATTTCACTTTACTAGAGTTTTATTAGTTCATTTAGGAATCTAATCCAGACTCTTATTTGCATTGCTTATATCGTGGGATTCCTTGTATCGGGATTGCTTCTGATGGGGGCTTACAGTAACCGTACAAATTTACACTTGTCGTTGATAGGAAGATATGTATAGACAATACAATAGTGACGGATCCTCTCTCGCACCCGCCACCGCACAGGACAACCTGTGGTCTTCAAATGGATTCGGTCGAGTGGAGATACGACTTCGAAGCAATGGTCTAGAAGGATGACTATGCGGAATGGCAAAGAATTGCTCCGTATGGAGTATGATGTTGATTAATGTGTCATTGACCTTATTATTATGCTTACTCGAAGATTCTCGTGTCCTTTCCGGTTTCCTCACTGTTCTAGCCGTGCCTGGATGGGCTGGACCAGCAGTTGACGATTCATGGAAGGGAGGCTGCGGCTTTGATACGCATGATGGTGGGCCTTTTGCGGTTTCAGGTCGGCTGTCCCGTCTGTAACCCAAGGTCGACCCAACGGTGAGTACCACGGACAATAAGGTGTGTAAAATCGCAAAGGACAAATCACACAATACGCAGTACTTTCCCACTTGATCTATCCATGGGTATTCCCATCTCGGGTCAATGCGCGGTACGCGTTCGCGAGATACACTTCACAATCGTGGGAAAAAGCTCCTGAAGTCCCAGACTCCCAATACATCATACTTACGTGGTCCAACGGCTGGCCGCAGTCGACCATGGCCTGGAAATCAAGGCAGGCAGGCAAGCAGGCAAGCAAACCCAAGCAAATCTGCCAACCTATCAAACATCAAAACATGTGACACCAGCAATGAGTGGAAGGAATCGATCCGCGATCTCTCATCATGGAATCAATTCACTTTATCCACATACACGGTCAATCCTTTCTCTTTCAGATGCTCTACACTTGTACCGATCTAAGTGATTGCCGATGCTTATCTTAAGGGACCACTTTGCGAAAATCCGCAATGGAATCTTTTCTTGATTGAGCAGTTACCCTGACTCGGTATCTGCCAGTGTTCATTAAATATTTGCCGAAGAATGCGCTGTGGCATTTTACATACATGCAATTTCAAAAGCAAGAGAAATGATCGAAACTTTCCGACATGCCTTTCTTTCCCGGTCGCATTGATACTCATCCCCGCTTTAATCCAAAGTCTAGACACATGGCCAGTCGAAAACCATGATGACTCCGGTCGTGGCTGCATACTCACTCTACATTAACATAGGGGCACGCTTGACATATCTACGTATCGTTGGACTTGTCCTGTCCATCGTGGATACCACGGTACGACTAAGATAGGAACCTGTCGCAGACCCCGACCAATAGCATCGGCCAAAGGCAACCCAAGGAAAGGGATGACGACGCCCGCCCTCTGCGTGTCATTTCTGCTCGGTGTGCTTCGGATGGAGAAGGTCCTGTCGAAGTGATAAAGAAGTGAAACCCCGCCTTTCAGAAGGCCGTTCTTGCACCCTGAAGTTTGTCACCTGCGAACCTTCCTCGCAGGTCTCCCGCGCAGATCAGACCATTTACTAGCCCTCTCAGAGAAAGTGCAAGCGCGATATTCGCGATCTAATTAGAAAAGGTCGTCTACGATTCTGACTTTGGTCGACAGATGGCGATCAGTAGTGGCACGGTCTCCGCCGTATGGGCCAACTTTATGGAAATACGAGTCATATAGTTCACTGGAATGGAGGGGCTGTCTGTATCTGGAAGCTGTCAACCGCGCAGCCTTATCTCTGGCACGGGCGGTACCATACCGGGTCTACCGGGGAATGCAGTGGCTGCTGCTTTGATATGCTCGACATCCACAAACAGCCGGATAAGGATACTAGGGATTAGGAGAGTATCTCTTCCGTCGAGGCTCAGGCCCATGATTATACGAATGGTCGCCATTCTTGTCGTAAATCGAAAACTCTCTCACTAATCCCTGAACGGTAACGTCTCGTATTTTAAAATGAAAGGGAAACAGCGGAAAAAAGAAAATACCAATAATGGTGTGGCTGAGGCAGTGACAAGAAAAAGTGGGAAAATCGATTAGTCAAATGCCGATCCCCTTGCTTCGCATCAAACATAACCTAAATCACTGCAATTGAACCCACGACACTGGTAACCAAATCGTAGAAAAAGAGAGGTAAACAAAAGGCCCCTCCAATGAAAGAACATGAAACAACACCAAAAAATTTAACAACCAATCTAGCAACAAACAGAATGAAAACAAATCAAAGCAAGGCACCAACCAAAACAAACAAGCACAGAGACTCAGAGAAGAGATTCCTTTCCCCCGATCTCAATCAACAAAAATAGCAGCAAGGGAAAAAGAAACAAATAATTACTTATATTTAGGATCATCCCGTGTCCGTGATCCATTATTGTGGGAACTTAATTTAACATTGTTTTTTTTATTTCCATTCCTTGGCTGTGGCGTTTCCCCTCCAATACCAATACAGTGACCAATACCGGCACTACTACTACTGTATGTAGTATGCAGTAAAGTACAGGTAAGTATGTATGCACAGCCAACATACACAGTACATCGTACATCCAAATCTCCCGCCCTATATTTGGCAACCCTCCTTACACCGGTCCCCCAAGCAATGGCAAATCGGTTCAATCCGTGATCTGAGCAGAAACAAACCTCAGGATCTAGAATCGACCTGCTGACCCAGACTGGATTGGCATAAGCCGGCAAAACAAAAACAAAAACAAAAACAAAATACCCAGCTTTCCCACGTTACAGTAACCCAGAGGGAATAACACGGGTAGCCTGTCTAATAATATCAGCACTGGCCCAGATATCCACTTAATATAAGGAAAATAGAGACGTGTCATATTGCAGCCTTGATATCGCCTATTACTGTACATGGAATGGAGTAGATACTATGTATGTGCAAACAAACCGAGACGATTATCCACAGCGTACCCAGTTTTTCAATATGGGATGGCTAAAGCAAGGCACCCTTCGGTACTTGCGTCGGGCCACTCCTGTTTCGGATCTCGTACCTGATCGTCGTGATGGTGGCAATTTGTTAGCCTGATGGTGGTGTTTTGCTCTACACTGTAAGCACCTAGTGAGTGCCTTAGGAATCAACTGGAATTGAGGTCAAAGACAGGGGAAGGGAGGTATATGATGCTGCGAAGGGTTGGAATATCACGTCCTAATACGTACGTATTCGTAGATACTGAGACATATCGTAGAAATAACTTGCCCCCTCGGCACGTCTGCTGTTAAACGTCACTTCTCAGCCGCAATCTGCCAGGTGCCCTGTTCCTGTTGTATCACGGTCCACGACATGGCCCCATCAGGGGCTGGATGCGCTGTGTAGCTGTGGGATGTGCGTGCGTCTGTAGCTAGGAGCACAATAGGGGTAGCGAGCATGGGTTATGGTGTTTCTATGTGGAAGGCTTTCTGGGATTGGTTCTATGGTGGCTGGATTGGTTTTTTCGGAGGTTTGGTCCGTGGAGGGACACACATACTGGAGTATATTTTTGAAAATGCATCAGTGGTTTAGATGTAGATGCTAGATATGTGTTAAAACGCATGCGTTTGCAGTGGCTTGCTTTCTATGTTGATTGGATGGTGTGGGTTAGGAATATATTTTTCTGATTGCAGAGAACGAATGTACGTGTCAGGGATGTGAAGTGTGGTGTAGCGATCATGTATGTATGCATTGGCGGGGAAAGGAATAAATGATACTTGGGAAGTGATTTCATAGGTCATTTTATATAGTAGTATATTGTGTTGAACAAGTCATGTATATAGTGAATTACTAACTCAAGCTGGCACTGATAATGGTTCCATTCGAAGTCCATCTATATATCAACCTAATTTCTTCTAATTTTGAGCTCTGTGCAGTAACTCTCCCATCCTGCTCTGGGGACACTCTTTAACCACAGACCATAGTATATCGATTGAATGGTGCTGATACATATACCAAAATTAATAATCACAGCGAGTTATAGGAGATCAACGATGATAAAAAGATTCAGATGGAACGGAGAAAGTGGATTTCTGAGAGACAATATTGGAGAAGAAGTAAGTATCAGACTTTCTATTATCTATATCTGTTAGGATGAATTGATAACTTCGACATAGATATATTCTGACTTGGAAGCAATCCTCAGATATCCTAACCGAGAAGACATTCAACAGACATTGCCATGACAATGCTTTCTACAGGATATCCGACCAATCCTGCTTCCTAATCCAATCCTCAACAGTAGGAACTTCGAAGCCGACCTCAAGCTACATTAAGTCAGCACCACCCGATGATTAACCTGTTTAAACATAGAGCATACCTGCTTTGGATGAAGGACGGTAGGGTCATCACGACCCTCATAGCCAAACTCATTCCAGTATCCCCAGTTATCGATGAATTCCTTCTTCAAGATGTCCGGTACACCCTCGATAGACTGCCCTTCCGGCAGAGTCACACACTCAGCAGGAACCCCAAGCACACGACTCCAGGTACGAACAAACTCCTCCGGTGTCATCCACTCCCGATAAGCAATCAGATTCTTCCCCGGCGGACACGCAATAAGAGCCTTCACAGCTGGACCAGTATCCTCTTCAGCAGCAGCAATAGGAAGTTTTACCTCGCCCTTCAACCCGCCAACGAATTGATAGACTCCACTCTCAGCCTATAACAAGAACATTAGAAATGAAACCAGTGACTACAGCAAGTTCCGAATAAACCAACCTTCTTCGGCCTCAAAAATGGACCAAGAAAATTCGACAAATACCACCCAACCTGAACAACACTAGTCTTTTTCCAAAGCTCCGGATACGTCTCCCTCCCATAATCGACCGCATGTGCCTTGGCTTCAAAATGCAGCACCCGTGTATACTTACCCTTCGACCACTTCGACGCATCAGATAGACTAGAGAAAACAAGCCTCTCCAACGTGTCTATCTTAGCCGCAGCATCGAAAACATTCTTTCCCTGCTGCAACTCATACTCATATGTCCGTCTGATCTTCGACTGATCTTCAATCTCACTATTCGGGGCAATTGTCGCGAAAGCGTTCCAGAAATCAGTCACGCTGAAGATGGCAGTTGCTCCTTGGAAAGCGGATTCGAGAGAGACGATGTCGTCTAGATCTGCCTGAATAATCTCAACACCCTGTTCTCGGAGCGATTGGGCTTTCACACTGGAAGTATTCCGAGTTAGACCGCGGATTTGCCAGGTAGGGTCTGCGAGGAAGCTTCTGATGACGGATCCACCTTGGTTGCCGGTGGCACCGAGCACAACAAGGAGTTTAGTAGAGGACATTTTCTAGGATATTTGAGCTTCCAGGCTTTCCTTCAGCTGTTGTTTCTAGTATCCCTTGGAGATGGTTGAATTGCTCTTAAGTATCTTGTTTCGTTGTGCTTTGCGAATTTCTAAGCAACGGATTTAGCGTGCTTATGCCCGTCGAACGACGTCGAAATTGGTTATATTATTAATGGTAGTGGACTGCGTTAGTGATTATAGATGTTTACTAATTGATTCTATATCGATTAATCGTCATGAGAGTAAACGAAGGATACATGTCCTTCCAATTATGTTTCATTCCTTTGTAGCCACACAGATGGTCTACCAACGGGATCAAAGCAGCCCTAAACTGGTGCCCCAGATCAAGCTTATTCTTCTCGAATCCCACAAAGCCACCACATCTTAAAGTCTAACGCCTTATCTGAAGCAATTGATCCCCCTAGTAAATACCTGTGGTCCAATTCGCGTAATTCCAGCATCAAGAAGCGGTGCAGTCTCAGAGCGTATCTTCACCAGGCGTCGTGATTCCCTGTCCTGCCAATGCTTCCTTCTATGTGTACACATCCAGAATAAGTATTAGTAAGGTGGATCTGAACAAATTGGGGGCGAAAAAAGACATCCCATCGCCTCGAAGAGCTCGGCAATGTCTGCAGACCAAGGAAATGATGCTTCGAGGGGTACTGGGGAAGGTAAATGTTGGGGTCTGAAGTGGTGTATAGCACGAGTAGACTGCTTACCAGACTGTGCCGAATATGGTGGTAAGATTGAAAAGAAGGTAGATCAATAGGACCCGGTTCCTGGACTTGGAAATTACATGAAACTGTCTTGAAGTCAAAGCTGAATGAAATAGATGAATCTCCAAGCTTTGACCAAGTTCAGCGGTGAGTTCTTCTACTAATGGCCAATATGGAAAGACACGTTGCAAGTTGACAGCTTTTTTACTATATAGATGGTATCAACCGAGGCGATGGTTGATTAGTTAGGGTTATACTCGCGGGCCAATTGGTTCGGCCGACCCACCGGAAGTCTGGTATCCTGATTGGGCTGATTATTGATCATCGTGATAATTACTCCGACATTCTAAGAATCGATGATTCTATCATAATTATTTGATGCTGTGGGAACCATAGACGGAAAGAGGAGAGTTTTAAGGGGGGGTAGGCAGTGATCATAGCCGATGTTGACTTTAGGAATGCTTCGTAAGGTTATAAATACAAGGTCTTCATCTCATTCAATAGAGCGCTGCAATCGTTGTTTTACACTGGCATCAGAGTTCTCACCATGTCTTCCAAGTCCTTCAAGGTCATTATCGCCGGTGGCAGCATTGCGGGGCTATCCCTGGCCCTAATGCTAGAGAAGAATGGCATCGACTTCCTAGTTCTCGAGGCTTACCCGAGCATCGCACCCCAAGTCGGTGCAAGTATTGGTCTCTTGCCGAACGGTCTACGCATCCTTGACCAACTAGGATGTTATGAGTCGGTCATGGAGATGGCCGAATACCCAGTGGATAAAGTCTGTTTCCGCGATTCTCGTGGAAAGCTCATTCGCAGTTTAGAGAACTTTAACCAGCTTATGACTGGACGGTTCGTTGCTCGTTTTCTGTCTTCGCTATGTCGGTTAAACTTATATTTTCCTTAGTCATGGCTACCCCATTGTCTTCTTTGAGCGTCGGATGTTGATTCAGATTCTCTATGACAAGATCCAAGACAAGTCGAAGGTACTCACATCACAGAGGGTCCAGACTGTCCATACAAGCCAATCTCACGTTACGGTCACCACCAAAGATGGGAAATCCTATAAGGGGGATATTATCGTCGGAGCAGATGGAATCCATTCGACGGTACGGAGACAGATGTGGGAAGAAGCTAGGAAAATGAACCCTTCCTGGATAGATCCATCTGAAGAGAATGGTACGTACTTCCTCGATTTCAAAGCTAGTTTTAGTTGATATAAGAAGCTGACATGTGGTGGGCAGCACTCCCAGCGACATATGCATGCATATTTGGCATTTCAGAAGGCGTTCGTGGTATCGAGAAGGGAACTCTTAGTTCTGTGTTTAATGAGAAGTTCTCGTACCTCATCCCCAGTGGGCCTGGAGAGAAAACGTATTGGTTTCTGGTGAGAAACATAGGGGAAACAATGTATGGACCAGATATTCCTCGCTTCACCAAACAAGAAGAGGAGACCTTGGTGAAGGAACATTGGGACGATCAAATCACTCCAACAGTACGATTTTCGGATCTTTACAAGAACAAGACCAGCTCGGTGTACACCAGTCTACCGGAGTACGTCTATAAAAGATGGTATTTTCAGAGAATCATGACCATTGGTGATTCGTGCCATAAGGTGAGGAACCCAACCATTCATTAATGTTGAATGTAAGACTCATGTTGAAATGTCGTAAACAGTTTGAGCCCCTGACGGGACAAGGAGGAAATTCGGCAATTGAAACTGCCGCCGCTCTCACGAACCACCTCATGGCTGCTCTGAGAAGCAATTTTTGTCAATCACTATCAACTGTAGACATCTCATCTGTTTTTGAGAAAGTCCAACGTCAAAGGGAAGAACGTACGTGGAGCTTAGTCAGAGCTGCCCATGCTCGACAGCGCCTGGAGTGCCTGGAAACCCCGCTGTTGAAGCTGATTGCAAGATTTGTCACTCCATACTATCCTCTTCAACTCTTAAAGGAACACTGGATCGCGACATACTCTGCGGCTGTGTCATTGGACATGATTGCTATACCAAGGAGGCCACGAGAGATCCCTTTTTATGACGAGTTGTTCAGGGTTCCAGCAACCCGGGGAATCACTGGCCTTCTGCTATACGTAGGATATCTCCTCATTGCCTTTGTCGCCTTCCGATTGCTATTCGTTGCCACCGCGGCTAATGGGACATGGGCACTAGTCCGTCAAGCTGTTCGCGACCGGTCAATAACGATGGGTGGGTTGGAGGTTCCTCTTCGCCGAGTGTTTACCGGGTTTCGGCCTGTAGACAAAATCCTCCAGTCTCTGGTAACTATATTTTTGCCGGTAGTTGCAGGTCCTCCCAGACCAGAACAAGCATTGCAGCTACTATACTTCTTATCCTCGATGCTACCGCTGATCTCCATCTTCACGGTGGAGGGTTATCGCCGAAGGAACAAATGGACCCTTTTGTCAAGGTATGGATTGTATCAATATCCTCTGTGTTCATTGAAACTAACGTTTGCTCGTTAGTCCCAGCTTATGGGCTGTTCTATACCAGCTTCGTGGAATTGGATTCATCGCTCCATTCTATTTTATGGCAAGCACATTCATCACTGGTCGGATATCCTATTTTTCATGGACCACCAGGAGCTTGCCAGAATCGACAGCTAAGGTCATTCTCCCCGCGGTGGCGGCTGGATATATCCTTCCAACAATGCTTTTGTTTTTCCCAATTGATAATGCACAGACGCGTCAGTCAGTAGTAGCTGTGTGGCAGCCGGCGCCAGTATTTGTCGTTATCATGACTGAACTCTTGTCCCGAGCCATCGAATGCATAGGCCGAGGTAGACAGGCCAAACCCGATTCTCCATCAGCAGATGAAAGAATTGATTCTGATTTGCCCTATCTGAGTGTTCTCTACACAACAACATGCATCATATCGGCCTCCTTGCATATGAGTTTGATCTTCAGCTGCTTGCTTTCGGAAAATCTCTCCCTCACCCGCCTATTCTTCCCAGTGGACTCATTTGCACCCGTCGCAAGTTTAGCGGACGGAGCTTCCACATTTCTTAAGAACGATTTCCTCCTTGTGACTGCGTCGACCTTTGTGTGGTGCTGGGTTAGCGTCTGGGATCTTTACCGAGTCGGAATTTCCAATGTCTCCCCGTTGTCAGCGTCGGTCGGGCTGCTTGCAGGGTTTGCGGGAATTGGACCCGGTGCAACCGCGGCAGCCATCTGGTTCTGGCGCGAACAGACTATGAGCCAAAGGGGATTCCGTCAGCGCAGCTAGAAACTTTGCTTTTCTCGCTGTAGTCGTCCTAGGGATGTGTGTCGAGCATGGAAAAGTCGGAAAATAATGGGATGTTAACAGGTATGGTGGACAAGAGATAGAAGTTGGCCCTGTCGTCTTCCATAAGCCTGCTTATTTCGCGATCCTTGTATTAGAAGATGATTGGCAATACATAGAAATGCTGTGGTTTATGCCATTGCTTCCGGACGTAGACCGCTTGTTCAGCATTCATTTGTGTGGTCCCCAAACTAGATTGGTTTCCAACTAACATGCTGCCATACTAGGGTCTCAACATCAGAGCGGCGAAATCCAGCAACGCAACCAAGACAGATACAGAGCCGACTTAGTTCTAGAGGGAAATTAGTAAATTCCGTTTGAGCGTATTGGCTGGTCAACATACTATCAATAAGGGTGGCCTCGTCCAGGACCATAACCACATTACTGGAGGTAGTTGGACTATGGCTAGTTAGGTCAGCTGAACCCACGATGTTACCACTTGGGAGTAACAATCCAGGCCTCGCACTTGGATTGCTGTTCGTAATAGATGAAGAGGTGACTGAGGCTTCATATCTCTCCTCAGTTTTGATGCCCTGTTCTATCAAGAACCCTTCTATATCCTTGATATCAAACCATTCTTCATCACTGGGAATCGCCGACACGCCATTTGTCTCACGAAAGCGAAGAAGGTTCTGAGAACGAGAGTCCTGCCCCGCAGAGGGAAAATGCGTCCCCGCTCCACCGAAACTGATAAAAGGAAACCGACGGTCATGGACGGGATTACATGGTTTCATCCGAAGTACCCTCTCAAAGTAGAGTCGAATTTGTTCTCGTGGGACGGTCTGCAACACGAGCCCAAATTGCGGCTGGATGTCTTCGTCTGTCACTGTGTCGTTGCACACGAGTCGTAATCCGTTTTCTGCGCATGTACGATAGAGTCTTTCTGTGAATGCTGAAGTTGTGTAGTCTATGGCGTGATCCTCGTGGCCTATAGAAGATGCCACAGAAATGCAAGCGTCGGGTTCATGAGCCGTAGACGCAACCGGCGGCAAAAAGCCGTTAGATGAGCCCAAAAAGCGGCGCCAAAAATCAGACGAGAATGCCTTTTCTTTCGTCCATGTTGGGACACTAGTAGTTTCTGTGTTGACCTGGCAAGGGCCCGAGGACGACTGTCTGTTGCTGGACCTTTGTTGGGGTTTCTGACTTTGAGTAGTAGTTGAACTGCGCTCTTTGGCTTCTTTGGGCGACGCATGAGAGTCGACCCTTTCTAATTGGAAGCAAATCTCATTTTGGAAAAGCTTCACAGCCTGGAACAGCTGAGCATGGGACATTTGAGCACCTGGCTTGATAACTTGAGCGTCGAAAGAGTCCATGATCTGATTGAGTTGTCCGAATGCATCTTCTAGTCTAGCAACCCGAGACTTTAACGAGGCAAGTAGCGACTGTTGTCGGGACCGATAGGCCCGTTGGGCTTCTCGAAGCTGGGTCCGTCGTACCTACGCCAACTATGAGAAAAAGGCTAAGAAGCGAGAACCAATACCGCTCACCGTGTCCGGCGCCGCGGTCGGCACTTTACGAGGCCGGCCTCTATTTCTCAATGACTCTCCATCAGCGGTGGACATTGCTGTTGATAGTCCCTTGGAAGCTTCTGTCTGTCCGTAATTAACGATTCTGGTTGGTTGGTTCATGGTCGATTGACGCGCTTGGGTTGAAACGTTCGCCCTCAAAATCGACCGAGGGCTTGGCAGTCTAGATCGATCAGTAATCATTCTATGCACGACCTGACAAAGTATCGAGACATGACACTCTGCGGTAGAATGGGATTTACCTATTCTTATTCTTTTTATACTATAATAATAACCTATATTCTATTTTTACTATATAGTGAAGTATCTTAAGCCCTAAAGTATGGACCTAAAGGGACCTTCTATATCCTCCTGCCCTGCAGTGCTCTATCTGTTTCACTCTTTCGAGATATAAAGCTAGGTTTATCATTTTTTTAATATTAAAATTTGTACAATTTCTCACCAACCAGAGCATGTTAGCTCAGGGGAAGAGCGGTAATTTTTCACGTGACCTGCCATATTTGACCAATAGCTAACGTTTCACAGCCGGGCTCATAACCCGGAGGTACGATTTCACCTCACCAACCAATCATAGTACGATTCCTAACAAACAATAGGTCCCTGGATCGAAACCAGGACATGCTATCTTTTTTGCTCTATAAACCCGATATTAGAGTCTCGTAGCAAGCTTAGTCCTCTATTTCCCAATTTTTTTCACCTCTTTTTCCGGGAGTATTCTAGTTAACTAATTGATTTAGTAGTTTACAAATTACAATCATATATGATATGACCATATAATTAGACTAGTTAGACCACGCAGACCAAGGAGACTAAGCAATTTAAGCAGCCTCTCAGTATAGTAAACTTCTGCCGGCAGAAGAAGTTTCAGAACATAGGAAATTAAATTATTGCGGATTGGCGGCGTTGTTGCCGTAGTCCTATAGTCCCAATCCCTACTAGTAGTCGTACTAACCAGCTAAAATCCTGATTCTTAAAAGAATTATAGCTTCTTTGTATTGGATTAAGATTCTAGGGTAACAAGTGGCGCAACATTTCAGAGCAAAGCTACATATATGCTTGCTCGATGCCATTAACAGAATGATTGTCGCATCCACAACGCCGTGAGCTTACAAGTGGACCAGGATATAAGGATGTAGAGTTACTCAAGATGTACGATCCGTTGGCTGGTTCTTCTACATCTTAGACGGATGTCTTCTTCCCTAATCAATTTCACTCATATAGCGCCTAAAAACGAATTGAATGCTTCTTAAACCCTCTACAAGGAGAGGCTGCCGTTCGTCCAGAGGAGCAGCGCTTGCCGAGACAAATTTCATAACCGAGGGCTGTTCATGCTCAAGTATACACATGTTTCCGCGAAGAACTATCACGGGAAATCATCCTTCTTAGGTGCCAACGCCGTTGAAATTGTTCACTTTCCTCCAAGGAATATCCCTCCAACACATCAACTAGAGAATTCATTTTAAAAACATTTCGAGACCCCTTGGTTTGGAGCCAGGTGTGGAAGCTCCCCTGGGTATCATGACCGCTGATCGAAATTGCCAGTCGACTTGCCGGGTCCCTTGCTTCGGCCATGTGAGTATAGGCGTTGGGGTGACGGCTCCCAGCTAGGTGAAGTTGAACAAAGACTTCGCCACCATCTCTCAAATGTAGTCCAAGCAACTGAGATATTGTAAATCTGAAGGAACCGCAGGATACTTCACACATTTCACCCTCGTGGGACACCTTTACCGTTGTCTTTGTTGGTTCCAAGTACCTCATGATGTTCATCGACTTCTTTTTCTGCCAGGTTTGCTGGCTTTGGGCTTGACGCTTCGAGAGAAGGTTTTGGTAATACTGTCTTAGGAGAGCGTCGGGGGAGTTTCGTATATCATTAAACGCGTCTCTTGCACTTTCTGCCCATTGACGAATGGTCGGGTCCTCAGAAAATAAATGCTGCTGGAAAGATATTCGCCCACCAACTGCCTCATTTACAGCTTGGTCCTCATCTGTGAAGCCTTGCCACAAAGGCAGTGCAACATTGAGGTGATGCCCCGACCAGAGTCTGTTTACACTGTCGGGTAGATACTCATCTAGGTGCACGATGTCAATGTTTGGAAGACCAGCGCCATCCACATTTCGAGGAGGTTCAGCAATAACTGTGTCTTGACAGATGTTGGCTTTTCACTAGTGCCTAGTGTGACGAATATTGACTCCATGTCTCCAGCTGAGTCCCAAACATGATAATGCAGCGATGGGTTACGTTTCCGGCGGTAGATATTTTTGTGGGTTCGAATACGTTCGCGAAGCTCTGCTCCCTGTCCAACGTATAACCAAAAATTTTGTGGGTTGCTCCTCCTCCACAGGATGTGGAGGTAAACTCCACAAATAGATAGGTTTTCTGGGTTCTGACCAATTGCTATGAGACTATTTCCCTTTATTAATAACATGTTAAGATGGGAGAAGAAGAAGCAGGAGATATACTTCAAGAGCGTAAAATCACCGTTTTTGCAGATATCCCTTACAGTGGGATTCAAATACTGTTCCAGAATTGCCTCAATATCTTCTGTGTCTAATATCAACGCATACCTCTCTTCGTATTTTTCTGCTGTTTTTGAAATAAGCTGCTTTAGTATGAGCGCACGATCAACAGGCCCAATATTTTGAAGCTGGAGTGGTTCCCCAACTACGCCTGCGATAAAGTTGTTTCTCGTCCTTGCAGGCCCTTCCACACTGGGGTTCTCATTTAGCTGGTTTCCCTTAGGTGGTTCAGCGTCGGCAGTTAATTGTGAAATATCGCCCTGTATGTTTCTTTAAGCACCTCTCCACTATGCTCGATAATTTATAGACTGGTAACAACTTACTTCATCAAGAGTCTTCGTGCTTGGTTGGATAAGCTCTTCTTCGGAGGATGAAGCAGACGAAGAAGAGGAAGGGCTCTGGGGCCTTTGCTTTCGGATATACTGTTTCACTCCAAGAGGACATTTTCCTAACAGATGCAACGATTTACATTGGCCGCATTGCGTTGCTCTGCAGTGGTATATTCTGTGGCCAAAATTTCCACATCTCCTACAGAATCGACAAAGACATTTAGCATAGCCGTTCTTAATGCATTCGCAAGGTAGATCCATGATAGCGTGAAATAAAGTGAAGGGTTGGAGAAAATATGTAGAAAGGATTAAATATACAGAGTTGATGCTGTTGAAGCTGGTGTTAGAACATCAAGCGACTCAATATTGTTTGTGTGTGTGTGTGTGTGTGTGTGTGTGTGTGTGTGGAGGGAGGAGGGACAGCAACGGCCTTGTATATTCACTTTTCAGGGTATCATTATCAACATCCACTTGTCCATCATGCCCATTGTACGTGTAAACTTATAACACCCATTTCTGTGTTTCATCAATTCCTTTGTCCTAAGTTTCATTGCACAGAATCTCATATAAAGGGGTCTTATCTGTCTATTTAGCATATTAACCAAGCGAAGTTGTAGATTTTCAACCGATTTAGCCCAGTCCTTTCGCTACTAGTAGTTTGTAGTTTCATGAGTACTTCTTAGACAAAGAAGCTATACAATAAGTTGGAAAGGGTTAGTATCTTCATGAATATCCGACCAGTAGACATATCTTTGTATGCTGAAGGCTTCTTTGCAAGATAGTACAACACATGGACCAGAGTTATCCCAGTAGTGTCACTTAAGAGGTTCCAGGACTTTATATCAATGGTACGGGGGAAACGACGCTCTCACATTCCGGCGATAATCAGCAGACACCCATCCTTATTGAGAGCTTGCTTACCTAGGGGGGAGCAGACTGACCTTTCTCCCCAGGGGCTTTTACAAAGGGTATAACATCCCTTGGGGTTTTATCGTTTTTGGCAGCTTAGTCGTGTGCGGCCCACGAAATTGACCTAGCCGGTGAAAGAAGGCTCGATAGAGAATGATACTCGTCGTCTGTCCCAAATTGGAAAAGCACGCCGCAAGGCAAGCAAGCCTATTCGACCGGATGGAGGCAATCAATTGAGAAGACATAGATATAGCCGATGCATACGGAGAGTCAAGTCCCTAGATAAAATGCTCCAGCGACCAGATTCGATTTTCAATCTCAGTCGCGCGGACGGTCTGGTGGGAAACTGCCCCCAGCACAAGAAATGTGGTCGCAATTTGCGAGGGAGCAGGACTCAGCAGTGACGCTAATGTTGCTACAACATCTACTAAGCCCATACACTGAACTTTTCTGCCTGTAATACACTTGGAAAGTAGGGAGGGAAGTGGGATATTCTTCTATTTTAAACTGTAGGTGAAAGCTCCAGACTGGAGGCGGTAATGTCATAGGTTGACTATATCCAAAAGTAATAGGCTAGGACTCTATGGCCTGGATGACAACCGGCCATATAGGAATGCTTAAAGCAAACTACTGATTGTTGGTAAGCCGAGGTGGATAAGAGCTAGTAGAGAATAACTAATCCCTGTTCTTATTTAAAATATAGTTAAATGCCTCATCTAATCCTAGGACCCTTATTACTAAGGGTCCAAAAAGATATTTAGCATGTCCTGGTTTCGATCCAGGGACCTATATTGTTCGTTAGGAATCGGATTGTGATTGGTTGGTGAGGTGAAATCGTACCTCCGGGTTATGAGCCCGGCTGTGAAACGTTAGCTATTGGTCAAATTCTGCAGGTCACGTGAAAAATTACCGCTCTTCCCCTGAGCTAACATGCTCGGATTGGTGAGAAATTGAAATATATTTCGGGATATAAAGAAAATTGCTATAGATCTGTGGGCTGTTATTCCGGGATGGCTTGCCGACGACGGTATTCGATTTTGCCTCATGTTTGCACTACCACTACTTAATACAATCAATTATAGGATGACTGCCACCACAAGGAGACGATGGCACTGAGCTACAATGTTCTCTACAAAAGCTCAAAATATAGGGCCTGCGTTGAGATAGTCTTGCTCAGAGAAATGGGATATGGGCTCAAGATCTCATATATTTTCATAAATCATGTCTCGTGGGTCTCCTCGAAGGCAGAGTAACAATATATAAATATTTGTTCCAGCAAATTTAGAGTAGTATCGGTCGTGTTGTTTAATTATGATGGCTGTAGATCAAGGGAATTCAAGCAATGCTTGCCACTTTAAAACACGCTCGCCGGGACATCAGATAAGTATCACCACCTTCCCGAGCGAGGTCTCCCACGTCTGTCCTCAACCAGCTCACGTTGCTTCATCCGTCGCTCTTCACGATGCCGGAAGGGTGGAGACATCGGTCTGTCCAACATCAATGGCGGTTCTCCTGGCATTGCCGCTGGTGGTGCTGGAGGCGCTGGGGGAGGCATAGAGCTCCTTTCACGGTGAATCTCTTGGATCCGTCGACGACGTGCGCGGCGAATGTCTTCCGACAAGTCAACTAGAGCAGAAACATCATCCTGTGTGATTATGTTAGTAGTAAGCTTCATAGTGGAAGAGAGATTCACTCACGAATTGAAGGTACGAAAACACGTAATAGGATGATACTGTCTCCTCGTATTCATATCCAGATCGTTCAATTGCTTCCCTGACTACCAGGTCCTTGGTGATCTCCGTCCAGAGCCCATTTCGTTGATCTTTCATACCAATGTATCGCCGTCCTACTTTACCCCGTGCAAAATCCGGGTCACTTTCCGAATGTCTTTCCTCACTTACAGTAAACTTGGGCTTTTTGTCTTTGAGGGCTGGCTCTCTGGGTCCATGAGAGATTTCATCTAGCAAAGCCTCCCGCTCTGTCTTGGGGGCTGCAGAGATGATTGCCCAATCATCTCCGGTCATTTTAGGGGTACTTTCCCGTATAGACCTCTCCAGCTCACGAGGCCTGCCATAGACCTCTTCTAATACTTCGTGCTCATCAAACCCACCTGGCATTACTTCATGGATGGATATTTCCTTTTCACGTTCGATAGACCTTGGGCGAGATTGGGGAGTCGGATATGCTTCGTCCCTTTGCCGAAGAAAAGGCTCCGGAGGTGGACCGCGTACTATATTTGGAAGCTCTGGCCCACCGCGTTCTTCAACGAGTATCTCTTCATGAGATGCCGGTCTCAACTTTTCCCTCTTGGGCTTCTCAAAACTGACTTCGGGGCTAGGTGCGCGGGGTGGACGAGGTGGTCGGGAGAAATCAAAGTCTAACGGTGGGTCAATCATCATACTACCGTCTATATCAGGTAGCAAGCTCACCTTCCGGATCTTGTACATGTCGCTTCGGTGGGCTTCGGTGTATAGGCGCCCGAGCGAGAGAAACATCCGCAGAGTCTTCTGAATCCGGGGAAGACGTGCTGTCGTCGTCTTCATGGAGGTCAGCCTTTCTTGGAGGTCTTCGCCGCCTGCTTCTCCGAACTAAAACATCATCTTCTTCCTCTTCATACCCATCCTCTACGTCTGTGTTAGGGCCAGACTGGGGTCGTAGCCGTGGGGGTGCATGATACTGAGGGCCACTGCGGGTTTTTCTGTATTCGTGCTTCATTTCATCGACACTGGGTGGTAATTCCAGTTCATATTCCGAACGACGGCTTCTCGGTTTCAATAGCTCATCGCGTACGTCACCGCGGCGCGGCGCAGAACGTCTCTTCGGGATGATAGGAACTTCGTCTTCAGACTCGCTTCCCGTTATCCTCCTTGTCAACTCTTCATCTTGGGAGACATGTTCTTCTTCCTCCACGACTTCTCTCCGATGTGGTCGACGACGTCTGAAAGTGTCATCCCTAACCTTCCGGAGCTCTTTTGATGTCTCACGAGGGGGTTCCCGGATCAATTCAGGTCCTGCATCGTCTCGAATGCGAAGACGATCAAACTCCTCGACCGGTGGGGGACTCGGGGCTCGAGGTTGTTCACAGATTACTTCCTCCTTGTAATGACGTCCGCCTCGCGGTCGATGTTGGTGTTTACGATGATAATGGTCCCGTTCAACTTCGTACATGTCCTCGTCGTACTCACGGGCACGATATCGCCGGGGCATGGTGTAACCCAATAATTGAATAGCAAATAAGACGAATTACCCAAGTTGACTGTAACAAAAAATTAGAAGTGGAGCTAATTGGTCTTTATCGGGTGCCTTCATTGGACATTTCTGCTACACCCGTCCTGTGAGGGGCACCTCGTGCAGAGTGATTAATTGATTGTAAACACTCGAAATCCTCTGCTGGTTCTCAGAAATAGAGATGCCCTAATATCGGGTGTAGGGAAATGATCCGTAAGACACGTGCACTGTTATGGTAGGCGAGAGCGAAATCGCTGAAACGTCAAATCACGATGACTGTCTGTTGGAATTGAAATTCGACCCCGCGGCTGAGTCTGCTGATGTCACCGCTGCACAACGGGACCTAAAAAGTGCCAAACCACCAATAGCTTCTCTTGTCGCTCATTTGGATTGCTATGCATCTTCATTCCAACCCGATATGATCGTCTACTAGCTCGTCAAGTTCGAAAGAGCCTAAATCCAATATCTATATTAAGTCCTTTGACTTTAATTCTCGGGTAAGTTAAAATTGATACTCGAACCATGGTTGAGGTTACGGCTTCGCCAAGAGCTCTAATATTCTTTATCAATCGAAATCTGCTGGCTGTTGTTCCCTTGCTTGGTGTGACATGGTCAGCGGGGTTTACGACGGATCATGTCGAGGGCTTATGAACGATGTAGCGGCTTTCTTAATGCATTTCACATAGCTTACAATGCAATATTGCACGATGAGGTCCGTTGAAATGAGCAAGAGGGGAGAAAGAAGGCGAGTGCTCTTTGTTTCTCCTGGTGCACCTAACGCATATAAATATCAAGAGGAATATCTCCTCTATTAGGTTTGCTTAAATATGCAAAGTCCCGGCCGGCTTGGATGTTTGATTATTGCGCAATTTTTTAGTCCAGCGGTACTATCCGAAAGCGAGACGTGTCTGCCCTTTCTCAGGCTTACCCCGGCTGTTACGACCCGGTCTGCCGCGGGCGCTGGAAGATCCCGTGTTATTGGACGGGCGTGCTGTCTGTTGGGATCTCATGGCTTCTTGTCTTTCTTGTCTTTCCAGATCCTTGGCAAAATGCCAGTCATCGTGTTCATCCCTTTCAGCTTCCGGTAGCGTTTTTTCGCAACGACTACAAGTATAGAATCCCAGCGCGACTTCTGTTATTTGAGGATTACACGAGGCATCAGACAGAAGGATGTTCTCGCTGTTCCTTTCCAGGCTCGTCGCCGGTGTCTCCAAAATAGCCTCGCTAGGCTGGGGTTTCGTGTTGACCCCGAGAGACTGGTTGAAGAAGCGTTTTATACCATCGTCTTCGACTTTCCTCCGTTTCTCGCTCAGTTGTAACATTTCCGGCAAGTCATCCGTAAGACGGTCCTTCGCAGGGTGGCCAATATTTTTAGCCTGGTCTCCTCGGAGTAGAAAAGAATCTATTGCTTTATTATTGCCAACCCCATCCTCAAATCCACCAACACTCATTGACAAGTTTGCACAAGGCCAGGCGCATCCGTCACCGATGACCTGTCGAAGCAATGTCCTCCCAATATCGAAGAGTAATGTTTCGTCGATCGGTGTCGACCCAGGAATGGGGTTTTGACGAGAGCGAACTTGTGCACCTTGCCTATGATGCAGGGCGAGGGTTTTTGGACGGCGTCGGTGCTCAAGTACACCATCTTCCACGAGACGGCCATAGATGTCGGCGGCAAAAATCCGCAACCACCGTTCCGCCTGCTCGACGGAGTTGATACTCGGTCTGAAAGACTTGGCGGAGAGCATGGACTTGATTTGCGTCCTGGGGTTCACTTCACTTTTATCCTCGCCGCGGATGATTCCATAAAGCCAGTTAGCAGTATCATCATCCAGCTTGGCCCGGAACTGCTCCAGCGTAACCTGTAAAAGATCGCTAACTTGTTCGGTTCCAAACAGAGCAGTGACCTGATCGCCCAGCTTACCCCCAAGCATTCGTATCTTGGTAAACTTGAAGCCACTAAGGAAGTTCTGGATGGCGCGATTGCGAACAATGGTCTGTTTGTTAGGTTTGTTGCTAGAGCTCCCCAACTTTGCCATCATCTTGTTCTTCGCTATACCTGCGGAACACGTATAACTCAGATTATCCCAAACCACCGTGCGAACCGCTCGGACAATATCTGACCCAATAAGCATCGCCACATCATCCCAATCAGGATCATCCACCTCTGTCTCGTTCTCGTCTAGGTCCACTAGACAATCGCCCTGGTTCCATTCCAGTGCCGTTGTAGGGGGACGAGGTAGTGATGCGACACGATCGTCGCCATCCGGCCCATTTCGTAGTTCCGGATACCGTCGAAGCAAAACACCATAAACCAGCGGGGACAGATCGATGAAAACTTCATCAACGCTAGCTTTCTCAACACTAGCCTGTTGTATCTGAGCGTGTGGTCCCAGCCCTCGTTCCTCATCAACCAGGTCCGTATACCATCTCGACAATTCCTCCTTCATTGTTTTCAGGATCTTGCGTGATTCCGCCCGATACGGATCCAAACACACTTTATCCGTATTCATGCGCCGGTAAGAATCCTCCCTATACGCCCATTTCCCACCCTCACCTTCTCGGAAGGTCGCAACATGCTGTAGAACAATTTCCGGACAAAGCTTCCGAGCTTCCTTCGCGGATATCATCCTCGTTATCCCGAACGCCCGAGCAGGGTAGTTGATCGCGATCAGCGAGTCCCACTGGCGTACAGCGAGGGGTATCTCCCTCGGCGTCTGAAGACGCACCATCTCACATTGTGCGTAGAATGCATCCAGATCGACATGGGCAATCACTCGGAGCGGCGAGGCCGTCGAACTCTGGCGTAGGAGCTGCAGTTGACGGTAGGTGTATCGGGAATGGTTCTTCACGGGGTGGCTCGGGGAGGAGGGCGATGCGACGAACGGGTCTGGGGACGAGCGCGACATGTCGATATCGATGATTCTAGCGTCATGCTGGCTTTAATGGCGGGACGTGGTAAATCGGGACTGTGGCATCCCGGTTTGTGAACGCGTGCAGTCTCTGTTGTCCGAACCATACTCTATGTCGAGATGAAGATCATCGCCTAAATTCGGACTCATCCGCCGACCGTATGGGTAGCCAATTGGGAGCCACTGATCAATACTAATTTAGGTTAGCGTGCGATTCGACATGGCCCACACGAGGTACCTAGTATTCAATTCCTACTTATGTTCATAAAAGACGTACGGAGTATATGTTCATAGTAAAAGTGACAAGATCTCGGTAGAGAAGAGCACTAGACTCAGTGATAACTAGTTTCCTACATTGCTGTTGTTCAAGCTGGGCTCTTGAAGCTCCTCTCAAATCAAGTCGGGTTTCCTCCGTACTACTACTAACTTTTGTAAGCTGATTTATATATTTCTCGCTCCTTTACCAACAAGAGCGAAGTTTGCGCTCTAGCGAAACCATACGCCATACTACACATAAATCTGAATATTCCAGAATTTAAACCACGAAGAGCGTATTCATTATTCTAGAGCAGGACCCATTGCCTTATTTTGTAAACTTTATACCGCACAATCTGCCCAGATCACCGAAGGTAGACGTGCTGGTATACTATATGGCTTATAAAAACATTTCCTCTCTTTTCCACTCCTTTCTTTTCTTTTTCGCTATTGAGGTGGCGAAAATGACGAGTTTACGGAGTGACAGCTTGCTAAAGTTCGCTTTAATACCCAGTGTGTTTAAGGCCTCTGCGCTCCTATTTGTTTTACCATCCACAATATAATGACAAGTTTAGGGATAACCCAGCAGCGTTTCAGATACGTGGATAAGCAGAAACCTTTACGAATAGAGTGGTCAGCAGCTCCTGAAATCGGATATTCAAGCACATAATCGAAAGCTCGATAGAATGGAACCTGCGCTTTCTTGTCGCGGAAAGGCTTCGAGGTTACAGTGGCATCGGGAAATCCAGGTGACTAATATGGCCTTGTACATAGGTAGAAATCCGTCGGTCCTCGTTAAAGGTCTTATGACCCATGTCGTGCTTGAGCATCATGATTCCGAGACGATTTACAGAAGCTACGAAGGCGACATGGGCCCAAGGGCTGATGCCCGTATCACAGTCGATAAACACAATAGCGCCCCGGTGTCTATCTCGTTTCGCGAGAAGGAATAAAAGGGTGTCACTTGGCCATGTTCATACAAGGTTCCGTCCGTCCTGTTCATATGACTCGACGCTGCTGCAACGTGGTCGAAAGGGAAAAATAGGTAATTCGGTGGCATATCGAGCCCAACAATGCAACAGATCAGGTGACTCTGGAAACAGATATGGAATTAAGATAATAAAAGCGATGATAACGACCGAAAGTTGACTACCAGTCGACATGCTGTTTACTTGAGTTTGCCATCATAAGGACGTCTGGAATTTGATCTGACGGGGCGCAATGATATCATAACGCATGGGTCTCATCTATTGGCACTAGGCCCTTCTCGAGGCAGAGAGCGTACTCCATATGCACCATGAAAACCAATCCACGGAAGTTCAATCGTGTGTTCCGAAACGAGAAAGACTTTCGGGGTGTCCGGGTCTCGAATCCATTATCAAGTCAGTTCGAGACTTTCTATGGTTTCAGTCTAGATTTTGTGTTCTGCGAACTATATCAGCTAGCACTGCAGGCGGCGGCGGTAGCCTCTTTTCATCTATCCTCAGATTGATGATCTCCCGGTGAGGCAAGATGGAAGGCACTCAATGAATGGAGTACTGTACAAATCAGCGCTGTTCGGATCTAGGTACCTGCTTCCCAGTCAAGGCGACTAGGTTAGATGCAGCTACCGTACCGAAGGTGCCCCCGTGCAGCAGCGGAAGGACACCTGGACGGATGTCATTCGGGCATCAGCGGATAGGATCCACCCTCTGGGACTCACCGCTGCATATAACGTCGAGATGGATCAGGGAATCAGCATGTGAGGTTTAAGGGGATAACGTGATCCCCGGGAGGGTCTGATTTGACTCGTCCAGAAGATCTTCGACTGGATTTTGAAAGTTCGACGAATTATCTCAATCTTGATGGCTATAGGTGAGGCTTTGATCCAGTCCCCACACCCCAGTGAAGGGGGAGGAGAGGGGAGAGACCTGGAGGGATGGAAGGCTGGGCTTCCGATCAGACGGGTTGTATTCTAAGTCTCTAACCTGTAGACGTAGGCGGTGGCGGGATTGTCGAGGAGAGAAAGAGAGCGAGCTGATCATGCAGCTGGCCAGAAATGGCTATAGGACTGGTCATGGTACCAGTAACCGCAGGCAATGGTGGTGTGTGAATAATAGTCTACCTCGTTAGTGAAGCAAGGTTGCCTTCATTATCTTGGTTAATTGTTGATAATTTCGAGAATCTAATCATTAGTCACCCTCTCGATACGTTGAACCAGAAAAAGACTGGAATCCTCCACTCCGGGTAGCGGGTCGGGCGGGCTCGAGCCTTGGATCGAGAAATGGTTTTACAGTGGACGCGGTTGACAGGGCCAGTATGGAGAAGAGAGTGGATGAACTAGTTCGTAGTACGCACTGTAGTGTCAGCGTAGTATTCCTTAGTGTCAGCGGTCAGAACGAATTAGTGCCCAAAGCCCGCCACGCATTCCTGCCCAACAGCATCGTCAATTCTCTTTCTGACTGGCTGACAGCATTTTCGGCAACGGCAAACCTTGACTGGTCGCTCAGGTACATGGATTGGACGCCCAGGGTTTGGTTTTTTTTTAGGCGCCTTTCGTGTCAGTCACAATGAGCTTTGAGTGGCAAGTCCACCGAAACACTGTCTTTCAGGATCTACAAAGTAAGTTTGATGGCGATGTTGCAGTCTGCAGAAGAGAAGAACGGGGTTTCAGTAAAAGAAATAAAAAAAAAGAAAAAGAAAGAAAAAGAAAGAAAAAGAAAAACCGGAAAAGTAAAAGAGAGAAGAGTAACATGCTCTGTGTCGCTTAATAATAAGATGAGAATATACTCCGTTCTTCCATATCAAGAAATGAAGTTATTCTTGTTGAAAGTAGGATCCGTCATATAGTACTGCGTAGTACCACCGCCTTCCTTGCTGCGTACATCTTCTGTTGTCTTACTTGACCTGTTATTGAAAGTCACGGAAGAGACACCGCCCCTGGATTGGTTAATTCTACTCCGTAATTCAATTTTTTGTTATGACTTAAAATGTTTCTTTTTTTTATGATCTCGAGTGCTATCGACTCCTTTTGCCTCACCATTTCAAAATGAAGCAATAAGTTATGTCATTGCGTGGTGGAGAGAGAAAGAGAGACAAGAAACAAGTGGGTGAGGCTGGCGCAGGCTGAGAGAATGTGCTCTTCAGCTTACAAGTTACCACTTACCCATGGTTCCTTCGATGGGTCCAAAATTCCGATGGATTGGGAAGCCTACTGATGTAGATAAACAACAGATTCATGACTATAGGATCACCGTTGGAGAGAGTTCATCACCGCGTTCAGAATTGTAAATACAAGAGAACACCAGAGGAATAATAATAATCCAAAAGAAAGCAATAAAAACTTTACTCAAGAGAAACTCTTCTCATTGAACTTATTTTAATCTGGATTTGGATTTTCTAATTTTTAATTTTCTTCCCCCCTTCTCGTCTTCCCCCAATAAACGAATAAGCACACGGCTAGGGACAGGAAAATCATCAGATTTGCAAGCCCTATTCGTCCAAACTGGTCCTTCAACCGCTTCGAATGTTCTGCTGAAGGGCAAAGTGGAGTCAATCGTGGCACCAGACAGAAGGCCAGCAGCAGCCCAAAACCGGCCCAACAGCCCAAATGGCCAACCGCGCGGCTTCAGTCCATTTTGCATTCAGTCCAATCCCAGCACAAACAAACCCACAACCGTCTTTTCTTTTCCCTCCCCACCCTCCACCTTCGCCTTCTTGTTATCTCCCCGTGCGCCTGTCCGTCCTTTTTTCTACCTTCGCTCCCTCTCTTTTCTTCCTCTTTTTCTTTTGTCCCTTTTCCCTTTCCCCTAGTTCAAGCCCACCCCTGGCATCTCCCGCCAGCTCGAAGGAAAAAAAGAAAGCCACAAGTGTACTGGAGTGCTTGGAAAGAGAGGCAAAAGAGAGTCATCATCATCAGCGACGGAGTGCCCCCACTTAGGATCGGCCCCCTTATCCCCTCCTCACCTGAAACCCTTCTCTCTTCGCTTGTCCTCAAGTTCGCTTTCTTTTTCATTTACTCTTACAACAACTCATTCTCCATCCATCATCTCGACACTCCGGTCCTGTCGTTGCCGTTCGGATACCTAGCCTGAGGAGACTTAAGATCCCATCTTGAACCCCAGTCTTTCACACAACTACTGTGGGCAATAACTATCACCTGGATTTCTTTCTTTACTCTCTCAACTGGTGAAAAATCCCAGAGAGATCAATCTTGTGGACTCGCTTGCACTTAACACCTTGTTCTCTGCATTCGTGGGTTTCTGTCAATCAAAAAGTTCCGGTTTAGCCTTGATTATCATCAGCCTTGGAGTTACCTGGACGCACTCTCACATTAGAGCTGTACTTCTGCTGTTGTTTCTGCTTCCAAAACAACCCTCCCACAAAGGACATCATCTCCCATCACTGGACCATTTTTCAACTTCATAACCTCCGGATTCCCTGGATTTCCTGGTGCCCATTTGGATCCCTTGGCTTATAGTACCTTAATACTGGACCTTTTCCCTGGACAAAATGACTGGACGCCTTGGATATGAAGGACGCCCGGAGCGTCAGAACGAGTATTTTATTCCCGGTGATGGAATCAGCCGGGAAGTTATCCAAGCAGACATATGCCGTTACCTTGGAAATGATGCTCTCGTAAGACCTGGAAACCACCAAGTGTGTCTCCCGATATTTCCTTAAAATGACTACCGAGAATCGAATCGGTCCAGCAATGGCAAATGAGCCATTCGTTGTAACCCTGTTACTGACTGGATGTGACAACAGGGCCGCCAGGGCTACTTTATCCGTGCTTATAGAAATCTCACCTCAGTAAGTGAAAGGATGCGGAGTTGAGCCGGTGTCTAAACCTCTTTTCTTCAGTGAAATATCAAAAACTGACCGGGCGCCGTATTACAGGAAATGATTGCTGATCTCAAAGCTGACTCTGCTCGGTGGGAGGCAGATGTGCTCCGTCGCGCTGACCAAGGCTATCCACGAGGTAGTTACATTCAAGACTACAGTGTCTCTCAACCACCACCTAACATGGTTCCAGCAACCTATGCATCTTCTTCACTTCATGAAGGGCGACAGCAGCCGGGTCCATCTCCCCCACCTGCTTACACTGCACCACCACCCCAGCAATATGTGGATCCTTACACTCAACCCCCTTACGCGCAGACACAGTCTCCCCCTTATCCAACTTCTTCCTCATACCCTGCAAACCACTCTCCCTTTGGATCTGGCCAGACGTATCCTCCCCCGCAGGTCCCTTATTCTGCGCCCAGCCAACCCCCGGTGTCTGCCGATATGCATCAAACATATACATACACCAGCGCCGCTGGCTATGGCTACGAAAACGGGAGAAACAACCCTAGGTACCCTGGCCCTGGTTATGAAACAGAATCGGACTATTCCCCTGTTACGTCCGGAATAGCTTACCCTGCTACTACCGCCCCAGACCCGCGGATAGGAGGAATGGATCCCAGATATACCCCGGAGTCGGCATACTCGGACCGCAGTAGGCCACAGCCAACAAGGGAAAGAGATCCAGCCCGCCGGCGGTAGATGAAGGATGCTTTTCCCTTTTATTTGTCTATGAATCCCAGGGGTGTAGCTTCAATTCCACCTTTTGTCTCAGGAGAACATCGCCTTGGGAGTATTAAAATCTGCGCAATCTTTTTTTACTTTCGCCCCTACCTCCAGCATCTATACGGATTAGATGCCTTCTTTCTTGGCCTGTGAAATTCCAGGCCAAAACAATGATGCTTAAGCTGTTGAGACCAAATTGCAGTCTATTTGGAGCCATACCTTAGGAAACCCGGATCTCGTGTTTGACCTGGATGCCAATCAAGTTATCCTTGGTTGTTTTCTTATGCTCATGAAACGTCTCCATTGACGTTGGCTGGTTGTTTCTTTTCTTCTCTTATCCTTTTCTGCTTGACCTGGCTATTGCTACCGTTAAAAGGGTCAGAAAGCATTAATAATGTGAACATTGACTGGCTTTGGGGGCTCTTGCGTGATGGGTTATGAAAAGGTGGCTTTTTTGGCTATGTTGTAATGCCCGGTGCTGGTCTTGATTGTTCCTGTTATTTTGCCTCCAATCTCCACCGTTGGAACCTATTCCCATTTTTTGCGATTTTGCGGTGTACTGGATGTGATCAATTTTTGTTTGTCTGCCTCTTTTTTTTTTTCATCCTGAGAGGGTTTTTCTTTTTTTTCGACTGTTTCTTCCAACGTGAGGAGTCTGCAGGGAGCATGCGACTGATTCTGGATTCCATCAGCTTAGGAGCTTTGATGATATACAGTGATGCTGTTCATGAGCTACATGTAGATATGAGCATATATGGCGTTATTCTTTGTCTATTCAATGGCTTTAACCCTGGAGGTTTTCCAGAACCGTTCAATGACTGATGTTTGCCAGTCGGCTTAGACTATGGTCATCCTTCCGCTTTGTTACTCAAAACCGCTTTTGGATTGCCACTTACTGCCGATGGGTGTCGTCGTTCTTTGGTGCCCATTTGGTCTGACTCTATCTCAATCCGTCATGCGTCGGGGTCAATCTGTGATTGTATGTTCACTAAACTCAGCTGTATCCGTCTCCATCCACATGAACCAGGCCTGAAGGAAGTAGCTGCCATGTCCATCATTGCAGGCGATGTTATCTCTATCCTATTAGTCGTCATTTGTTTACACCCTGGAGGATCATGGACGCCATGGCGATCGGTGAGAGTATTGTGAAACGCAGTAACAGAACCTCACTATCTTTGGCAATACATTTCATTCTCTCGCCCCTTCAGACATTTATCTCAGATAGCCAAGGCACTTCATCTTCGAATTTTACCTATCGTTTACCTTCTATCCCGATAAACCCCCTTATGATCCACACCGGCCGGCTGGAACCATCACTTGTCGTATGCCCTTCGGATCCTTCTTGGCAGCTAAGCCTGCTGTCTTTCCAGGATGGAGTCAACATTCCCACAATTTAGCGACGGCGACGTAAACATAATCATATATGAGGATGTTTATCGATTACATTCTATCGTACTCAAAGCCCGTTCGCGTGAGTTGAGAGACCTACTTTCATCGCTCGGATCATATGGTATTGGACACTTCGGCTGTGTGCAACTTGAGCTGGTGGAATCAGCATCACATGGATACGGAGTGCTCGAGGTTCTGGTAAGTTGTCGCGGTGGACGATCAGGGCTTGCAGCGCTAATGGCTCCTTCAAACACCAGGACCCGAATGACCAATATCGTTATGGCCCGATGTATATGCAGCTCCAGAAGCCCATCATCATTTGGCCTCCCGACATCCGTCTCCTTTGGACTAACATGTTCAAGATCCTGTATGGCCTCTGCCCTTTGTTAGACCAGGGGGGTCTCCAGAACGTCCTCAGCCGCTGCTGGGAGTTAGTCAATCTGGCCGACTGCCTTAGAGCCACCCGCACGGTATTTCCCGCTATCGTAGATGCTCTTCAGGGACTAGGTCCACATTTCTATGCTCTCATCGCCGAGGATCCAATAAATTGGATCAAACTGGGCACTTACATGCGATCGGCGCTAATCTTTAAGGAAGCAGCAATCCACATTATCGGCAACTGGAATGCTCTAGAAGATGACCTCGACTATCTGCCAAGTGTCGTCCACGAGTTATGTGAGAGCAAACAAGCGGAGCTCGTCGAATTCAAGCAATTACTTGAGGCGCGCATGCTCACCTATTGTCCCTACACGACACTTCGTGGTGCTTCGTGCACCGAAGACATAAACACACCCTGTGCGAAGGACTTTTGTCTGTGGACGGCAATGACTTACTACAGCCAGTGGTTTTGTATGGCCGTCGCTGAAGACCGTACCTATTATGCTCGTGACGGTGGTGCCGCTTTCTATCGTGCCATCTACACCGGAGGCGATGCTTACCTAGATACCGAAGAACAGGCAAATACAAACGCCTTTCACATGAGTGTGTACAGGGCCAAGATGCTGGATAAAGCACTGAACATACTCAAGAGTGGAATGAGCAAGTTTGTTTCTGTCTTGTTGGTCAACGAAAGTCATTATGATCCGGACCTTATGGGAGAATTACCTTATCTGACGTGCTGCAAGGTTGATGACGAGGAACTCCCCTGGGTCACTTGGCCCAATGGTGATTGGCATGTTGATAGTGATGAGGAGCACTTTTTATCTGACTACGAAGTTGTGACAGATAGTGATCAGGATGAAGATGCCGAGATAGATATTACCGAGCCTGAAAGTACAACTGGGGAGGTTACTTCGGCTGATACGAGTGCAACTTTTGCCACTGACACTTTGCCTGTCGATACTGACATTACCGACGTTGAGTCTATCGAAACTGAAGATGAAAACAAGAACGCCTCTGTTGTTGACGAAGCTGAAGAGAGGACAACAGCTGAATAAGAACATCACTACTGGCTTGGGAATATGGCTTGCATACTTTGGGATATCTGACGCCGGTCATTTAACGAATTAATATTACCGAGTCACAGGTGAATAGCCGCCATGACTACTACCATAGGATAGGAAACAAATGGCATTATTCACCGCTCTATAATCATTTTCCTGTACAATACACAGCGGTCACGCTGACCACCAAGCCCGTAGGCCCTGAGGGTATAGAGACGATTGAGGGGGCAATGGTAAGAGAGCGCCTCGAGCAATCCAGAAGCCATTTATCCGGATATCAATCCGGAACAACACACAATCTCCTGCCCAGCCTCAGGCGATAGGCGGTGTAATCGGAGATGTCCGACAGAGTAGGTAGGTAGTCTTTTGAATTGACTCGAGTTCCCAGCTAAATACACCAAGCAAAAATCAAATCTGAAAATCGACACGGACTCCATTCACAGTCTCAGGCGGATTTACTCGTCATCGTAGCCCTGCGGGATAACCCGGGGTCCCTGGGGAACTATGTCAAGTCAGCCAACCATGGCTCAGGAAGATCCGGAAACAAAAGAACGAAATAACACGTAACGATGCAGAGATGAACTTACTGGGATATGTGAGGGGAATGGGTTCCGGGTCAACGTCGCCGAAGGCCCGTCTGATCGGGGGAAGAGTCACCAGCATGACGGGGCCCATGGCACCAACGACAAGCGAGTAGAAGATAGCGGGCTTTTCATGAGAGGCCCAGCGAAGGTAGCGGAGAGGCGTCGACCAGAATTGAGGGGTAGTCATTGTGATAGGAAACGGTTAGGAAGTAGTCGGACGTTAAAAGAAACTTTTCGCAGGAACGGTGGTCGCGAGACGGTTGAGCGGACGGGACCGGCGGGGAAAAAAAGAACAATGCACTTGATCGAGTGCAATTGGTTAACCGTAGTATTGAGCGGTTCCCGGGGTCCAGGGAAAGGCAATTGGGGGGTGGTGTGTGTGGTTGAGACGTGCGACGGAGGAGAGGGGAGGTTGAAAGTGACGAAAGTCATGTAATGCGCCCGTCAATTCCAAAGCGGCGACCAAGTCTTGGCATTCGGTCCAAACACGTCGCCCGTTTACATACTCATCGATCTTCATGACAACTCCGGTTCACCCCAGCTTTGATTTCCAATTCCCTCTGCTGATCCTTCGCCGTCGTTCTTTTGCTCCGCTGCGCGGATCCCTGTAAGATGCGGTGGTGTCTTTCCTTACTGCTGTTCGGCTTCTTGGCTGTTGTACATGCGTTGAGTAGTTCGGGGAACCGTCTACTGGTTGTTCTGGAGGATGAGGCTGAGAAGGATGCTTACTCTACGTTCTGGGGGGATCTAGAAGGTGAGGCACAATTGACAACTGGAAGTAATTGATGCTAACTATCTTACAGCCCGCGGATACAACCTCGCTTTCGAATCGCCCAAGAGTGACAAGCTTTCCTTGTTCGAGCTCGGAGAAAGAGCTTACGACCATGTCCTCCTCCTTCCTCCTCGGTCGAAAGGTTCGCAAAATAACCCATTGAGAATCGGATGTGGTCCATGGCGCACAATTGACTCCTAATGCAGGCTTCGGACCTTCTTTGAACCCCAAGAACATCATCGAATTCATGAACAAAGACGGCAACGTCCTTCTCGCCCTTTCCGGGAAGTCCACTACCCCCAGCGCTATCAGCTCGCTCCTCTTAGAACTCGACCTTCATCTGTCTACCGACCGTTCCTCCGTTGTCGTTGATCACTTTGATTATGACACTCTTTCTGCAGATGAGAAGCATGATGTCCTCGTTCTCCAGCGCCCCGGCCAGTTGAGGCGCGACACCAAGGCATTCTTCGGTGGTGAGGGCGTTCTGGCTTTCCCAAGGACCGCCCCTCACACTCTGGGTGACTCCAACCCACTTCTCGCTCCCATTCTGCGCGCCCCGGCAACTGCTTACAGCTACAACCCCAAGGAGGATGTGGGCTCGGTTGAGGATGTTGTGGCTTCGGGCTCCCAGCTGGCTCTTGTTTCGGCCATGCAGGCTCGGAATTCTGCCCGCTTCACTCTTCTGGGCTCGGTTGAGAGTCTCCAGGACAAGTGGTTCTCCGCTACTGTCAAGGCTCCTGGTGATGGAAAAGAGTCTGAGACTGCTAACCGTGAGTTTGCCAAACAGCTGACCGCCTGGACCTTCAAGGAGACTGGAGTCCTCAAGGTTGGCAAGATTGAACATCATCTGGCCGAGGGTGGTGAACTGAACCCTAAGATCTACCGGATCAAGAACGAGACAGTATGTGACGATCGCCACACAACTGTAAGATAGTGCTAGGAATGAACTGACAAACCTCTTCACAGGTCTTCAGCATTGAGGTCTCCGAGTACAGCTACGACAAGTATTTGCCTTTCGAGGTTCCCGAGAATGATGCCCTTCAGCTCGAGTTCACCATGCTGTCCCCCTTCCATCGTCTTGACCTCCAGCCTTCCGCCAAGACGGAAAACAGCACCATCTACAGCACTAAGTTCACCGTCCCCGACCAACACGGTATCTTCTCCTTCCGTGTCAACTACAAGCGTCCCTTCCTCACCAACATTGAGGAGAAGCACGAGGTGACTGTCCGCCATTATGCTCACAACGAATATCCTCGCAGCTGGAAGATCAGCGGAGGATGGGTCTGGATCGCTGGCCTCTGGTCCGTTATCGGCGGTTTCCTGGCCTTCGTCATTGTGTGGCTCTACTCTGCGCCCACATCTACTGCTTCGACGACGAAGAAAACGCAGTGAATAATGTATTGTATCATCGATGATCGACTGAATGAATTGTCATTGCATGGTTATTAGACTGTATATATCCATTCCTTTTACACCGTAGAAATCTACGCCAGAAACAAATCGTGCCCTTGTTGCAATCTTTAACGTCCTTAATGATCGAGGCTGAGACAGCTGTCAAGCCAGTCTGGTAGGCTTGTTCCTGAATAGCTATCGATAAGGCGAGAGCCGACTTGTTCTCTTCTCTAGCTCATCAGGTTTGACGTCTTCTGCAGAAGTCCGCTCTTCTAGAAGGCTGTGCTTTTGACCCATGTGATGGCTCTAGTAGCATGCATACATAATATCGCTGCCAGACATAAAACTCCGTCTTATGACGACATGGCTCCTGAATCACGTCGATCAACGACGCAGGTTGCCGCTTTTGGAGCATAAGACAAAGATAATTGCACCACCTTCATCACTCTCGATATCTACATGGTAAGATTGACAATGATTGGCTGCCTGTATTAGTCATACATCTTATTCCCACCTAAATTCTGCCACATTCTACAGAGAATGTGATTGGTAGCTGGTGAGGCGGTGATGATACCTTTGCCACAATGTACCTGAGCTTCGCAACCCTACCACTAGTGCCTACCACCTATACAGTATTAACGTTGCTAATAAATTGGGTGGACCAGTAGATGCGTGTTCGTCTACCACTTCCCCCTTGAGCAATTTTTCTCTCAAAATTATGGAGAATCGTGATGATAAATACCACCGCAATGACGTTTTCCACAATGATTTGATACGTGCCACTCACCAGTGTTCGTGTAGCGTCCCACTGTAGGCCTCAAAATTGGCAAAAACAGAACCGAAATGCGCCACAGTGTCGGACTATATTGAGGCTCCACCAATGGCGAGGCATTGCTCATCTTTTTCCACGGTGACGTGCACAATACTGTGTATCACCACTCTGCGTGCACAGTACCTCGGCATCCGGTCCCGTCCTGGAGAAGAGAAAGGCAAACCTCCGCCTGGAGCTGTGCCAGCTACGGACTAGGTGGTGTTAAGCTCCGTAAGCAATAGTGGGCTCTTCTAGATTTCGAAGAAGGGTCTCTGGAACTATGGTTCCGAAGACGAACTCTTGACAGCTACCGAGTAACTACCGTGAAATGGCCGAATAGCCACCGGATAACTAGGGCTTGCGGAAGCTCACGTTAATTCGCTTGGAAGCGAGCTGGGTGGCGTAGGGTGTGTTTTCACATGCAATGCTGTTCTTTCGTTGAGAACGGCTTTTGTCGGCTCTTGCGGTGTTCTGGGCTGTTTTTTCACGGTTTTTTTCTGCGTAGTAGATCCGGGAGACGAGCGCTGGGGTAATGGCAGGCGTTTGGGGGTATAGGAACTATGGCGAATAAAAGAACCCTGGAGAGAAGGTAGTGGTGAGAACTGGCCTGTATGTGATATGTTCTGTGTGGCCAAAGGAAAGGACACTTCTCTCGGTTTGTTATAGGGACGCTCTGTCCGCGGTGGCTGTGGACTCCATCGCCACTTGAGGGCGCTTCCTATGAACAAAGAGTGTGTCTGGCCATTGAGAAGAGCATGGAGGGGTTCTCGTGAAGCATACAGTCAAGTTTTCGATCTGTGATGCTCGGTATGTGTGATTGAGGAGCGAGGTCTGCTTCTATGTCAGTCGGTTGATGGTTTCTAGATTCATGTCGGGACGAGTTTGGCCGAGAAGTGAGGTGTCAGACTGTCATGGTGAACTTGGCGAGGATGATATGAGGCGAGAAGGCGTTTGGATATCAATCTGTAAGACTCGTAACTGTCAAGTGGAATCCACGCGAATGAACTGTCTTGGAAACATTGTCCTAAGGCTGTGAGACAAAACTTCGGAACATAATTCCGGACCCCGGAAACCATATTTGAGATTGGATTGTCAGTTGAATTGAAGAAATAGTGTGAAAGCAGTGTTCCTTGTGTTCAGTCAATTGTTGTAGAGGGAAGATTTGCAACAGGTTGTGATTGGGGAATCGTGTAAGCCGTGCATCCAGTGGCAATAAGCGTCGAGTAGGGACTAGATGAGTGGCAGGCTTCACTTCAATGGGACTCAAGTGATGCTTTTTCTTTGTTCTATTGCCCCGTGGATGTAGCAGCGCAGCCTGATCTGAGTTGATAGCAGATGAGACTCTAGGTTGCATAGTGAGCTGGCAGCGGGAGGAATGTGTCACGACTCCCAGGATGGCATTGGCACGCCAGCGGTTAACGAGGACTATGGACTACCCAAATATAGGGGCTCCATTCACCTGGTTCGAGTGTGGATATAAGGGGAGTGGATACTTGAGAAATGTTGCACCGAAAATCCGCTGGGTGCCTTGATTCGGGGGCATCCTGCTGGTGGCATCTCATCCCGCCAATCAGGACGAGCAGTTCCTGGGTGACATGAGCCCTCAAGGACTACGGATGGATAACGGCAGTTCTCCCCTTCGCGCGTCTCACTCCGTCAACCCACAAGGAACAAGTGGCGGACAAGGTAGGCTTTTGGAATTCCCCATTTGGTAACCTTACTGTGGTCTCCATTTCACGCTACAACGAGCCCGAAAGTCTCGACTGAATCTATCCCTCGTCATTGTGGAAAAAAGGCAGGGCTGACGTCTTCAATCAACCTTTGCTATTCTCCTTTTTTGTTCTGGGCCTTTTTTATTTTATTTGTTTTTTACCTTTTTTTTTTAGAAACCTGCCACTGCTGCCACGTCGATCCTGGACGACAGCATGGAATTCATTCGTGCAGAAATCTTGGGTACTACGTTCGAAACCACCAGCAGGTACTGTTTTTCATGGGTGAGATACTTCGTAACGGTGTAGAATAACATCCCATCAGATACGCAAATGTGCAACCGGTCGGTTTGGGTGCGTTTGGACTTGTGTGGTATATACTACACCTATCCTGGATATTGGGTCCATAGCGACCTTGGCCTCTGATTTTGCAGGCTAACAAAAGGGGCCTCAGTTCCGCATATGACCAAATAACCCAACAACATGTCGCTGTTAAGAAGATGATGAACCCCTTTGCCAACGCTTCCATTGCCAAGCGGACGTACAGAGAGGTCAAACTTCTGAAACAGTTGCGCCATGAGAATGTTTGGACCCCTCAGTCCTGCTCACCCGCAGATACGCCTGCAACGCTAACATGAGGTAGCTTATTGGCCTGTGCGATATCTTTATCTCTCCACTAGAGGACATGTACGTATGGCAGAATTCTACTTATACATAGCTTTTACCGTGGTGGCAATATCTCTCACAGCGTACTGATGCCAGGCTTTGCTAGATACCTGGTAACGGAACTCCTGGGGACTGATCTCGGTCGACTCTTAAGGGCAAGGCCCCTCGACAATAAGTTTGCTCAATACTTCATGTACCAGATACTGGTATTACTTCTCGTATAGGTGACGAGCCGAAAGAGCATTTCTAACCTTCTACAGCGCGGACTGAAATATATCCACTCTGCTGGCGTCATACACCGTGATCTGAAACCAAGCAATCTCCTGGTCAATGAAAACTGTGACTTAAAGATCTGCGACTTCGGTCTAGCTCGAGTACAAGAACCTCAGATGACTGGTTATGTCTCGACGAGGTATTACCGAGCCCCAGAGATCATGTTGACATGGCAGAGATACGGTAAAATGGTAGATATCTGGAGCGCGGGCTGTATTCTCGCCGAAATGCTTCGAGGGAAGCCGTTGTTCCCAGGGAAGGACCACATTCACCAGTTCTTCCTGATCACAGAAGTGCTCGGAAACCCGCCTCCAGAGGTGGTTCAGAAAATAACTAGTGGAAATGTGAGTGTTTCCACATATTACAATAGGCCGCATTAGACGCTTACTTGAAGGGCCTTCTAGACTCAGCGGGTTGTCAATTCACTACCGAATCAAGAGCCACGCCCACTGAGGGCTGTGTTCCATGAATTTGATAACGATGGTAATAACCCCTCAACTTGAATAAACCCACTACCAAAGGCACTCATTTGTTATGACAGTCATCAGTCTCCTCGAGCAGCTGCTCTTGTTTGATCCAGACAAGAGACTAACAGCTGAGACCGCTTTGCAACACCCCTATCTCGCCCCTTACCATGATCCCGACGACGAGCCTGCAGCGCTAGAGAAATTCGACTGGTCGTTCAATGATGCCGATCTTCCTATAGATACATGGAAACTTATGATGTGCGTTGCTATTGGGTCTGCAAAGTGTGCACCTAACTAAGAACTTACAGATACTCCGAAGTCCTTGATTACCACAGCCTCGGTTCGGCTGGGGCACTGGATCTAGGACCGGGGATAGAGGAACCAACTCTTGACCCAACTCTTGATCCAACTTTCGACTTTCTCCAGGCGGATATATGAACTTCATCGAGATTTGAGACACGCGCAATGATCTACACTCGCCACTCAATACAGGAAATGAGGCCAAAGGGATAGTGCATATGCACCTTTCCTGGACGGGGAAATATTGACCCATGGAATTCATCGTTGAAACCCTGGCATATGCAGACTGGATGATGTGAGTTTTGGGTAAGTGGACTATATTTGGAGACCTTATGATGCCCCTTGCCGATTGAGGCCTCCACAGAGAGTATTAAATAGTGAAATCCAAAGTAAACTTTACAAACTAGTCAAAGAATTTTTGTTTCTGTTCAGATCCGCTGTGATCTGTTTCGTACCAACTACTGCAGGCTGCGGCGCTTACCCGATATCAGGACTTCTAGGTGAACGAATCCGATTTCATTCCCCAATCGAAACCACCGAGAGAGCGAAGAGCATTCATCTACACACACAGCCAACATCATGCAAATCCTCGTCAGCGCCCCTCTCCTCCTCCTCGGCACAGCGTACGCCCTCCCCTCCATTCAACACCAGCATCACGCCATCCGTAACGCAACCTGGGAGTTCTCCGTATACCAAAATGACCACTGCACGGGAGAAATAACGCTCTTCTCCGGAACTAAAAGTACATCTTGTCGCGACGCAATTCTCAACGGCGGAGCATTGTCCTACATCCCAGACAAAATCACGGATTCCCATTGTAGGGTGCATCTCTTCAACGATAACCATTGTTCTGGCAACCGGACGGTCAGTGTCTTTGGAAAGAGTATTAGGCCAACCTGTCGGGTGCCGAGATGGGGAGGAAGTGAGACGCAGATCAAGAGCTTCTATGTGAAATGTTGATTTTAGTTACATTCTGTCCTGAATCCGGCCTTTCATTATATACTGGCAACATTGCTTTGAGAAGTGGGCTTCTATGGAGGATCAGTGACGAAGTCGAATTCTATGTTTACGAATATGTACCAAGCTCTGCAGCATATGATTAGCCAAGTTATGAATCTCATTTAATGAAATACGCTACAATAAATTCGGGTACCTGAACCGAACCACTCTCCACCCAATGACCTAGTAACTCTCAACCATGGCAATCTCCACCCTGTAAGGGACGGTCAAAGCAAGGGATAAACCCTGGTACAAGGTATATACCTAAATATAATACCGGTGAATTGAAGAAATGCACCAAAAAAAACAGAGAACTAGAATCCGAAAGTCTCTAGTATCTTCTGTGGAATGTTGATTCACCAAGTACGGGTATGGCAATCGCATAGATCGTCTGATAATTACCGGGCTCTACAAAACTGCTGAGCCAACAAGCATGGGATATAAGACCAAAAAAAAATACCGACTAACAAGCAAGTTTCCATAGTCTAGTGGTTAGGACGGCGGTCTCATAGCAATATGACAGCTCCTATCTAAAGGGTCTGCAATCCGCAAGCACGAGTTCGATTCTCGTTGGAAGCACATTCTTTTTCGAGTTTAATTTTTTGCTCTCAGTTTATTGTCTCTTTCTTTTACTTTTCCTTCCGCCCGCTTTTCTGTGCGCCTGTTTAATATGATGATGGGTTTATTCGTAAAGAATGTTTTTCACCACCGTAAACCACTTCTCTGGGAGTCAAGACTGCGCATGGTTTTTCCGTAAGTGTCGTACATCAACGCCCAGAATTTACAACCAAAATGTATTCCTGCTCAGTGGACGGTAGAACTTACTGAGCGTTCAGCGAAGGAGATCTTCACTCAAACAGTAATTCGCTCACGTTGAATAACACTGTGAGACACTCTGCAGCTTATTTTTCTTGCGCTTCAACGGAAACAAAAGGCTGTTGACCCCCAGTTTTCCTGCATCCACTTCGGAGAATGAACCATCAATTAGATTGAAAGACATAATGTTAGATAAGTAAATTCATAAACGCTTCAAGCAATCCATCTGATATGATCACCAATGCTTTTTCATCATCTCTTGGTCGGTAGAAGAAATAGAGCCTTTCGTCAAAGCTTAAATGTATACTACTGCATATAGTTTCCTTGCTCTTTCCTCAAATTAGAAAAAAGAAAGCACATTCTATTCAATGATACGTGACAATGGCTCCACGGTCAATCTCCTAAAACCAGACTCGGCAGTGGATACTGGCTAGCTGATGTGGACGATGTCCTCTACAGTATTGCTGCGCCACTTCAGCTCCAAGGATCTACACAGTTCCCAGGCCCCTTTGGCCTAGAATTGTACACTAGAGTGGAGTAAACGTCTTGTCGACTTCTGGTTCAGCCGACGTTCATGCAAGAGCTTTTCACACTGCATAGAACTTTCGGCGGGGGTTGTAATGGAGCTCTCAGGGAGCTGGGCAGTGATATATCCAAGGTGACCCAGTCTATCTTGTACTATAGATGTCGATTGTCTGCTGTGCAATGGCTAGTCTAGCAGTTTGCCGATAATCTGTTCCCTTTCACAACCGGAAACATGGTACGCCTCGGTCTTTCTTTCTGGCGTCCCTGTCTCCTTTCTCTTCCTCTTGCTTCTACTCTCCTCTTGTGGCAGAGTCTGAAGTACGCTCACTTGCATCTTGCTCGAGTTGCTCAAGCATTCCCCTTGTGTGATTCACAAGAGTACTGGAATGACAAGACGCGACATATGTATGATGCTTTGGGACAAGACGGCAAGTGGTCACTTTTATGTAAGGACTGGGGACTGAATGTAAGTAGGTCAGATACTACTGAAGTTTCGATCAGGAGTTCGACAGCAAATCGAGGAAGTGCACCCCGAGTATCTTTGCGCCACACGTAAGACGAAGGTTATTGGCATCGTTCCCATCGGGAAGGGTTTCCGGGTCTACGACGACAGAGTCGGAAAGGTTACCGCTAAGAGGGTCATCATGGCCACTGGTAACAAGGACGTGTTAGCGGATTTAAGAAATAAAAAAAATACAAAAACATACAACAGGAGGGATTCGCTGGTGGTCACCCACCCAACTACTAACCTCCCGGCGTGTGGCTTAAGTACGGCTGAGCGGACGGGAAGCCCTGTTCTCCACACCCTATGGTCGTATGTACTAGGTTTTCAGGTGTAGAAAATTATATCGTGCAAAAATTAATGTCAGTAGCTCTGATATATCCCAGATCCTGTGTCTGTTAAAGCAGTGTGGCTTACTAGAGTCGTATAAGAGGGTCCTCAAACAAGGTATGCCCTCAGTCAAGTAGGCCAGTGCTTGCTGAAGCTTTTGGAAAAGATATGTTTGATGTCCCTGGTGCGATAGCCATGACTATAAGAACCGCAAGATAGTCCCGTATGGCAAGCTTGCAAGTGCCATTGGCTCTGCACTGAACCTGGGAAAGCTGGCAACCGATATACATATTGATTCTGGTGGTGAATTGAACGGGGACGATAAGGAGGCGGCAGACACACGATGACCGGGCTGGGAAACAGTCATCACGGATACCTAGAATATTTTTATCTAGGAGGATATCACCAGCGTCGAACGTACCACGACCGGTATGGAGCCCCAGGAGGGTTAGTATAACGTCCACATGAGCAGCAGCAGCAGTCCCTTGATCGTGAACAGAATCATCATCCACGTATCTACTACTCAGACGTCCAACCTCCACAAGCAGTTGCTCTTGGAGATGGATGGGAATTCGGTCAAAATCAAGAGTAACATGGAGTCAAGCGTTAGCGGCCTCTATGTCATCGGTGATGCCAACAACGATGGTAGCACCAATGCCTATCATGCCCTGTAAAGCGCTAAGCGTGCTGCTGTCAATGCCCACGGTAAGCATTCATCGTTGTTCCTTTCAGTGAGTCCTTACTGACCATGCTAGTCTTCATTTCTAAGCAAGGATACCTAGACAGGTTTTCTTCAGCCATGGTGGCGGCGGCGGGAGGAGATGAAGACCTCTACAGCCAGATTGAGGACCTGAAGTTCCAAAATGGTGATGATATCGAGCAGATGTACAAGGTACTCGGTGGTTAGAGACTTTCTTGAAGTAGTGATTAGCAATGGATAAGGATGTGAGTTAACGCCGATCTCCAGTATATCCAAGACCTTAAAAGTGTATACCATTGTAACCAAAGTAGGGCGTCTTGAGTGCGGTACAAGGCAAAAGAAGCAGGCTATAACCAGTGGGTCACCAGCCATTCTGCAAGTGCCGATCTCTAGGAGACTGAAGAAAAGCACGTGTGATTGTATGTACTCCACACATGATCCTCATCAAGTTTCAAGTCAGGGCCACGATAATCGGGATCGGCATTAAATCCACCTACCCCACTCACTGCACGTCAGACGAACCGCGATCTTCTTGTACTAAAATGCAAATATATGCATCTCCCTACCAATGACGGTCCTTAGGGACGTTTCTCTTCAGCTCAAGTTAGCACTCGCCAATTAGTTCATGGCCGGCCCGAGGGTAAACCGGAGATCAGATGTCAGACGGATACGTGAAAGTCTTGACGACAGCACCATTGGATATGCTAGAGAATGATGCTGAAGCTGGCAGCTGTCGCGAGAGTTAGGACGCAGATTCAGCGCTTGGACTTTGCAAATTGTCCCTTTCTCTGAACCCCGCAATCAATCAGCGTATCGGTACTTTGTTCCTCTGGTCACGTTGGGACACGATATGAGCTGGATTTACATACATCCTCCTGCTGATCGGTTGTAGCCTGGTTTGGGGTCTGAGTGGGGGTTGGTCCAGTTTTGGCCAAACTATTTTCTAGTGATATTGTTGTCTATCTTGTAGTGCTGATGTTGAGTCTCTTTGGGGAAATAGTGGGAACGTTGCTCAGGGACGATGGTAGTAAGGAAAATATCTATATGCGTAACTGTACCTACGAAATATCTGCTCACCGCTAGCAAATGGCTACGTATATAAAACTAGAGTTATGACCTCTATTTTCTTGAGGCATACCTCGAGATAATAGCGTAAAAGCAATCGAATGGTTCAGCATTCGTATCTAATACAACCTAAAATATGTACAAACATTGATTTCCGACTTTACAGCAAAGGCTTGTAGGTAGGACAGAACTCAAACTCCATGCAGTCACCAGAGGCCAAAACACAGCGGCCATCCTTTGCAACCTGGCCGTAGCCACAGACAGGGCCAATCTCCGAAACACACTCGCCCTTGAGCAGTCTGAAACCCAGAGCACAATCAGGGCCCTTCTTGAGTACACATTTCTTGCCGTTGAATTCGAATCGCTCGGGATCTGGGCACCTGGGAATCTCCTGAGAGACACACTCGCCTCCCTCAGGGACACTACCATCTTCACACTCGGGCTTGGTTCCAAGACAAGTCTGAGTCTTGGGGTCCCACTCTGCGCCATCGTCGCAACGAACCTTGTCGTGCTTGGAGACACATTCTCCGTTCTTCGGGTAATAGCCCTTTCCGCATTGAGTCTTTTCGAAAGAGACACACTTGCTTTTGCTGGGAATCCATTTATGGTTGGGAGGGCACCTGGGATCTTCATTGACGACACAGTTCTTGCCATCCCAGGTTCCCTTGGGACATTTGACAGAACCAACCACACAGTCCTTGCCAATGAGGTCGCCGGCCTTGCACTTAGGCTTTCTCTTGGAAACACACTCGCCCTGAGTATTGAGCTTACCACCGTCAGGACACTCGGGGGTCTTTGTCGACACGCAGCGGCCACCTTGGAGGAAGAATCCATTGGCCTCGTCGCAGACCGGCTTACGGCCAGTAAGGCACTCCTCGCCGTCATATTGGGCGCTCGGATCCTCACACTCAGGAGTCTCGTTGGAAACACACTGGGTTCCGTCAAAGTGGGCTTTTCCTTCGTCTTCGCCCTCACAGTAGGGTTTGGTGATCGTAACACAATAGTTACCTTCCTGGCGGGAGCCCTTAGGGCATTCAGGGGTGAGCTCCAAAATACACCTGCCGTTCTCGAGCTTGCTGCCAGGCTCCAAACATTCGGGATTCTCGTCCTCGACGCAGGCATTGAGACTGGGTTCATAGTTGAGCATGGGAGGGCAGAAGGGACCTCTGCCAATGCATTGACCATTGCTCTCTCTAAATTCAGGTGGACAATGAGCAAGACCACCAGATGGCTTCGTACAGCGGTCCTTGCCCTGGGTGGTGTCGGAGGGGCACCCGTCCGGCCCGGGGATGGAATAGCAAGCTTCCCCATCCCAGGTCATATCAGACGAGCAGCATTGACCAGTCTGAGACGCCAAATCGTAGCTGTAAGTGTATCTATCCGTGCAATCCGGCTTAACTTCGCCAACGCATTTTCCGTCTTGGAGCTCAGAATCCTCTCCACAGCCGGGCGTTATAGCGGAATGACAGAAGCCGGTCTTCGGGTTGTACTTATTCTCATCGTCGATACATTCCGGGTCAGAATCAGAAACACAAAAGCCGTTGTCGAACTTGCCCGACTTGCAGATAGGAGGCGTTCCAGAAACGCACTTTTTGAGCTCAGGGGCCCATTCCGCATCGCCACCACACATTGGAGGCTTCTCGCTGACACACATTCCGCCACTGGGCTGCGATCCATCCTTGCAGACTGGTTTCTTGGTACTAACACAAACTCCTCCCTTGAACTCGTCGCCGGGGTTGTCACACTTAGGGGCCCCCTTGGAGACACAGACATCGCCGTCGGGTTTTGAGCCATCCCTACATGTAGGACCGGACTCATAGATACAAACATTTCCACTGGGCTTCAAGCCGTCAGGGCAAACGCGGCCCTCTGCTGAGACACAGAACTGACCATTCCATTGGCCCACAGGGCAAATGGGGTCGGTTACACACTTTCCATCCACGAGCTTGCCATTGTCGCACTTAGGACCGTCGAGAACACATCTCTCGCCGTCGAACTGGGTCCCCTTAGGACAGCACTTGGAGGCATCTCCAAAGTAAGAGGTAACGATATCATCAAGTGACCATCGGTGCAGAGATCGACCACTGGTACCGATGACCTGCTGGATGGGAGGGCTTGCCTGGGCGGCAGCCAAGAAAAGGGTAAGCGCTGCCGTTAAGTGCATATTGGCGGAACAGCACACATCCAAGTGAATGATGAAGTTGAACACAAGGTGAGAAGGCGCGGAAGTAAATTGTTATATACTCCGTCGAATCGTTCACTGCCAGCTCCCACTGTCTTGTATTATGGGGCACAGTCGCACCGATACCGAAATTCAGCTATCCTGCGCAGCTGAACGAGGGAAAGCCCCATTACGCGACATAACCTGATCAAACACTCCACTGAGTAAATAGTAGAGGTCAAACTTACAGCGATTTACATGGTTGATCTCATCTCACTGTGGATCCTATGACACGGTTCAGCTCTATGCCTAAGACAGGTAACAAAAGCCCGCCTGCAAGAGCGGCAAAAGGTACAGACACTCGATTTCGCTTAATTAGAGTTCATAAATCTTCTGGATCGGATCTCCTAGCATGTACTATTGCATCCACTAGATCCATCAGTTAGCTTGCCCCACAATTCAGCTTGTACAAAATGCGGAGTAACATACCCCTATGTTTGCCGATCCGTACGCACGGCCATTACCTCCCGGATGAATTGCCGAGCTGAGTTGGTTGCCAGCTTCTAAAGAATTCGAGAACCGCGCTACTCTGACAGTAGTACGGGATATCGATAGATTAATGACAAGCAGGTGTATCCGTAAAGTTAGCGGAATCAATACCTTATAGAGGAAGATTACTTTATGCGAGAGTTCATCGGAACCTTGGACTCGGGTGTCGATTCACTTAACCGAGCTTAGCCCACCAGGTGACGAGACGTCAGTCGTGTACAAAGTAGAGATTACTCAATGAGGTAAACAGTAGCAGAAAGATGTATTTTGAGTTTCAGATTCAGCCAGCCATGTAGGTATCTGTGCCACTGTGGAGTAAAATCCATGATTTAGTGCTCCGGTGGGGCAGAAAGTTCGGGTCTTTGGAAGCTCAGCTATGCAGATCCCATCCCGGGTCACAGTACGGAGTTGTAACTACTAACAACATACGGAGTAAGGTGCCTAATCACTAGCCGAATTACATCTGTATGGGCCATTCACATTCTTTCTTCATAATCCACTAAGAGTGCTATATCTGTAGCCCGAGAAATTGTCACTGTCGGGATTTAGGTCAGGATTTCGACGCAGCTGTAAGGGTTTTGCAGATACAGCGTCAGCCCTGTACCCCGTATATTGCTGTTACAGATGGGAAGGCCCGGCTGTGCAATTACCGTTCTTACCAAACTCTCGTCCTGCCGTGCGGATGATCCCATGGACCCAGCTGTAAAAGGCACTTCAGCTGGCCCACAATAGATATCTCGCTTCCGAAATGATTCAGTCCATAGGGCATATAAGTATACCCTAAAGTGCTCCAGGGCAGAGCCCACCCAGCATCAATTCCCCTCTCACAGTTTCATTTATCATGCCTTCCAACCCAAATCTTATATTCCTGACACTCCTGGCCAGCAGCAACGTGCTGGCCAATAAATGTTTCTCCGCGAACAGCGACGCCCCAAAGGAGAATTTCCTGAAATGCTGCTCCGTCACGTCCGGCGGCAAGGGAGTTGTTGCTGGATATGACTTTGACTACATGTGCAACAAGTACCCCAGCGCTTATGAACCAGGCCAAAGAGGGTTTAAAACAGCACAGGCGTGTGCCGAGTATTGTGCTACAGATCCCCAATGCAAGGCCAGTGTATGGAGAGCTTCGAGTAAGCTGTGTGCGAAAGTTACTGCGACATCCTATGAGGCCGTTAGCGGTGATGGATGGCTCCTTGTCGAGAAGAGTGAGAAATCCGATAAGCTGTCGGACGATTGCCAAGGGAAAATCGATTCTGCCATCAAAGGATACAAGGAGAAAGAAGCGAAGTGCCAGAAGGAGAATGGTGCCTGTGGTGAGAAGATCGCCAGGTACGAGACGGAGAAATTGCGAAGCGAGAAGAACCTGGACGAGTGCCAGTCTAGCAAGGATGCCCTGTTGCAAGAAAACAGGAACTCCCTTGAGAAGACCATACAGTGTGAGTCCAAAAAGACAGTATTAGAGAGCCAGTTGGACCAGTGTCAGAAGGACCAGGCCGCAGAGACCACCAAGTGCAAGGAGAAATTTCAACAGTGCGAAGCCGAGAAGGCATTCGCTGCCCACCAGTGCGAAAAGGATCGACGGGAAGCGGAGGATAAATGCACGGAAGAAAAAGGAGCCCTAGAGGAGCGCATCAAGACTCAGAAATGCACAGGAAAGTGCCAGGTTGGGCATACGACAGCGTCTACTGTTGATCGAATTTTGTCCTCTCCAAAGAGGGAGGCTTTTATCTCCGATTTGAAAGCGTTGACTGTTTTTGTCCTTGATGACTATGAGCTGGAAAAAAGTAAGGAAGAGGTGAGAAAATTCACTTCTCGGTATGAACTGGACTTCAAGCTTTGGGGTCACGATAGCAGGTATATCACTGGTTTGTCGCAGGCGGAGGGCCGAGCGGCTTGGGAAGATAAATCGGCTCCACTTCTGGACAGAGCTCGAGGATGGGAGTCTGAGCTTGCGAATCACCTCAATGGCAAATGGTGGATGACTTGGTATGATGTGGCTCGATTTTTGGGTGATCTGTTGGAATATGTTGAATGATAGATTCAGTACTTGTCACTTTGAGCTGTCAGGTCACAATCCCAATCAAAGTTCGGAGGAGTCCACTGCAATATACGTGTACGGCTTACAGTATCTATAACAGGCTTTGTTCCTTCCGCAAATCTGGGATGTGCTGGAAGTAGTTTAGCACTATAGTGCTGTATAGATGTGACCTTGGACTCCGAGGTGCGTGTCCCGGAGCGTCGAAGGACGTTCCCTGATCCATTCGGGATTAGTCACGTAAAATCCCCGTAAACGCGGCGACCACCGTTCGTTTCTGACACAAAGGTCTAGAGGGTACTTAGACTCAGTATCTAATAACTATCTCGTTCCCCAAGGAACTATCTGTAGTTGTCGCTAAACGTGGACTAACAACAGCAAAACAGTGGATAGCTTGGTATACATACTCTAAGCCTTATCAGGGTTACTCTACATGTATACTTCGACTCTCGCTCTATGCTTTTAAATTATTCGCCAAGAAAAAGAAAACTGGCGCTAAGCTAAGCTGAGTATAAAAAAAGAAATGGAAAAGGAAAAAAAGAAAAGCTCCGCGTCAAGCCTGTACCTATGGTAGAGTCATTGTTATGTTGGAGTCGATGCATGTTTACCCCAACACATACAATAAGTATGGGCCTTGGCAGTTGGAGACACTCGATGAGCTCACATCACGATACAACATAATAATATCTATTATCTGGATTAGTTTCTTTTCAATACTTATACAGATCGCGCTGGTCACGATAATACTAATATTTGCTCTGGGATCAATGGCTGGTGGGGTGCACAGTTACGCATTTCGGAACCTTATTCACCTGTCATTAATAATAAAACGATAACCAATTTGGTTGATTTGATGTTGTTGCGCATTGCAGCGCATTGCATAAACTTTTTTCGTACATATCAATTTTACTTCATCAGTCTTGCATTAATTGAGTACATACCCCCCGTCCACAACTAAGGCATGGCCCTGAACAAAAGATGCGAAGCTAGAACATAGGAACAATACGGTATCCGCAACTTCATCTGGTTGCCCCATCCTTCTCATTGGGGCAATATCCACGGCGGGCCTCAGTCTTCCAAGGATTTCTTCGCTGTGTGTTGTCATCGGTGTCTCGATGATACCTGGACAGACACAATTCACTCTGATGTCATCCTTCGAATAGTCTATAGCGTCAGACCGGGTCATGGCGATTATGGCGGCTTTGGAGCTACAGTAGGCAGCTGTATACGTCAGGTCATACAACGGTTACGCATCGAGAACGCGACAGAGAGAGAAAAGAAGGCATTGACTCACGAGCCTTAGGGCGGCCAACCATTCCTAGCTGGCTTGCAATATTGACCACAGCCCCCCTCTGAGGTGAGCGACTAGGATCATGGCTCGGTAGCGGCTCCTGCTTGATCATCTGTCTTAGTTCTGCCCTTGAAGATAGCCAGCATCCTCGATAGTTGACATTATTGATTTGGTCAAAGGTCTCCGTCGACATCTCTGTCGATCGCAGAGCATCTCCGAAGATTCCAGCGCAGTTCACTGCGTAGTCCAACCGTCCAAAGGTATGGGCGACCTCGGCAATAAACGAGTCGACGAATTGTTCATCTGCAATATTCCCCGCTCGGACGACGAGGTGGGCTTGAGGGTGGGAGCTAAGGATGGCTTGTTTGGTTTCATCTAACGAGGTTGGGTTAAGGTCTGTGATTGCGATTCTGTCACAGCCTGCTGAGGCAAAACCTCTTGCAATTGCTGCTCCGATACCTGGGTGGCATATTAGCAATACAAACCATAGGAGCTTCGTGATATCTTATCGCACCGGTCCCACCCGCTCCGGTGATGACGGCCACACCAGGAAACGTATAAGTTCGAGCCATGAATCCGTTTGGTGGTTGCCTCGGGCTCAGCTGTGCGATCTTCTATGAACAAAAATGAAGTACCAGTACTCCTAACACACATTATTATCAAAATATATGATGAGTTCCAACAAGCCGACCGGGTTTGTGTTATGTTGGAGTCAAAAGTCGCGGTGGGGTTCCCGAAGTGGCGCTAGTGTTGGAGTCACTCCTTCTCTCTCGTTTCTTTCCCTCAAACTCCATTCCACCTCCTCCAAGTCAAAAGTCCGCCAACCCACCCCCGAACTCCCCTTGCATGCAATTGTCTCCAAGTGGGGAGCTATACCTATCCGAATCGTCTGTGTGTTACTCCCCCAAATGTCTTGATGCTGTCACAATCGTCATCACCTCAACCTCGGGGCAATCGTCGCTCGAGCGTTGGAGCAAAAGCTCGCGTCTGCGACCATTGCGGACGGACGTTCAGGAGAACGGAACATCTGGAACGGCACGTACGCACTCGTAAGTTGCATCCAGTCCTCACGAAAAAATCAAGTAATAAATTACGCCGGATATCGCATTGTCCGCAATAAGTGGTCCATTATTGAGCATTTCTGCGCAGATACAAAGGAAAAGCCGTATGTCTGTTTCTGCGGGGCTGCATTTACCCGACGGGATCTGCTAAAGCGCCACACGCGCATCACCCATGAGAATAATGGCTTGATATCGCCGACCTCACAGCCCCAGCAAGAAGCTGCAGGGCAGTCGCTTGCGCGGCGTACTCCAGATCCTCCGGTGACTCAACCATACAATGTACAACCCGCACCACGCTCGGATATCCCTCTCGTACCACCTCCCATGGAGCAGTGGTCCGGGCCGCAGCACGGACCGTACCTGGAACAAAACCAGAGCATGCTTAATGCAGGTGGTCAGAGTACAGGCTTAGGCCCACATCCTGCAGTAACTCATGACGCGGACATCTTACAGGCTGCTCAACTATTGCTTCCCGGTAGTTTTCGAGACACACAGCCCCCTCGTAAGCTTTATCTACCATGGTACTCAGATATCCAGATGGTTAACCCCCTCTCTAGCCCAACCATTGCCGTATTTTCCGGAAGAACTTAATCATTTCCAAGAATTCACCCATTTCTTGGATTCAATTGGACTGCCTTCGGAATGGGTTCCCGCCCTAAGGGAAGTGCCTCAGGTTCAGGGTACAGTTCCTGCGGACGTGCCTGACCCGGTCAGGGACCCTAGAGAGCCGCAACAGGGTGCCTCTCGTCGGAGCCAGGCGGAGCGCTCGCGCGCTGATTCGCCCTTTCGATCCTGGTTGCCCTCAGTACCTTCTGGGGATCAAAGCTTAGGGACGGTTTCCGACTATGGTGAGCAGTAGATCCCCTAAGTGACCGCCGACTTTAATTGAGATCAGGGTTGCTAACCTTCTCCAGAGCCTCCTCAACATTCCATGAAGGTCATTCCGCCGAAGGTTAGCGAAGAACAGCGGCTACGTCTTGTGGCTTCCTTAGAAGAGCATCGCCACCTTATTCCCGACTTCGTCCTCCCGTCGCGGCACACGTTAACAAGGTATCTGACATCTTTTTTTGATGGATTCCACCCTCATCTGCCATACCTACACCTTCCAACACTGCGAATCAACGAGCGCGCCCCTGAGCTTGTTTTAGCCTTGATGACAATAGGTGCCCAGTATCGGTTCGAGCACCGTAACGCAGAACGGCTTTTCTATGCTTCCAAGGCAATTGTGTTGCATAAACTGTCGAAAGAAACACATACACCACTGGCAGCATACAATGGGATCATCCAAATACCGCTAGATAGCATTCGTGAACTATCCCAAAGGACAGGGCAAGCTACAGCACTATCTCCTTCGGAAAATGATCTCGGCATGAGTGCGTGGAGACAAATCGAAACCATTCGCACCCTGCTTACGTTAATGGGGTACGCCACATGGGAGAAGTCTGAGCTGGTTCAAGAAGCCTTTAGCTTACAAGGCCTGCTGGTGCGGTGCTTGCGCGAATTCGGTTTGACTGAGAACATTACGGTTGTCCCAAGACACTCACCCATGCAGTGGCATGAATGGGCGGAGGAAGAATCGATTCGACGTACCAGGTTCATCTCCTTCTGCTTTGTCCATGTCCATAGTATAGCGTACAACATCTACCCGGTACTTCGCAGCAGTGAGGTCCATCTGCGACTGCCCTGTTCCACGAAGGAGTGGAAAGCAACCACCGCCCAGGAATGGGAACTAGCTCAGAAAGAGGTTGGCGCTCAACAACTGTTCTTTCAAGACGCTCTAGCTCTCTTACTACAACCATCGCGGACGACGGTCTTGCTGGATCCGATCCCTGCGCCACTGGGGAACTACATTCTTCTTCACGGTCTTCTTCAGCGCATCCATCTTGTGAGTGAGCTCTCTTTACCGACGGGAGACCAAGCCCTTGCGCTACCGACAGAAGAGCTGAATAAACTGGAGTGAGTTACTTCTATCTTATGTCTCTTAGTAAGTCATTGACGTTCCTCACTAGGAGAGCTCTCCGGTCCTGGACTTCAGTTTGGCAACAAGCCCCGGAATCGAGCCTTGATCCTCACAATGATAATGGTCCCATCCCCTTTACTTCGAGTTCACTATTGGGCTTGGCCTATGTTCGCCTTTCCCTGAATTTAGGGCCATACCGTCAACTCGAGACAAGGGATCCATACCGTATAGCCTCTGCGTTGCACAGATCACCTAGGCCTGGCAGAAGCTATCGACTGACTCCTGCGCTTATATATTCGGCGCATGCTTTAAGTATCCCTGTGCGGCTAGGGATCGATCATGTTGCGCGCAGTCAAGCGTTCTTTTGGAGCGTCCGCCACTCAATTGCCAGTCTAGAATGTGCTGTCCTCCTCAGCAAGTGGCTTCTCTCTTTAGCGGAGACAGGGGGTGATCAGAATTTAAGTGGTATGTGCACATGGATTGATCATCAAGATAAACAGTACAGGTTAGCTAATTTCAAATCGCCTAGATAATGAGAGTCGGATATTGAACTGGACACGTTGTATTGTCGAAGAAGCATATTCCTCGATGGACTTAGAAGACTGGGAAACCGTCCCTAGCTTGGACCCTGTCGGCCTTGGACTTGCAGTCATCAGACTCTGGTCCCGCCTGTTCCGAAAGAACACGCAGTGGCCGTTTATCAATGTTCTTGGAGAAAGTCTTGAAAAGTACCTGACATTGGTCCGGCCGGGCTGAAAGCTCAGTATATATCTTGATATCCGGTATATGGAATGCTATTTATCCCAGGGTACAATGGCAGGCGGGTCGACAACATAAAAACAAAGCGACATCGGTAACTTTGTTTCTACCACATGCCCCTCAGCTCATGCTAGGGCCCCTTGTGGATCAACTTGCCGACTGAGCACATGCCTCCCCGTTCAAATCGATGATGCTGTGGTCAAGCCAAGTACGAGTGCGACGTCGCACATACATTTGATAATTGAGAGCTCGATCCTGGCAAGAGCCCGGCTTTTGGCACCATCTCAGTCCCATAAAATTCGGTAATTTTGACGCATCACGAGTAGAAGGTGCGCCTGAGGACATAGGTATAGGTATGGTATATAACACCTTCAAAGCACATATTGTTTTGGACCCAACCCAGATTGGCGGAGGATGTATTACCTGTGGGTGGAAGCTACCGCAAAGGCCCAATGGCTCCCCATTTGGGATACTCCTCTCTATACGAACTTCTCACGGAGTGCAGGCAAAGGTTTGGGTTATACCAGCAAATCATGTATATAGCCATGTAGATACCAGCATGTGGCTTTGCAAGTCATCGGCTATACTCATAACTACCATGGAGGTGATTCTACCGGTACATTTACATTGATGCACCCATACGTACCCGGCCATAGTTAGAAAAACGTCCAAATTATAAGAAATTTAGATCCATCATTGTACAAATCAGCTGGCCCATATCGACAAATAGTTATAGGTTCTTGAGCCATGTACAGGCTTCCCTGCAGTCATGGCTGCCCTTCAGAGCAATGACAAATGGGTTCGCCCGATTTCATGGCGTATGTGCGCGTGGGGTAGAGGCAAGTTAGGTGATTAGATATACAACCGATGGATTTGGTCTTGCCATTGTGTTATTGGATGTTTCAATGCATAATCTTAGTAAATCAGAAGCATTTTAAGGGATACAGGGAGAGGTAGCTGAGGAGAGAAAGAGAAGGGAATAAAAAATCGACGAGAAGAATAAAAAAAAAAAGCGCCCCTTTCCTGGACATCAAGATGGCCCCGAGTGGTTAACCCGAAAAAAAAGATGTTGACGAGAGTGGGATTTGAACCCACGCCCCTTTCGAGACTGGAACCTTACTCCAGCTGAGAGATTATTAGTGAACATTCATTGATATACGAGGTTGATAGTGGTACTAACCGCCTTAGACCGCTCGGCCATCTCGCCTATTGGTTGTCAATTTAAAATCTTTATGGTATTCTAAACATAAAACGGTATACGTATATTATGCTATGGCCTTACAAGGCAGAGAAAATTAAATGAATTTTGTTACTTTTACTCCCGAATACTAATTGGTGCTTGTCTTTCTTTTGTCTTATATCATATTATCTTGTTTTATCTTCTAGGAATTTATTTGGTTCGGGTTTTGGATAGAGCTTCAAAGGCAAGGAGAGCAGGATGGGAGGTGGAGTGATAAAATATAGCATTAACTAGCGGAAGTGCATAGCAATCTGTAATATGTAAGGCTGGATGTCGGGTAATAGAATAGCCTAATATCGCGGTTATCACCCAAAACTTAGACGTTACGGTCATCGTCGGATTCCAAAAACAAGGGCATGCCTGTCGATTCCCTCCCTCCCAATCGAGGGCGATGCGTAGGACGACATCCGCGGGACCAAAGGGTCAGATTTGCTCTGCGCACGAGAAATATGCTTCCTGGTAGCTAAGCTAGTAGGACATGCTAGAATTTTGTAGCTCCTGATCTTAAGATAGTGACGTAGGATAGGTGCTTATTATAGCTGCACCATACCCATGGAACCATGACTCTGGTACTCCGAGGTCTGGACTCTGGGATTGATGTTGGCCTATCAGAGCGACAACCGCGGCCGTCTGATTTCCGTTGCCCAGCAAGGAGTGAAAAGGACCATAGTCTCGGTAATTCGTATGTACATCCATATGGATCTGGAGTAAGGCGAAACATGGAATGCGGCAGGCCCAGTGACCAGGCCGCAGCATCAGGTGATAAGGGCCCCGTGACTGAATATGACCTATCCCTTTCGGTTTGTCCAGCATCGCCAGAGTGTTAGTGCATCCCATATTGCAGAGGAAGGTTTTTATTTTCCCGATATGTTTTGGTTGAGATCAGGGTGGAGATGGGACAATGCAAGGCCAAACGATATTCCCCGAGAGAGGACACGGTGCTGATTTTCGTTTGTACCCAATAGTTAACCAATCACTCGGCGGAGGAGTCATACACGGGCGTCCATGTAACTCGTTCCAATTTAGGTCTGACAAACCCTCGGACCGATGTGGCTTGAGGTCTTTCATGATCCTTCAAGAGGACGTGGATCACCAATGACACCCAGGAACCGAACGGCGAGCCGGTCATTTGACGGGAAGTCCATCCTACACCCCCAGCCTTTGATGGATATCCGCTGTCTTTTGCTGCTTAGTCTGGCCCCATCTCGTGGAAGGGGGCCTGAATTGTTATGTCTAGAATTCGAGGGATCCAATGAAGAGTAACGGAAGTGTCAACTTAATACTACTAGTAGTAGTGCGGTGGCAAAGAATAAACCAATTCATTACAACTCACAATCATGACCTAATAGTCCCCAGGGCCTTACCCGATATGGACAAAAGACTACTAGAACTGCGGTCCAGAAGTGTTTAGTCTACGACTAACCACTACTTTTTCTCTATGTACTGTACATACCTCGCTCTGACTATCGGTCATTGAATTTGATGAGTAAATACTCGTCTAAAATTCTCTCTTTCCATGTGGGCCACCCTTTGTTCATCGTTTGCTCTTTAATCTCTTCTTGGACCAGTAGGAGCTCGTGGGAACCGCAGCTATCCAACGGTGGCCCCGATTATAGGGCAACAACTTTCTCCCTCTTTCTTTCTTTCCTTTCCCTCCTTTTATTCAACTCCTTTTAATCTTACTCATTATCCACCCTGGCCATCCTCCCACTCTAAATACAGCAAACGGTAAGGCCCAACAACGGGTAAGGCAACAAAGAGCGAGATCGTCGCTTGTTCTGCCTGCTTTAGTCTTCGTCTCGTCTTCCCCGAAGTTGCTACATCTGCAGACTTCAACTGCGGCTGAAGAACGGTGTGAATATCCTGCCCGTCGAGTGGATAGCTTGGCAAGGGAGGCTTGATTGCTTCAATTACGCTGCGAGGATCTTCTGGGTTTTACTCGGCCTTTGACAACGTGCCCTTGCAGTGGCTTCCCCGGACTGCCCAGCTGTTTTTTTTTTTTTCCCAATACGAGAGGGTATTCTACCTCTCATTCTTACTCTCCTCTTTAGTAGTTATTGATCAAGTTTACCATTGGTTGTATTGCTCGCCTCCCCCTGCGTTGGTTGTGCTCTTTTCCCACACCCCTCAATTCACCGCCAGGCCTCTATCTGTGAATGCACTTCTGTTACCGCCATCTCACCTTGGACAACATTCTCCCCAAAATGCAGTCACAACATTCCCCCCTGACCATGTAGTTTCTGCGATAGACCTCACCTGCTCCATACTTCCCTCTCGCCAAGTTTACCATCACTCTGCGCCCAAGATGGAGTCTCTCCCGAAAGGCTTGGTGTCGACAACGAGGAAAGTACCGGCGGAGCTGGACGATAGGAATATCGTGGATATAAGCGATGTCAGGCGACTGTGGAAAGGTAGGACATTTCCTCCGATGTAGCGATAAGCTGACTCAGATGTTTCAGTATACAACACTCGCCCTTCAGTCCATGAAGGCGACATTGGATACAGACTGGAGAACTTCTTCTGGAGGATTTGGAGTAGCGACCGGCTTCGCGGTTCGTTGGACGGATCCACGCTGGCCAAACTGTTTCAACAAATATCCGAGTCTAATCCTATGTCGATCCTTGCACTCCAGCAGTTGAAAAAGGTGAGAAGGCATAGGCCTACGACATGAAATCAACATGCCTATGACATAGACAAGAGGCTAATCCCATCCTCCAGGAAAGATCGTCTTGTGGTGAAAAAGGAAGCGACGATAAACCGCAAGAGACGCCGGGTAATAGAGCCAGGAGAGCGCCTCTACAGCCCATCTTGAAAAAATCAAGTGCGCCCTCAGGGGAGACACACAAAACGACTCGGTTGCTCCTTACCGGTCTGGAAGGCCAGAGCATCACGCGCAAACCATCCAACCCCCCAACTCCCGTTCCACAATCTCAACCTATGATGGAAGATATCAACCAATCGATACCAAAGCCCAAGACCGTCTTTGTAAAAGGGAAGAACACCAAGCGTCGGCCGGTGATCATGCGACGCAAATCATCGCAAACATCTTCCAGTACAAGTACCCGTACCCAAAGCCCACAACGGACTTCGAAACTACTAACCCTGGGAGCTCGGACAAAACCATCCAAGCAGGAAGATTCCAGTGATTCTGAAGCTGAGGCAGTGCACATAGAGCGTAAGTCACCGTTCCAGCGAGCTAGGAAATTATCCTCTTGGGAAGCTCCCCTCCAACCTCTAACATCTCCATAGATGTCGTACCTCGTGAGAAAAGTAGTGATACGACCGACAAGCCACCCGAGCTGCCACCAGAGTTTCTACGCAGCCTGAAAGAAATCCTCACCAATGAAGAACCAGTCCCGCAGAATAGCAAATCGACTCCTCCAAAATGGGGCTTTGTTACCACGGACGATTGGACCCACTACGATGTAAGATATCTATCGGCGGAGAACTATGAACAGCCGTCATCAGAGTCGCTGGTTGATAAGGGCTTTCGTTCCCGCTTCACGGAGCAAGTTGGCTTGGAGAAAGAGTACCTGGCCAAGTCCGTGGGAGCGAGCTCGAGAGACGGACTACTGCAGTTTCTTCAATCTAGATCTTTCGAAATCAAGGCCAGTGATGCATCTCATGCCCCGCCGGACTCGACTGTAGATACATCCGCCACGAGCACCGGCATCCCCATCCCGACACCAAACACTGATAGCTCTACAACCTTGTCTACTAACAGCCCTAGTCGGGCGACTTTTGGAGGCTTCCCAACTCTATTAACACCCTTCTCATTGACGCGCGGACGCAGTCAGCTTAGTCTGCTCATTGAAGAGCATCGAAAAAGCCAACCTGCAGAAAGTAACCCAGTGGGCAGTGACGAACAGGAGTGACATGATGCGGACACCTGGATAGCAGCTGTCACCTTGGACGAGGACACTGGGTAGCAGAGATTCATTTTGAGGACCAAGACGTAGCTTGGGGCTAATAAGAGATTCAGGGTCTACTTATGATATGTATTAACGAAGACCAAGATCAAGTAGAATACACGGCAATGATCACTTTCGCACCAGCAACCTCATCTATACAAACAACACTCTCATGAGACCAGCTCACCCCAACTCCTCCCACCGCACATAGAACATAAGAAGCAAATAAACCTCATCATTAAGCAGGAGCAACCTCCTTCTCCCCCTTCTCCAGATCACCACCAGCCCCCGGTCCCCCCCGTAACTTCCACCATCTCAATCCCTCAATAACCATCCCCGCAACCCAAAACACCAAATTGACCAAATCCACCCAAACAGCATGCCTCATCCTCTTCGTCTTCTCCACCTCCTCCTCCGACCCTTCCCCATAAACCCCAATATACAACCCCCCAAACACCCCAAAAACAACCAACCATAAAACAACCAACACAAAACCCCACCCCAACCTCCCCAAAGAACCCACCACCATCCTCTCCCTCCCCAACTTCCCCATCTTCATCATAACAACCCCATACCCAAGATACACCAGCCCCGTCCCGGCCCCAAGAACCCCAGTAACAAGCGCATACACCCACTTCGCATTCTGCGCATCCCCATTCTTATGCGCCGCGCGCACGTCCCGCCCATACAGCCCCACGACAGTAAGCCCGAAGACCAGCTGCAGGAAGTGCAGCAGGAGCTGGATGTGGGCTTTTAGGCGGGTCTTGAGGGGTGGGGGAGGTGGGGGTGGGGTGGTGATTGTGCTGCTGAGGTTGATGGAGTTGGGGTTGAGGGTGTCATCATTGCCGTTTTTGTTTTTGTGGGTTTTGTAGGCTTTGTTGCCGATTTTGAAGGCTTTGAAGAGGAGCATCCACCACATCTTTTTTGGGTCTTGGGGGTTTCTTTTGGTGGTGGTGGTGGTGGTAGTGAGTGATGGTGTGTGTGCTGTATTGGTTGGGTGAGTGGTGGACCGTGGACCTAACCGGTAGGAGATTGTAGAGGACTCGGAGATGAATAGACGATAGATAGATAGGTAGGTAGACAGGTAGGTAGATAGTCAAGTAAAAGGACAAGTCCAGACTAAAACAGAAGAATTAAGAAAAGACCAGGCAGACCCCAGTTCCCAAGGTCTCGAAGACAGCGATCCAGCGCAGAAATATGAATTAAGACCCAACAATGGGTATCTATTTGGTGATTATATAAGAGAAATAAAGGCGTATACCGAACGAGAGGATAAAAGAACTTTTTTTTCTCTTCTTCTCAATGGAGAAGACCGGGACAAAGGAAAGATAAAACTGATTGATTGAATGAGGGAGTGGAGGATGGAGGTGTTGTGTGTGATTGTTCTATTTCTCTAGATGGAATGGGAGTCGACTTACGCCCTTATATATGTCTGTCGTTTGTTGTCAATGGATGAATAGGTATATGGGTTTCGGTTGTTTTGTCTAAGACGTTTGCTTTGTCTGGGTACTGACTGGCCTGTCGTTTGAGCGTTACTATATTAAGTATCTTCTGCTCTCTTTTTTTATTTTTATTCTATTCTTGGAGTGGTTAGCGGAGTCCCTGTCCATTCGTTTGGAGGTTTGTATCTCCAGTTGAAACATGGGGGTTTCTTGTTATGGGGTCGTGGGAGAGGTTGCGCGCGCTTAGTGATGTTGCTTTGGTTTTGAAGATGTGTTGGTTAGCTTTAGGGCGATTAGGGTTGTACTCGGTAGGCGCTGAAGAATGGATGATTGTTGGGATTGGGTGGTGATCGGGGAAGCGCTGGGGTGGATCGTCATCCATGGTCTAAATTTGGATTTGCAGAAGATGCTTGCCAAACAGGACAGAATTGATTGGAGGACAGTGCCTGTCATGATTAACCATACATACATACATGCGTCCGTTTCTCAATCGCTGATCAATGTCAATCCTCCATGATTACCCGTGCTCCTGCCAAGACGAAGGACACATCCTAACAATCCATTGTTCTTCCCTATGCCCGTCATACATAACAAAAATAATTCGATACCGAATACCAGCCTGGTCTACAGCCAGTAGCCAGGGAATTCATGCATTATACTGCCGACGTCATGCTCATCAATATCTCAGAGTGGGGATTCATTATGCAACCATTTGCTGAAAAAGAAAAAGAAACTGAAAGGCTAAAATGCGATCATGCAAAAACCAAGACTAACAATAACGCAAAGACGACAAAGGAAACGAAGAAGCACGGCCTCAAGGGTGAAACATCACTCCACACGAGTGGGCCGCGCATTTATTTGTCAGGGTGGTCGAGTCGTTCCGCCGTCTGTCGCAGTCTTAGCGCCGGCTGTGGCCGTGGCCTGATTGCCCGGCGGTAGCGGAGTCTTGACGCACGTCGGGGTTGCAGGTGGCGCCGGGGGCGCAGAAACTGATTCCTCGTCGT